>NW_027100458.1:0-300000 GCF_031753505.1 Anomalospiza imberbis | reverse complement strand
AGCTCCGAGCTCTGGCTGAAGCTCTGTCCAGCTTCCTGGCACAGGATGCCAGGGCTTTTTGGGCTCCCGGGGTCCCTTCTCCCCTCCTTCTCTGCTTTGGGCTGCAGGGGCTCCAAGGAGTCCCCCCTGCCCCTCTCCAGGCTGTTGAGGGTCCCGCCAATGACGGCACTCCCCCCTCTCTGGGCTCCCCACTTTGGGCTCCTGGGGGACACAGGGCTCTGCTCCTCCAGGCTGCCTCTGCCGGCAGCTGCCACTGGGACCCCCCAGTGTCCCCCCAAGGGGCCTTTTCCACTCAGCTTTGCAGTTCTTCATTCTCCAAACATCCCCTCAAAAAACCCAACCCAGGGACCCCCCCAGGATATCTGGGCCAAGCTCCCCATCCCTGGTCACCCATGGGATTGGGGCTGATGGTCCCAGGGGGGCTGTGAATTCAGGAAGGGCTCAACCTCGTGGTTCCTTTTTCTTTTCCTTATCCTCCTTTGTCCCTCCTCTTCCTCTTCATCCCAGTCCTCCTCTTCCATCCCTCCTCCTCCTCCCTAAGCCCACCTCCTTCTCCTACTTCCATCCCTTCTGGCTCTCCTCCTCCATCCCTCTTCTTCCCTCCCTCCTCCTCCTCCCCCAGGAGCAGTGACACCCTCGGTGCCCCGTTCCCGTAGCCCTGACAGCCTGCGGCAGGAGCGGGGATGGAGCCGGGACAGGTCGGGATGGGCAGCACGGGGCTCACGGCTGCTCCCACCCGCTGGGGGCGGGGGGAACCCGGCCCGGGCAAAAGGAGAGGCAAACTGGGAAAACTGGGGGCTGCACATCCAAACTGGGCCTTGCTGGGGACCCTGCCAGGGGACTGCCAGCACTTGGAGCTCCTCTCAGGAGATCCGGGAGGGGGGAACGCAGAGAGGGCTGGGAGATCCCAGGAATAGCAGCACTGGGAGTGACTTTTTTATACTGGGATCGCACTTGGATCATACTGGGAGCAGCTGGGCCCATGCTGGGGCAGACTGCGGTCACACTGAGGGAGACTGGGATCATATTGGGATCATACTGGGATCACACTGGGACAGAGTAGGAGCCTGCAGCGGGCAATTGAGACCATGCTGGCGCAAATAGGATACACTGGGAGTGACTGGGATCATTCTGAGTTTGACTGGGAGCAACTGTGAGCAACTGGGATCATGCTATGAGCAAGTGGGAGGAACTGGGAGTCACTGGGTGCATGCTGGCGGTGACTGGAAACAACTGGGCTTATACTGGGATCAATTGGGATCATGCTGGAGGTGACAGGGATCATATTGGCAGTGAGTGCAACTACACTGAGGCTGACTGGGAGTGGTTGTGAACAAATGGGATCATGCTGGAAGGAACTGGGAGTGACTGGGAGTATGCTGGAAGGAACTGGGGTACACTGGGAGAGACTGGGAGTGACTGGAACAAAAGTGAGGGTGAAAGGGAGCAACTGGAACCATGTGGGGCACAACTGGTTCATACTGGCAGTGACTGGGAGCACACTGGTCTCATCTCTGGACCATACTGGGAAGGACTGGACTAATATTGGGAGTGTCTGAGAGTGACTGGGAACACACCAGGCACATCATCCCCCATACTGGGTGTGACTGGGAGCAACTGGGAACACACTGGATGAAAGTGGGAGCAACAGGGACTATGCTGGGGGCAAATTGTATCATAACAGGGAATGACTGGCAGCAACTGGGCTCCTGCTGGGAGCAGCCCCTGGCGGCCCCGGGAGCCCCGCACCCCTTTCCCGGCCATGCCGCCCCTCCAGCCCCAGCACCCCCCATTGCCGGGGTGCCGGCACTGCCAGGGGTCCCCCCCTCTCGGGTTCCCCGCTGGGGCTTCTGGGGCTCTTCTCTCTCTGGGCTCCAGCTCAGGGCAGCCGTGGCTCACCTGGGGCTCCCCAAAACCGGTGTCCCCCCGACGGGGCTCTGCTGCCCTCACCGCCTACCGGGTCCCCCGGAAAACATCTCCCGGGGATCCACCGATGTCCCCCCGAGGGCCAGCTGTGGCTCGGCTTTGGAGCCCTACCAGCTCCAAACATCCCCCCAAAAAAACCCAAACCCAGGGAGCCCCGGGATATTTGGGCCGAGCTCCCCCTCCCCGGGCACCTGCGGGATGGGGGCGATGCTCCCGGGGTGCTGCGAGCTCAGGCAGCGCCAGGGCCACGCAATTCCTTCTCTCCTCTCCTCCGGCTGCTCCCTGCTGCCGCTGCGCCTCTTCCTCCCTCCCTCCTCCTCCTCCCCCGCTCCCGAAGCCCCCGCAGCCGCGGGAGGGGCGGGGATGGAGCCGGGACAGGTCGGAACGCAGAGAGGGCTGGGGGGGATGCCAGGAGTGGCAGTGCCTGGGCTGTCCTGGGATCATACTGGGAGCGGCTCCTGGGTGACCGAGTTCTACTGGGATCATACTGGGATCGTACTGGGAGTGAGGAGGAGCAGCGCGATGGCTCCAGCGCTGGAGCTGGGGGCGCTCCTGGGGCCCCGGGGGGGCAGCGAGAGGTGAGGGGGACCCCCGGCACCGGGACTCCTTGGTCGCCCATTCCGGAGCACCGAGGGGCCCCTGAACCCCCATTCCCGGGCACCACCATCCCCCCACACACCCCCATTCCTGGCCGGGATTCCACCCCGCACCCCCTTTATCCGGCACCGGCAACCCCCGCACCCCTTTCCCGGCCATGCCGCCTCTCCCGACCCCCAGAGCCCCCTTTTCTTTCACCCAGAGACCCCCTGGACCCCTATTCCTGCCTTTCCCAGCGCCCAGACCCTCCTTTCCTCAACACCGAGGACACCTGGGACCCCTATTCCCAGCCAGCCCGGGTTTTCCCACCTTTTGCAGGGTATGGGGACACCGGGGACACTTGGAGTCCCCTTTCCTGATGGTAGTGACACAATTATGCTCACCCAAACTCCTCCTGGATCTCCCCTAAGCCCCCAGTGGGGATTCCTGGGAGTTCCCCTGTGTTCCCCCTTTCCCAGGACTTTGGGGGTCCCCTCGACCTGTCCGTGCACCCCCAGATTTCTTCCACAGCCCCCTGTGATGGTGGGGGTGGGAGCCGAGTGCTGGCGCCCCCCTGCCTGCAGCAGATCCAGCGGGGAGGGGAGTTTGGGGGAGTCCCTGAGGATTTGGGGTCCCCTGGGTTTTGGGGTGACCTCCGGGCCCCCCAGGATCTCCCTGAACACGCTGACACTGCCCGTGCGCTGTGAGAAGGTTCATACCCGGCACGGGGTCCCAGCTCTGTCATCAGCATTGCCCATGAACCCCCAAACCCTCCCGGGAACCCCCAAACCCCCCTGGACACCCCGACCTCCCCGGGACCCCAAAATCATCCCTGGGCCCTCCAAAAACTCCCCAGGACCACAAAAACCCCACACAGACACCCCCCAAACCATCCCAGGACATCAAAATTCCCACAAGAGCTCCCAGCACCCCCAGATGCCCCTGAGAAGGTTCTTACATGGCAGAGGGTCCCCATCTCTGTCACCAGCAGGTACCCCAAACCAGCCTTGGGTTCCCCCTGGGATCGCCCGATCGCCCCCTTTGGGAATCCTGAAAACCCCCCTGGGAACCCCCAAAAATCCACCGGGACCGCAAAAACCCTGGATATAGACAAAACCCTCCCCAGGAATTCATCATGAAATTTATACCCAGCACGGGATCCCCATCACCATCATCGGCATCACCCGGGTACCCCCAGATCCTCTCGGGATCCTGTGCCTAATGCAAATGGAAAGAGAACTGGGGTGTGAAAAAAAAAGCTTGTTTCTTTTCAGAAAAACAGCAATGAAAACACAGAACACATTTACATTGTAAGAATATTTGTAACAACAACAATCTATAGAACGTATATACCTAAGAACATATGTCATGGTTTGATGCTGGCGCGATGCCAGCGCTCCCATGAAAATGCACTTTTTTAAATAATTGCTGTGAGATGTGATCAGGAACAGAGCAGAGCAGGCTCAAGCTTAATAACAAAGAAAAGAACTTTATTAAACTACTACTACTATAAAAACACAGACACTCAATCCTGGACGAAGACCTTCCAAAACACTCTTCCTCCTCCCAACTAATTCCCACCTAATTTCCAAATAGAACCACAGTGAGATACCACCCGGGATCCTGATCAAGTTGCCACCCTTCAGATATTCAAATACTCAATCTTTCAAGGGAGACAGGAGTCTCTCCTGTGCCACAGACCCCCCAGGAAACACAATTGCCACCCTTGTGTTTCCATGTCACACATGGCAACTGCCCAGAGAAAATCTGCCGTGGTGACACTCTCCTCTCCATGTCACAGTGCTCTCACCACCGTGCATGGACAGACTGCTCATAGGGCTCCTTTAAGGATGCTTTGCCATGGACCAAAAGAGACAACAGTTCAGTTTCTCATTGCGGGACTACAGTCCCCCCCATTTTCCCCTGGGGCTGAGGGTCCAAGAACAGAGGTCTTCTTCTCCTCTTCTTCTTCCTTGAAGATAGAGGGCTTCTCCACACTTTCTCCTCCAACTCTCCTCTGTTCTCTCTAATCCTCTGCTGGTAATCACTAATACAAGTCTCTTGGCTCACCAAACCACCCCCCTAAGTGCAGCTTCTGTCAGGAGAATTTGGTTCAGTCTATGGCTAACAAGAAAAGTCCAGCCACAAGCCACTCCATCATCTCCTTCCAACTCAAGAATTTCTTCTTCCATCATCTCGGATCCCAGACTGTCTCTCTTCTACTTCAAATCAAGGAGAAGTAATATTTTACAAAGCCTTCATTTCTCAGGAAAGGGTTAAAAGCTCAGACTCCCTGGAGGGCTGATATCTCTGCCCAGCAGCCGATTCCCAAGGCCAAGGCTGGGTGCATTCCCCCACCCCTCCTTCTCCTCCGCGCCGGCAAAGTTACAGGTGCCGTCTGGACTCTCTGTCTCTTCCCTCTTGGCGAGGGAACGACAAAGGCATCTCTGCTTCTCTCCACCCTTCTGTCCACAGGAGCTGGCTCGGTTCCAATCCTTCAGCCCCCTCAGCTCACCTCGACCAGACCACATGGCTTCCCCTCCCCCACCCAGCCCCATGGCTGGGCAGGGGAGATCTGCACTGCACCCTGACCGGAACCAAAGAGAGCGAGCTCTTGGGAGTTCCTGCTTTTAACCCCCTGTCTTCTCAGAGGCGTATCCCACACCTTTAGTGGCCACTTAAAGTGCCAATATCCAAACTTGACTACTGATTGGTTTGACCCAACTTCCTGAAAGAATTCACTTCCATGTCAAACCACAACAGCATATCCAACAAAAGTCAATGAAACATATTTACAGAAGACAAAAAGAAGCCCTGAAACCTATGGCCTAAAGACAACAACAAACTCTACAACGTATGTACAAAAGGGTGGCGTCTCTGTCCGGGATCTCCATCGGTCCTTGAGGAAAAGCAAGAGGCACAGTCACTCCAATCAGGCAGAGAGGGCTCTTCCATGTGCCCCCAGGCTGGCCCAGCAAGCGCAGCACAGGCTGGGGATGGCCACCAGAACCCAATGCACTGGGTCCCACATCCCTGAGCAGGGACCACCCAGCCCAGTCCCAGCCTGGCAGCAGGGGACCCGCTCTGCCTGTGGGGACCACATGCCTGTCCTGCTGCTGGTATTGCTCTTCATCCCAAGATCATGGCCTCTTCCTCATCTTTTTCATCAATGTCCATGTCCTCAAGGTACTCTTCCATTTCCACGTCCATCTCCTCTTCCACATCTACCTCCATCTCTTCCTCTCCAGTCTCTTCTTCATCCACTTCCATATCCTCCTCCGTATCCATCTGCATGTCCACCTCCATCTCTTCCTCTCCACTCTCTTCTCCATCCACTTCCATCTCCTCCTCTGGATCCATCTGCATGTCCACCTCCATCTCTTCCTCTCCACTCTCTTCTCCATCCACTTCCATCTTCTCCTCTGTATCAGCCTGCATGTCCACCTCCATCTCGTCCTCTCTCTCGGTGACAGCCTGCAGAGATAGCAACACCTCAGAGTGGGGTCCCTGTCCCACCCCATCCCCACAGAACTCCAGCCCAGCCGGGCAGCCGGGGGGTGTCCACCTCCATGGAATGGCACCGTACCTTCCTCAGGACAAATGTGAGCAGCCTGCAGGGACGGATGACAAAATCCAGGCAACAGAGAGCTTTCAGGACTGATGGGAGTATCAGGGCGCAGGTGACGAGAAGAGTGACAGGGAGCATGGTGAAGGGTGAGCTGGCACGAGGGCTGGCACAGGGTGGGCTGACACAAGGGCCAGTGGTTGTGTTGTGCTCTTTGCTGGACGCTGGAAGTTCCTGCTGGAACATCACATCTGTGACATCACAGTGGATCTAAAGAGCATCTTGTTCCGAGCTGAGCAATCTTCCCCAGCCCATGCTGCTCACAGCCCTGTTGCCAAGGATGGGGCATCCACAGCCTGGGCCAGTGCCTCAGCAGCCTCCGTGTAAAAGAGCAGCTCCCTCAGATCCAACTTCAATCAGCCTCCTGCAGTTGAAAGCCATCCCCCCTTGTCCTGTTGCCACGGGCTCGGCTGAACACTGTCCCCGTCTTTCCTGTGGGACCCTTCCAGTCCTGCAGAGCTGCAGTGAGGCCTCCCCAGTGTCTCCTCTTTCCAGGCTGAGCATCCCCAGCCCCACTTGGACGGCAGTCAGGTAGATCAGGGGGAGTCAAGGCTGAAGTCAAACAGCATCAGGAACTGAGAGGTGGAAGCTTTAGGCCCAGGTTTGCCTCTGTAATAACAGTGGAGGGGAAGATGGTGGGACACTGGCTCTGTTCTAACCGGTGAATATTTTCTTTTTTTTTTTTTTTTTCCCTTCTTTTCTGTCATGCTGATGCAGGTGTTGCTGTTTGCAAGGAAGCTTGGCACATTATCCATTGTCTTCTCCATTTGTGAAACACCGAGCAGAGTCTGGGCAGGCTGATGATGCAGAGCAAAACCTGCAAATACACCGGTGATCCTGAGCCTGGAGGGTGCAGCTAAACCCGGCCAAAAATAATTTCTGGAAAGTCAAGCCTGGTTTACATTTTCTTGAGTTTGGCTATTCCTGAACCGGGGGAGAGGGCTTTCTGGGGAGGGGGGTACCACAGGGGTTCCCCTCCCCCATTTTTGGGAGTTTTCCCATGGTGCCCCCCTCCCCAAAAAGCTCCGCGGGCCCCCTGAAGTCGCACCTGTTCACCGGCTGGTGGCCCCTGATCCAGGACGGCCCCCGGTGAGTCTGGGGGGCTCTGGGGGGATTTTGGGGGGATTTTGATGGCATGTATGGGCTTTGGGGGATTTTGTTGGGAGATTAGGGGGAATTATTGGATTTTGGAGAGAATTACTGGGTTTGTGGGGTTATGGGGGTTTTGTGGGTTTTGAGGATTTTGGATTTTAGGGATTTTTTTAGGGTTTTGGGGTGGTTATTTTTTGGGGGGTTTATTGAAATTTTTGGGCGTTTTTTTGTTTTTTTTTTTGTTTTGTTTTTTTTATTTTTTGGTGGGTTCCATTGGGATTTTGTGGGATTCTTTGGTGTTTAGGAGTTTTTAATTGGGATTTTTGGGGGATTTTGGGGGGTTTTAGTGGAATTTTGGGGGGCTTTGGAGTTGTCCCAGGGTGTGGGGAAGAGCCGAGAGGCACCAACATCTGGTTTTAAACCCCTGAAAGTCCCAATAAACCCCATGAAATTGCAATTAAATTGTGTCACTATCGTCAGGAAAGGGGACTCCAAGGGTCCCCGGTGTCCACATTCCCTGCAAAAGGTGGGAAAACCCGGGCTGGCTGGGAATAGGGGTCCCGGATGTCCTCGGTGTTGAGGAAAGGAGGGTCTGGGCGCCGGGAAAGGCAGGAATAGGGGTCCAGCGGGTCTCTGGGTGAAGGAAAAGTGCGCTCTGGGGGCTGGAGGGGCGGCATGGCCGGGAAAGGGGTGTGGGGGTTGCCGGTGCCGGATAAGGGGGTGCGGTGTGGAATCGCGGCCGGGAATGGGGGTGCGGGGAATGGCGGCGCCCGGGAATGGGGGTTCAGGGGCCCCTCGGTGCTCCGGAATGGGCGACCAAAGAGTCCCGGTGCCGGGGGTCCCCCTCACCTCTCGCTGCCCCCCCGGGGCCCCAGGAGCGCCCCCAGCCCCAGCGCTGGAGCCATCGCGCTGCTCCTCCTCACTCCCAGTACGATCCCAGTATGATCCCAGTAGAACTCGGTCACCCAGGAGCCGCTCCCAGTATGATCCCAGTACAGCCCAGGCACTGCCACTCCTGGAATCCCCCCCAGCCCTCTCTGCGTTCCGACCTGTCCCGGCTCCATCCCCGCCCCTCCCGCGGCTGCGGGGGCTTCGGGAACAGGGGAGGAGGAGGAGGGAGGGAGGAAGAGGCGCAGCGGCAGCAGGGAGCAGCCGGAGGAGAGGAGAGAAGGAATCGCGTGGCCCTGGCGCTGCCTGAGCTCGCAGCACCCCGGGAGCATCGCCCCCATCCCGCAGGTGCCCGGGGAGGGGGAGCTCGGCCCAAATATCCCGGGGCTCCCTGGGTTTGGGGTTTTTGGGAGGGATGTTTGGAGCTGGCAGGGCTCCAAAGCCGAGCCGCAGCTGGCCCTCGGGGGGGACATCGGTGGATCCCCGGGAGGTGTTTTCCGGGGGTCCCGTTGGGCGGTGAGGGCAGCAGAGCCCCGGCGGGGGGACACTGGTTTTGGGGAGCCCCGGGTGAGCCGCGGCTGCCCTGAGCGGGAGCCCAGAGAGAGGAGAGCCCCAGAAGCCCCAGCGGGGATCCCGAGAGGGGGGGACCCCTGGCAGTGCCGGCACCCCGGCAATGGGGGGTGCTGGGGCTGGAGGGGCAGCATGGCCGGGAAAGGGGTGCGGGGCTCCCGGGGCCACCAGGGGCTGCTCCCAGCAGGAGCCCAGTTGCTGCCAGTCGTTCCCCATTATGATACATATTGCACGAGCACAGTCCTTGTTGCTCCCACTTTCATCCAGTGTGTTCCCAGTTGCTCCCTATCACACCCAGTATGGGGGATGATGTGCCTGGTGTGTTCCCAGTCACTCTCAGACACTCCCAGTATTAGTCCAGTCCTTTCAGTATGGTCCAGAGATGAGCCCAGTGTGCTCCCAGTCCCTGCCAGTATGAACCAGTTGTGCCCCACATGGTTCCAGTTGCTCCCTTTCACCCTCACTTTTGTTCCAGTCACTCCCAGTCTCTCCCAGTGTTCCTTCCAGCATACTCCCAGTCACTCCCAGTTCCTTCCAGCATGATCCCATTTGTTCACAACCACTCCCAGTCAGCCTCAGTGTAGTTGCACTCACTGCCAATATGATCCCTGTCACCTCCAGCATGATCCCAATTGATCCCATTATAAGCCCAGTTGTTTCCAGTCACCGCCAGCATGCACCCAGTGACTCCCAGTTCCTCCCACTTGCTCATAGCATGATCCCAGTTGCTCACAGTTGCTCCCAGTCAAACTCAGAATGATCCCAGTCACTCCCAGTGTATCCTATTTGCGCCTGCATGGTCTCAATTGCCCGCTGCAGGCTCCTACTCTGTCCCAGTGTGATCCCAGTATGATCCCAATATGATCCCAATATGATCCCAGTCTCCCTCGGTGTGACCACAGTCTGCCCCAGCATGGGCCCAGCTGCTCCCAGTATGATCCCAGTATGATCCCAGTATAAAAAAGTCACTCCCAGTGCTGCCATTCCTGGGATCCCCCAGCCCTCTCTGCGTTCCCCCCTCCCGAATCTCCCGAGAGGAGCCCCAAGGGCTGGCAGTCCCCTGGCAGGGTCCCCAGCAAGGCCCAGTTTGGATGTGCAGCCCCCAGTTTTCCCAGTTTGCCTCTCCTTTTGCCTGGGCCGGGTTCCCCCCGCCCCCAGCGGGTGGGAGCAGCCGAGAGCCCCGCGTTGTCCATCCCGACCTGTCCCGGCTCCATCCCCGCTCCTGCCGCGGGCTGCCAGGGCTGCGGGAACGGGGCACCGAGGGTGTCGCTGCTCCTGGGGAAGGAGGAGGAGGGAGGGAAGAGGAGGCATGGGACGAAGAGGAAGAGGAGGGACAAATGAGGATCAGGGAAAGAAAAAGGAACCATGAGGTGGAGCCCTCCCTGAATTCGCAGGCCCCCTGGGACCATCACCCCCTCATCCCATGGGTGACCGGGGATGGGGAGCTTGGCCCAGATATCCTGGGGGGGTCCCTGGGTTGGGTTTTTTGGGGGGATGTTTGGAGAATGAAGAACTGCAAAGCCGAGCGGAAAAGGCCCCTTGGGGGGACACTGGGGGACACCGATGGCAGCTGACAGCAGAGGCAGCCTGGAGGAGCAGAGCCCTGTGTCCCCCAGGAGCCCAAAGTTGGGAGCTCAGAGAGGGGGGAGCGCCGTCATTGGCGGGACCCTCAACAGCCTGGAGAGGGGCAGGGGGGACTCCTTGGAGCCCCTGCAGCCCAAAGCAGAGAAGGAGGAGAGAAGGGACCCTGGGAGCCCAAAAAGCCCTGGCATCCTGTGCCAGGAAGGCGGACAGAGCTTCAGCCAGAGCTCGGAGCTGGTGGGCCATGAGCAGGTTCACCATGGGGAGAAGCCCTACAAGTGCTTGGAGTGTGGGAAGAGCTTCAGGCAGAGCTCCCACCTGATCCAGCACCAGATGATCCACACCAGGGAATGGCCCTAGGAGTGTGGGGAGTGTGGGAAGGGCTTCAGCTGCAGCTCCCACCTCGTCACCCACCAAGGCATGCACACTGGGGAGAGGCCCTACGAGTGTCCCCAGTGTCAGAAGAGGTTTCAGACCAGCTCCAGTCTCCTCAGGCACCAGCGGATTCACACGAGGAGAGGCCTTTCCGCTGCACCAACTGTGGGAAGGGCTTCAAACAAAAGTCCCACCTCGTCACCCACCAGCGCATCCACACTGGAGAGAGGCCCTACGAGTGTCCCCCAGTGTGGGAAGAGCTTCTCCAGGAGCTCTATCTTGACCCAACACCAACGGAGGCACCGGTAAGGGAAATCCTGCAAATGCCTCAGCTGTGGGAAGAGCTTTGTGCCCTGCTCCAACTCCATCCCTCATGGGAGGACCCACTTTGGTCAGAGCCCTGGTGACCCACATTCCCAGTGATCCCTGCTGAGAAGACACCTGGAAGGTGGTCTCCACATCCTCCTGGATCCCCATAGGCACCTGGATGAACACAGGGGCAGGAACATCCATCAGGACTCTGATCTAAACTGGAGATTCATTGGGAGGAAGTGATCTCTTGACTTCACACCCCAAAAAATCTCACCCGCTCTGTCCAGTTATTTCTTCTGGTGGCATCAAGCAGTGCTGCATGATCTTGGAGGACTTTTCCATTTCAATAATTTCTTTCCTCACCCTGTCTAAACAACCAAAATTGGGGTGAAAATAAAGAAATTGAGCAAAGAGATCTAAAGCTGCACCATTTACCAGGATTTGGGGGTGAATTTGGGGTTGGTTCAATAGAATATTTGGGAGGATTTGGGTGTTCTGAAGCTATCAAAGGCAGGGGACATGTCCACAATCTCATAGGTGTGCCGGCAAAAGGTGTCCACCTGAGCCTGCCTGTTCTCCAAGAATTCTAATTGTCTGTCCCAGTCCCTGGCCTGGGTCTCCCTATCCGGGATGTTCCCCCAAAGTGCCCAAATCACTGCTGAAGTGCCCGAGCTGATCCTGGCTGTAAATGTTCCTGTCCACCAACCTCTCTTGGTCAGTGCCATGGGAGGTGGGAGTTTAGGGGCTCCTGGGGGGACTGGGAAGGGCTTCTGTCAATCCTGTGGGCATTTGTGGTGCTGGGAGGGGGCTTGGCAGGGTCTATGAGGGAGATTTGGGTCCCTGACAGGGCTGTGTGGCTTGCCGAGAATTTGGGTGGGTCCTGGGGGAGATGGAAACGGGTTTTGGTGCTTCTTGGGGTCATTTATCTTGCAGGGAGTAGTTGGGGGGGAGGGGGGGGGTCCTGGCTGGGAGCTGTGGGGTGGTTGGAGGAGTCTGGGAGTGGCTGTTGGGCTGGGAGGGCGTTTTTGGGTGGTTGTGACTCCCCCAGACTCCCAAAGCTGCCACCAGACCCCACCCCCCAAGATACTGCCAGAGGTCAGTGGCTCCATGTTGGGGTTCATCGTCCTGGCTCTGCAGAAGATATGGGGGGGTCCCCGGGGCCGTGTGTGTCCCCTCAGAGCGTGTGTGACACCCCCCATCCCATTGTCACCCCCTTGTCCCTCCCCACAGGGCTCCAGCCCCAGCTCCTGCTCCCCCAGAGGGAATTTGGGGAGGGGGCAGGGGGGTGTGCAGCCCCCGCCGGGGAATGGCCCCGGCCCAGCCCCTTTGTTCAGCACCAAGCTGGGCTCGGGGCCGCAGGAGGAAGAGGCCGGTGGGAAGCAGATCCTGCAGCTGGGACAGTGCTGGGGGTCAGGGCAAGGGCCTGCCCTGCACACTTGGCTCAGGTGTGACCCTGCCCCGGCAAGGGAGCGGGACATTCCCATCCCCAGGGATCAGGGCTGGGAGCAGCACTTGGGGCACGGACATGGAAATACTGGGAGCGACTGGGAGCACACTGAGGGCGTGAATTATTCCCCTGCCTCCACCTTCTCCGGCCGCCCTGCCAGCTGAGAAATGCTCGCTGGGCCTCGGCCTTGGCCAACAGCCCCTGGGCTCAGCTCACTTGAGACCACATCTCTCGGGACAGCGCCTCCCTAGGGTCGGAAAAGAACCCCTGCTGCCTCGCCCACAAGAACAGCCTTTCAAAATCACTCCAGGAGACGGAATCACGTTTCCTCTCCAGGACATCCCTCCAGAGATCCAACATCAGAGATTCCATCCCGAAACCCATAGAGGTTTCCATCACTAACACAGCAGGCAAAACGCCAAAGAGGAGGGGGGGTGAGCACACTCTGACCCGATCTAAGCTGTAGTACGCTCCGGCGGCTCCCAGATGTCACCAGAGGACACCGGGAAAAAAAATGACGCACCACATCTTTGGTCACCATGAAGAGACTAATTTATTTCCTCTGGCTCCAATCATTTATAGTTCTCAAAAGGTGCCAGTGGATTGGAGGGAGAACATGCCAACTCTCCAACGACACTGGACAAACTACCAGTACAGCAAATTTCTCCGCCTCTATGAAAGAATGTAAAACAATAGGTTGTTTACAGAAAGTTGCGTGAGAAAGTTCTCTACAAGGATGAAAACTCAGAAGGCTTTAGAAAATCTTAAAAAATCAGGGTGACAGGTTATAGCTTTCCATCTTCCTAATACGGTACTTTGTAATAGAAAATGGGTTTCTCCCTTTCCTCCTGACTTCAGATAAGATGTCTGTATTTCCCTAATGTGGCAACCACAGTGAAGTCAGTCCAGAGGGAGAAGCAAGGAGATCAGAAGTCCTTAATTCATTCTGGAGGGGTTAGAGACCTATTGAGTTGTGACACAGCTTTACGTATGAAAGGCTGCAAGCCAGCATTGGCCTTGGACAATCTCACACCCTCTGGGCCTTTCATACCACAGCCGAGTGAATACAACGCTCGCGTTGTGCAGAGCTCCAGCGAGGGGAATGAAACTGCCCCATTAAAGACTTCTTTCTCTGGAAAATGCTATTGTAGCTTGGCCAGAGCATTTTGTAGGTTCATATTGATTTTCCTTTGATTCCAAGGCTCCTGAGAAATAGCCCTCAACAAGCCCAAATCATGAAAGTTTAAATGCAACATTTTTTGTTTTGAATCAGGCAACATTTTTGGAACGGATTTCTGATTCTTATATTCTACATTTTAAAATGATCCCGTGATACAAAAACCTTGATTCAGTGTGCTGGACACCTGAGATGGCATTACTTCTGGCTGCTGCTTCACAGAGTAAGGGCCTCCTGTGGGAAACGTGTCCTGCCTGATGTCCAGGTATGGGAATTGCACAGCATCTCAAACTGTTTTTATGGGAATTGCACAGCATCTCAAACTGTTTAGGTAACTGCTGTTATCTTAAAAGCTGTGTGTACTGGATCCTGTTCATCCAGATGCAAAGCTGCATTCAGGTTTGCATTTCCAAGGAGGAAAAAAATTAAGACTGACACAAGGTGCTTTTTTTCCTCAATTATTTTTTTCTACCTGGCCAGCAAACAAAAAAAATCAATGACTCCCTCAGCTCTAATTGACATTTCTGTGTTAAATGAAAATGGACCTTGATTCCAATTCAAATGGCAGCACTGGGTGATAAAGTAAGTATTTTGGAATTTTCAATGCATATAAAAGTTGATGCAGTAAAATGATTTTTGAGCCACTTGGAATTTTTTTTGGCTATATCTTAAATCAAACAACAGTTAATGTAAGACCCCTTAATCCCTAATTCTCAGTGCTGGTAACACAATAACACTTTTACTCAGTACTGTACTTTCTCTCCTTGGGGAACATGAAAGAAAAGTACTTTCAGAAGGAGCAGGATAATTTAGGATGTGTCCTAAAATGTAATTTCTTCCTTTCAGAGGGTGTGTAAGAACTTAATTTAACCTCCCATCGTGTCCCTCAGTGGAGGAGTGTTCTCTTGTGAGTGCACACTGGCTGTTGGAGCTGCCTCTGGACTCCCCTGTGCTGCCATGCGGGGCACATGCTCAGGGCAGCCGTGCTGAGGTGCCCCTGATGTGGGGTGAGGGGGGAGCAGGGGCTTGAGGAAACAGGTGGAGATTTAGATGGAAGAAGGGGGGAAGTTCAGAAAATTTCATTGCCTGCCTTTCTCTATCCTTCCCATATCTCCTATCTCCATTGCACCTGGCACTCTCTCGGGATGAAGTAGTTGAGGAGAAATGTGGAGTCTGTGCCTTTTCCACTCACATAAATCAGTATTGATCTAAGCCAAGAACTGCTTTGAGGCAAGCAGAAGAAGAATCCATCTCTATTCCTTTTTGACACTGAGGTATTGAAAGGCCGGACAGAAAGAGTAATTTCTGAGAAATCCTGCATTTGGCAAGGTGAATTTTGGTGTGAAACAAACCTTTATGAGCAAGTAGGGGAAAGAAATCCTTTGAGAAATTTTATGAGGAGCAGAGAATATTGTACAAAAGAATCAGCATCTCATTACAAAATGTCATTCAGGAAACCTGCACTTAATCCTTCATATAGAGATCATTTTGTTAAATTAAGGACATATGTGGAGATTGTTGCTGGAGAGAGTTCAAAGAAGAGAAGAGATGTCTGTAATTTTGGGTTTCTGCTTAAATATATGGTATTGTGTAGTTGATGTCTGAACTGGGATGACACAAGACAAATTAAATTTTAACTCATTAGTAAATTTTCCTGCTAACAAGCTACTCGGATGATCCAGAAATACATGATGCAGTAGCAGCTGCTAGGAGATGAAAATATTTCATTGTAGCAATACATGGTATAATGAAGGATGGGGAATGAATGCAGTAGTGCAATAAGGACAGAAGAAGATGGATGACACATAAATATTCACCCTCTGTGTTGAGTTTACACAGGACAGATGACGTCAGTAAACTGAAAACACCACTGAGACACATAAGTCATGAAATACTAATATTAGAGCCACTTGGGGAAAGAAAGTTGTCAGGGGGAAGAAAGTTGTCAGAAGAATTTTCTGTTAGAAAATACAGTTAGTCAAAATCAGAAAGTTTCTTGGAGATATGTCATTTTCAGTGACATTTTCTACACTAAAATATCAACCAAAATTGTCTGCATTCTGATAGTGTCAAAGGCTGTGATGAGAATCCTTGCCAACTGACTTGCTTTGGCACCAAGATAATGACAACATGGTGGACACATATTCTATACCAAATGTAGAACAAGAAGTGTAAAAGTTCCTTGTTCCTCTGTCCTCTTTGACCCTCACTTCTGGTAATGGGCCCTGTGTATTCCTGGGCCCTGTCTGTTCAAAGTGGTATTTTTCTGTCCTGGAGAGATTTGGGTTCCATGTCTCTCCTCTTTGCTGAGTCTCCTCAGTTGCATGGAGGGCATTACCGTAGGATTTTTGCTGAGGTTCTTGGGGTACTGAAGGTGCTGCAGGGAGGCAAGTGTGCCTCAAAGGCACAAATGTTTTCCTTTCAGAACCAATTATGGGGATTTTATCACTGATAATCATTGAAGTGTCCAAAGTGACATCTCTCTATATGTTTGAAATTAATGTTTAATGTTCTGACATTATAGAGAGGAAATGCTTTAGTGTTATTGACTATCAGGTGAAAAATATTTACTGATACTCATGGGAAATTTAATGATCTTGTCTTTCCCTCTTGGGACTGAAACCAAGCCTGTCTGAATTCCTCAGAACAGAAATGCTGGCTTCTGACACATTTAGATGGAGAATGTAGCTAGGAAAGTGGTTTTAAAATTAATCTTGGCAATATTTTGCCATAAGATGATCTTCATTGGCTGCTGTAAAGGTACGGTGAAGGGAACTTGAATATCAGATACTGCTTTTTGTTCCTGAAACGGTCTTAGCTTTTACTGAGGATAGCTCTGTGGAAATTCAGAAGTGTGGCAGCTTCACCATTTGTTAACTAGAACAGAAACTCAAGGGGAGAATGAATTGCAAGAGAAACTGTTTTGAAGGCCCAAATAGCTGTTTTTTCACCACTCTGACCCCTTCCCCTGCTGAGCAGATTGATAGCCGAGATCACAAGGTGCACTATTTCCACTCGAGCAGAGCCTCCTGAAGGTGTTAATGGCTGACAACGTTTCCGTGTGGAGCAAGGAGATGTCTCCTCCCTGTTAATTGCAATCGATGTACGATGTTTCTCTATCAAGCACTGAAATGCTTTAAAGAGAAATGTTTGATTCCTGGTTTAAAGAACTGTTTCAGCCATGACCTGGGAGGCAGAAGGTGTCTCAAGGAATGCTCTGGAGTGCTTTATGTAGGAGTCAGATAACGGGATTGCAGTGGCCCCGCTCAGGGAGGAGGTAGGGTGGATGTTTGCTGCTGTTTTAAAGGTGTGAACAGGCGATAAGGAGCAGCAGAAACACGGGGTTTACAGATCCATTGATTATGCGATCACTCCATTCAGCCAAGTAAAGGTTTTTTGTGATTTAGACAATTAACTTTTGAAAGGAAGAAAAAAAAAAAGGATGAAGAAGATACAGATGGGCACAAACACAGGAGATGAGCACTGATTTTAGGGTATGGGGAGAAGCAGAAGAAGGCAATTTGAAGGAAGATGAGGGAAGCTCTCAGGGTGTCAAGAGGCCCTTGAAAGGGACCCATCTGTCTGCAATTTCCTGCCCTCTCAGGTGGAAGGAGTGATTAATGACCAGGAAGGGATATGAGGGATGTGTAGAGAGCTGAGGGTCTTTTGCAGAAGTTTGTGAAGCTTGAAGTAGTCTGCTGAGTTTCTTGCAGCAGAGAAGCTGAGCCTTGGTTGTTGGTAAGCTTTGAGAAGCTGATGTTGAGCTATCTCAATTGAAAGAAAATCTGCTGTGGTCTGAAATGTTTTCTACCACTGAAGAACCAGTACTGGGGTAGAAATGTGTTCTAACCAGGTAGGAAGCTTTTCTCTTTGTGGGGCAATGTGAAGTGGAGAATGAGAGAAGACCTAGTAAAACTGGGAGGGGATAAGGCTGGAAAACTGTGTGCTGAGATGTTGATTGGAAAATATAGGGATGGGGCAGCAAATGGAAGTTGCTGTTGGAGAAGAATAATATGATTGTGTTAGAAAGCTAAGTTTTTGGGACATGGCCTAGAGACATGAAAGAGCAGGCAGGGGGAAATGTGGGAGAAGGTGAGGTTTGTGCATTGGGGCAGTACAATCCAAATAATAGGTTTTAATAGTGGTTTAAGATCCAGGACTGGCTAAAAAGTCACTCTAGAAGGAAAAGAATATTTCACTCTTTTAGATGCAGATAGCTGGATTGATTTCATGCAAAGAGAGAAACATGATCTTTTTGAGAAAGAGTGTTGGTTTTGTTCTATTGGAGATTTTGGACTTACCTGATGTAGAAGGACTGGCTGGTAACAAGAGATGCAGACAGAGGATAAGAGCCAGGATAGAAGTAAAACAGCCTGATTATGTCTTGGTAAAAGAGCTTGGTGGAGATGATAAGGAAACACATTGGCAGATATTAACACTGTTAATTAACATTCAGCCTTCATCTGCATGAAGAGCTATCTCACAGTAATTTGGTAGTGGCAATGGAGATGAAGAATAGATGCAAGATTGGATGCAGCTGGCAAAGAGCACCCTAGATCCTCAGGATGAAGGATAGTCTGCTGGCTGTGATGCAAGGCATCAAGGGGGAGAGGAGCTGTAATAGGAGGGATCTGGCACTTGAATTAAGAGAATCAATCAGTGGTTGGTAACTGGCCATGGTAGACATCTGGCAGCATGACTGTACAGCTGTGACCCTTGCATCTGGAGACAGTTACATGGGTTTGTGTCCAAAGCAGGAGTTTCAACAGGAATCTGAACTCAAGTGCAAAGTCATTCCTCACTGACTGATGTGTGTGCAGTAAGTCAAGGGTGAACCAGAGCAAAGCTCCCCCCTGGCTGCCTGTTCTGGCAGTTTTAGGATCATGTTGGCCAAGGGAGCAAGCCTGAGGGTGCCATCACGCTGGGGATATATCTGGCATGGTGGAGGTGGATTCAACTCCAGACCTGTCACCTGTCCCCACTCCTTGGTGATGAGCAGTGACACAGCCATGGCTTTGCCTGTGGATTTGTGGCTTTCCAACCTTCCTTTGCTTGTCCTTAGAAGAAAGACATGAGATGGCTTTGTTCTAAAATTAAATAGCTTTGCTCCATTGCCAATGAAGAAAAAAGCAAGAGTTCATTTTTTTCATCTCCCTTAAAGGATGCCAAACATGGACTGAATTCCTCAGGGCATCTGTAGCACTGCCACTCTGTCTTCTTGTTACTGTGACCATCTTCATCACCACATTTGATGTGCAAATGTGGAAAGCAAGGCTTGGGTTTATAATGGCTAATTGCTGATTCTTTTTAACTGCTCTGCTCTATTGGAAAAGGGAGAACAAGTGTGTGAGTTGCTTTTTTTTCCTTCCTGAGCTGCTCACAAAGTGGAGTGAGACAGATACCTCCTGGTCATACACCTCACAGAATGGTTGAGCAAATGTAAAAAGAGCTGTACATACTGACTAGGGCAAAGAAAATCAGCTCAAGCTGCTTCTTGGGACTGTCCTTATTAGTTTGAGGGTTGTCTGGACTCTGATGCTAATGGTGCACAATGTTTTGGGAAGCGTTTAGGCCAGCTGGATTAAGATACATTAGTGTTCCCAACCAATGAAAGGACCAGTCTTGCTGGCACTTGCTCACCAGTTATTTCTGATTCAGTGATTTGAAAACAAATCAGGTGATAGGGAAACCTGTAGGTTATCTTTTGTCATAACTAGTATTAACTATTACTGATCAAAAGAAAGATGATGTAACAAACCCATTTTGCACCATAGTATACCCATTAACAACCCATTTTTTATCATCCATGTGAATGTAAGTGCTAAAAATGAAACTAGCCACAGCCCCAGGGACATAGGTCTGAAAAAAATTAATCTTTAACAACAAAATGGAGAAGGAGTAGAAGTAAGCATGGAAATGAATTTTTTGAGAAGGATTTGCTAGCATCAATATGTTATAGACACAGCTCTGGCAGAAGCACAGCTGTCCAGCTTTCAAGGTCTGCCTGCTGCAGCACCAGGCAGAGGGACCTGCAGGGAATGTGCCCTTTGTAGCAAGGGACTCAAATTACACTAATTATTCCTGTTTCTTGAAAGGGCTAATTAGCTCAAGAGTTGTGCAGAAGGGCTACCTGCCTTCCAGGGGCCTCCTCAGGCCCCTTGGTTTCACCTGAGGCCATTTGGACATAATGGCTAATTGAAGCAGAGTGGGTTCAGATACCTGTGTATCGTGGAGCTTTGCCCCTAGCAATTGTCAGCTTTCAGAAAAAGAACAAACAACGAGTAATTGGCTTCACTTTTTTACAGACTGATTGTTCTAAGGGACCTAAGCATAGCGGTTTCTTTAAATTCAGGATGGACAGGTGCATCTGCCAGTTACTTCTCACCTAGGAGAAGTATCCAGCAAGCACTTGTCTTTGCTCATATTGCATATTTGTGAGTAATTAATTTGGCATTAAATTTTTGGTGGTTGTGTTCTGCATACTGGTATGTGTTTTCTTGGGAAAAGCAAAACCCATATTGCCTGTTTAGGTAGTCAAATCAGAAAGTTTAACTGTGTGGCTGAGGAAGAATTGCTGTGGTGGACTCTTCCTCGTGGATAACTCTTCTTGAGTCTGCTGCCATTGCTGTTTGCATCCTTACCATGTCACGACATTGCAGTTTGATAATGCATGTGATTGTGAAAGTGGAAAAGTGTGACCTTGAGAAGGATGCAGTAGGATAGGGAAAGAAATACGGAGTTGAGGGGACAATAAAGAATTGTGAGTAAATATCAATCTTCAAAATGACACATTTTCTGCCTTGAGATTTTGTATGCATGTGCACCGTCTATGTACATCTAGCTGGTCTTTTTTTGGTTTTGGTTTTGTTTTTTGGGGGGGTATTTTTTTGGTGTTGTTTTATGTTTTTTTGGGTGGGTTTTTTTTTGTTTTGGTTTGGTTTTTTTTTCTGTCTTATGGGCTTCAGATAGTGATTCTCAAGAGAAATAACACTGGTTGGAAACAAAATTGGATGTCTTTGAGCTCCAGGACTGATGAGTAGTGAATAGTTGGTTCATTCCATGTTTTTGTTACATTATTTTTAATCTCTTAAAACCTTACTTTGTGCTTTAAATGACTGGGGAAAAAATCAGTTATTTGGGCTGATGTTTTCCTGTAGCTTCTGATCTGGTGTATTAACCAGAGGCAAAAATGTTATGTTGTGCAAAACACTAAAAAAACAAAAAAGATGAACCTATTTCTTATGTATAGTTGAATTAGGACAAATACAAATATTTTGATGAATGGAAACAGTGAAGAGCTCAGTCCTTTGATAAAGATATGCTGATTTGAAACTTTTAAATTTCTGATATTAAAAAATGTGGAATTGTAGAAAAGTAGAGCTGGAAGACATCATGAGAGCTTCTATTGCTGATTTCTTCCCTGTGGCAAGAGCAACTCAACCTGAACTATTTGGGACAGAAATGTATCCAGCCTATGCTTCAGAAGGTCTGGGCTACTGAGAATAGAAAATTTCAGGAACCTGTTCTCACACATCATTGCTATTGCTGTCAGGAACTTTTCTCTTAATACTCAGTTTGCATTTTCTTTGTAGGTACTGCAGGTTTTGATTCCTCTCCTGCCCATGACAAACCTGAAAAGAAATTTGTTCCCTTTTTGAAACAGCCCTGCTCAAACCCATCCTATATGGGATTAGGATAATATATTAGGATGAAATTAAAGCATTTGAAACAATTCTAAATTCCTTTTTTCTTTGTGGGCTGAATACTCAGCTTTAAGAAGATGCAGTGTGGGAAAGGAAAGAGAAGCACCAAGAACTGAGCAGGCTTATACAGCTCAACAAAGCCAAAAGCAGAGAAGAGCCTTCTTAACTCCAGATTTGATTCCTGGTTTGTTACACAGACCATCTTCCTTACCTAAGAAGTACTGAGCTTCTCACCAGGGACACTTGTCATTTAAAGCAGCATAATTTAGAGACATTGGTCAGTTTTGAATCCAGCTGCTCGTGGTTCCGTGTGAGCCGGTTTCCGTGAGATTGGATCAAGACTCTTTGCAGTGTCTCTGGTAGATGGGATATGCACAGGGGCACATGGTTTATGTATGGTCAAGAGAAGCACTGAAAAGAGATGCTGCGAAAACCCTAAAAGCTGTCTCTGAAATTCCATCGTTTTTTACTGCATAATTAAGCACTTTTGCTGACACATCCTCCCTTATGATTCCCTTTAAGTTGGAGCATCTGGCCGGGTGTTGCACAAGAGCCCAGTTTTCTTCTCCCTATACAACGGAGTTTTGATTAATTAATCATGGCTTCTGTTTGAATAATACATTAAAGATGCACTTGAATGTTCTAGGACAAAAGTAAAATACAAAAAAGAATGCACACAAAGGGAAATACTGCTCTGTCTTGTGAAATGACGTGTTCTCTTCAAATGGCAGGACTGTTCTAAATGTGATACTGGTCAGGCTGTATTTCTTTTCCTGCTTGTTTCTTTTCATGTCCATTTCACATGGTGATAGTCACTTGCCTCAGCAGGGTTTTAAGTCACCAAAATGTTGAATTTTAACATGATATGGAAGAATGCTACAGTTAGGACAAATATGCTTTTTGAGACAATGCTTTGCTATATTAAAAACCAAGGAATTATGAAGCTTTCATATTGTTGGCTGCTGTCCATTTTTATTCATGACTTCACAAGAGCAGCTTCGTGCTGATATGACCAGAGCAAGTTGAGTAGTTGTACTTCTACAAATTTCACTATGGTTTCAAAAGTGCAGGGTTTGTGTTTGCTCAGCGCTTAACCTGCCCCTTCACAGGAGTTATTGCTGTTTCTGGGTTTCTATAAGGACCTTAGTTCTACTCTGTGCATGTCCTCCACAGTCTGGAAGCAGTGAGACAAGATCTGAAACCACAGAGGAACACTGTCTTGTATCCAAAAGCCAGGCTGTCCTGGTGCTGTGCTTTTCCCCAGTATCTCACTGCTGTCAGGATCTCCAGAGGAGGACAAAGCCCTGCAGTTGCTCTCATCCTGCATGCAGTCTTTAACATTGTGAATACTTTTTTCTTGAAAACTGGATGTCAGCTCTTGGTCTGAGATTTTTTTAAAAAATACTGAGGGTTGGACTAAGCTTGCCTTCATGCAATTTGAGCTTTTTGGAGTTGCTCAGTGTTTCCTGTGCATGCTGCTGAAGCAGCATGCTGATGTTGGATCATGCATGTTCAGTGTGTCTGGTAAATAGAGCTCTTTGCAATCCTGTTCTATTGACACTTTTTAAAGAAGTCTTAGTAGCAGTGACAGAAGAGATAAGGTGGTGCTGTGTGTTGAAGTGAGAGCGAGGGCCTGGCTAGCTCTTACTGCTGAAGAGCTGGGGTGTGAGAGGAGACCACTGCTGAAATACTGGCTGTGCAAAGCTAAGGCAGCTTCTGTCCCTGGCCTAAAGAGACAAAGTGCTGCCTTTTCCCTAAATGAAGGACCATGGGGAAATCAAGATTTCATGCAATTGTTTCTGTGTCTCTCAAGTGGTGATAGCAGTAAAGCACAGGGTGCACCTGCAGCCTCATTTGGGTCTGCCTTCCTAGGTGACTGAGCAGGAGAGCTTTCCAGTCTTTATATGCTGTCAGATGTGACACTTGGCCAAAAGCCCCTACTCTGAAAATGCAACAAAGTGAAGCCCATATGACTGCTGAGATCTCACTAGATGGAGCAGGGAAGCACTGCTGGATGTTATCCATGGAGGCTCTTTCAAGAGCTTTTCTCCCCTTCTGCCCCCTTTAATCCATTTTCAAGCCTAGCAATGCCTCATGTTTACCCAGCGGGCTCACATGAAAAGGTCACTTCTATTTCTTTGACCTTTTTCAGCTCAGTAAACATCGGCAGCTGGAAATCCTTTCTCTAGACATGTCAGCTGCAGTGAAATGGTGCTGCAGGTAGTGACATGCATACAGAGCATCTCTGACCTCTGATGTTGTTTTCCCATCAACACAGAAGTTTTCCCAACATTTTAGTCCTTGTGACACCAATTGCTCTCAGGGAGCTTGTGGAAGGGTTTCCTTTCCCTTTTCCCTTGGCATTGTTTGGGTGCTCTCCTTATTTTGAAATGAGATAGTAAATATTTGCAATCTTGAATTTGTAGATGTGCCAGTTATCACTAATGTGTGGTCATGGGTTTTATATCCCTCAGGTCTTAGTACCAGTTTGTTGGGATAGGAGGAAAATTTTTTCCTGACAGTTTCTTTCCTAAATTTTTCTCTGAACTGGGAGACCATGTCTAAGACCTGGATGAACTAGTTTTGGTGAGGATGAAGGGGAAGGAGAACAGCAACCTATGGGCTGAATCTTGAATTGTGACCTTATACCCAACATCCACCAGAACCAACTGCTGAATTTAATGCCCCTGCTGTGGAAACACAGACACAGTGTGTGCACCAGGAGTAGAGCTTTGTCCTGCTTTGGTTTAAGAAGTTAGGTTCTAGTAGCTCTAGTCCAGCGTTGGATGTTCTTTCTAAAACAGAAGTTAAACTACAACGTGTCTCTCCAATGCCAACCTTAAGCCATGGCCAGGTATTGCCATCAGTCTCTGCTGCAAATCCTGGAGAGTCTCATCAGCCAGAAGGCTCGTGGGAAGTGATGAAAAGCAAGTTGTCATGTTGTGTTCAAATTATAAGTGTTTTTGGGTGGAGCGTTAGCTACACAATTCCCATGAGGCAGGTGATGTTTTTCTGCACATCCTGTGCAAAGCTGAACCTCATTTAATACCTTTGATTTCTGATGAACATGACTGTCTTTACTGACTGAATTATATCCAGCATTCCATCTGCAGAGTGTTTTTCATCTTCTGGAATATAGTAAAGAATTTGTTTTCATAAATTTGGATAAAATTTTGACAAATTGTACAGCTGGATTAGTGCCGCTCAAAAACTAGGACTGTTTTTGGGAAGTTTCTGCTCTGTGTCAAATTAATGATCTGTTACAAAACTTTCAAAAAGCACAGTAACTGTAAAAATAATTTCTGGGTAATGATAGGAACGCCACTGGGTACTCTCTAAATCCTTTTGTCCCTTGTTAATACCTCATTTTGATTGTTGCATTTTTAATGCTTGGATTAGGACAGTGACATGTTCTGATCATTTCTGTTGAATGCATGAACATCTGGATTTGTTGTGTTTTAGTGTTGTTTGCTGTTGGCTAGGGATGAAAGCAGAGATCAGATGGTTTGAAGTTGACTTTTTTTTGTTTTTCAAAGTTGCCTTTGTTCATAGGCAGCAATCCAGGAGCTGAGCAATGGTTCTAATTGTGACTGACAAGCCATGATGGAAGGAGGAAAATGGGAGTGATGATCTATTGGCTGTGCTAGCTCAGCAGTGAGAGAAAAAATCTGAAAATTGCTCCTTAAAATTGTCCATGCTTTGCCTAAGGGAGAGATGAGGTTGCAAAAAGAAGGTACTTTAATATGCATTGAGCAGTCTTGAGTATGCCATGTGCAGATTCGAGACCTGCTGCTTGCCCAGAAAATAAAAAGTATTTGGCACCTGCAGCCTGGTGACCCACGAAGGAGGGCATGGTCTCTCTGGCCTATGCCAGCTTAAGGGGGTAAAAAGTGAACCCCCTGTGCCCATGGATTATTGGAACCTGAGCAGAAGCCAACACCCCATTAACAGGCCACAGTTAATAGGTTTACCCCCTTGTCCCTTCCCTCTGTTTTGAATATTTTGGGATTTCATACAGTAACTTGATGGCTATTACCTTGTGCCATTAAACAGTAATGTCAAGGAAAGGATGTTCCATGGGGTGTATTTAATGATTGGAATATTGTTTCATGCAGTGTGCTGCATGCAGCTGGCTGAGCGTTCCTTTAAATAGTTCCCACATCTCTCATGTTTGTTGGAGGGACTGTGCTGCCAGCTCTGAAGAATGCAGAGATTAATCTCTGCTACACTTGCTCTGGACAAATACCTTTTTAAAGTAAAACACCTCTTCTGTGTTTAAAAGTAGGGAAGAAAAAACGTCTGTACTGTAAAAACTAGTGCCTGAGCTCCTGCTAGGAGGTGATGCAACTTGCAAACGGTGAGCCAGGAAATGTCTTAAATGTTTCTTTATAGACTTTTCCCTCTAGGAGTGCCTCACCAATTTCCTGGTCATGTCCACATGACCAGGTTTCATTCCTGAAGTTTAGCTTAATTTCCAAGAGATGAATTCCGCCTTAGTGAATAACAACCTACCTGTACATAAAATAATTGCCATTAAAAATGAGGCTGAAGGACGGAAGATGCAAGTGTACCATCTCCCTGAACCTTGAAGCTGGGGTTTGGTGCCAGAGTCCTGGATGGTGCAGTGTGGTGTCTGCACACTCAAGTGCCACTCACTCCTCACCAAGGATTTGTCTTCTGTACTCTCTCTGGTAAAAGTCACATTGGTCTCAGGCTTGGGTTTTTTTCCTTCTTGTCCTTGGGGAGATTCGAACTTAACATTGACTAATGTGTGTTTGCTTCAGCTTACTCAGGAAATTCTTAGCACCTGGAGGATATTCAGTCTAGTGTTGACAAAAGCCCTCTTTTCACTCTGCATGTGGCATTGCACCATCCCCTGCTGAAATGACACAGGGTAATGCTGCTGCTAAAAGACACAGGAGTGCACCATGTTCCCAATACAGCAAGCAGAGAACCTGGGGGAAGAACAGAATAAACATGCTGGTGCTGTTACATAGGGATGATTTTTGTCTGCTTAGGCCCTGTTGAAACAAAGGGAGGAATTTGCAGAGGTAAATAGCAATGATCTCGGTGGGAATATGGCCAGGGCATCAGGATTACCATTAATGAAAAAATGCAGTAGGAGTGATCTTTAATGCTTCTTGGGATTAGGGCATTAGCTTGGCTTTACATCTGATCTGAAAGGTAACAGTTCCTGAAGCACAGCACAAGATGGCTTGGTTCAGCACTGGATGAAAAAATGATGCCGTTATTTTGTAAATAAAAATTTAAAAATTCTGCTGGCTGTCCTTACACTGCAGGGTACTGGAAGGAAACACCAAGTGAAGTACTGCCATGCCTTTTTGGACGTGTTCCATCCCAGCTGGCAGCTGGACATGCACGGTGCCTTTGCTCTTTCCTGCTCTTGCAGTTGCACTGTGTTCTTAGGGACATGTTTCTAAATACCACAACGTGTCTGAAGCTAGTCACCCTTGTCCTTGCAGGTGTGCCCAGTGGCTGTAGTGACTCTCCTGTCATTATTGTAAACACAAATTTGCTCCTCCCACTTGTGGGTTAGAGATGTACCAGTTCCATGATACTGGAATCATGCTCTTCAAAGTTTGCCACCCTCTCTGGGGAAAACCAAACTTGCTGAGCAGTTCATTTTCACACAGGGAGGTTCCCAGTTATTATCCCTAAGGTAACGTTTAGAAGAGCCTCAGCATCTCGGAGTATTGGGCTGCAAAACCTCAAACCTCGTCCATTGAAAGCTTCCTTGGACCTGATCAATTCATTTGTAGCCACTCTGACCATGAATATAAATGTTGCTCACCTGATTAGCCTGTTTTATAGCACTTCAAAAGCCTTGATAAGACGGGTCAATGGAATAAATACCTAATGAGCGCTGAGACTCCTTCCTTGCAAATAAATAAATAAAGTATAGCACAAACTCTAGGTAATGCTTTCAATCAATCAGCAGAAATCCTTCTTTGTCTGCAAAGATGAAGCCTGAGATGATAAAATGGAGTTGCTTTGGATGTGCTACATTGAATATGTTATTTTTTTCTCCCTCACAGTAATAAGGACAAACACAAGTCTCTTCTCTTCCAGCTTAAATGCAGTTTGCTGGCAGTTTCACATCCTCTTCTAGTCTTTAGTACTTGCAGCATTGCTATTTTAGTATTTTACAGGAGTGTGGTCTGCTGGTACTGAGTTTACTGGTTTATATTGCTTTTAACAGGTACAGTCAGTGGTGGGTAGGTTGGGACTGCAGAATGGAAAGCTTTTCTTTTTGGGTGATTCTGTTGCCATTCCTTAACTCTCACGCCCCCACAGCCACTCACACAGAGATCTTGTTGGTACTAGCAGTTTGGTTGTGGAATGCAGATTTAGAGCCATAACAAAACATGACAGCAGAGGATGCTGTCTTGATAATTGCTGTAGGAAAATACTTGAGAGAATGCTGGAACTCCTAAAGAAGGGGGCACTTTAATGTTCATCCCTCTGATCTCTTCTTATTGTGGCTAAGAAAGACCAACATGGTGCAGGTACTCTAGAAGCAAAGAAAGTGTTCTCAGCACGGTTCATGATGGCTGATGGTCCACACTGCCCTTGGTCCCTCGTTTTGACCTTTCCTGGGCACTGCACTGTGCATTGACACATTTGGTTCTTTCTCGGCAGCTCAGGTTTACGGATGATCTACTGAAATCCTGTGTGTGTTACGATGAAACCACACAAAAAGTGGCTGTGCCCATTCCTGCTGGGGGTCTGAAAGATCTGCTGAATTGATCTAGGACTCTAACAGTGAGAATAAAAGCACTTGCTTTTAAGCAGAGTGGTTTATATCCCATGCTTGATTTGATTCTGTTTCTCTAAACCCTTATTTCAGTAGCACAGTTAACAGACTGGCTGGGTCCAGTTGTAACAATAACAAAACTGGGGAAGATTTTAAACAAATCTCAGGTCAGAGTGTAGCCTCAGCCTGTTCCCCTGTAGCCACCTGTGCACTCAGAGTGGCAAAGGCAGCAGTGAAAACACTGCACTTCTACTGAATGTGATTGAATCAGATCTTTGTGAAATCCCTGGATTTTTTTGCTGCCTAATAATGACTGTGAACCGCTTGTTCTTCATAAGCACAGAGTTTAGCCCTTTTCTCTCATCTTCAGATCTTACTGAAAATTCACTTTCAACATCCTTCTTCTTTGGCTAGGTTTAGCATAATTTAACAATCTTTTTTCCTCCTTTTTCAGGTATAGGAGCCTTTTAAAGGTAGCAGGTATTGTCTCGAGTTTTCCTCAGCATCATAATATATGGATATGAATGTCAGGTTCTTCAAATCTTAGAACCTATGTGTTACTTCAGTAGTAAAATTGCAAATCTTTTTTATGACACCTTTTAGGTAATTCCATGAGTAATCCAACCTTCAGCAATATGACTAATTAAAGAATGAAGCAGCAGACTTCCAAGCTGGAAGAAAGTATTCATATTTTCCTGGCTTTTTCTAAAAAGAATAGTTTTTGTCTGGCAACTCCCATGGTTTCTCAAGTTAATTAAGGTTTCGACAAATTGTTCTAAATCTCTCCACACCAGAAAAACAAAAAAGTTTTATCTTTAAAACTACAAAAAAATTATCACTGCAGTGCTGGCAGGGAAATGAATTGTTTCAGATGGGAAAATTATTTTTTTTTCCATGAACATGGAAAGGAGGGATGTCAGTGGGGTTTGCATTGATTTAACAAGTCTTTTTTCACACACAAGTATAGATTTATATAAATGTTTTTGCATGCATGTACACATGTGCACAAGTGTCTAGACAAGTTAGCAATTGCAGGTCAAGAGTGAAGCATATCTGTCTCTAGGAAAATTATTAATGTATAGGTTGGCTTGGGTTATTCACTGCACTGAAAATAGTAGTAGGAAAAATGTTCTTTTTTTGAAAAAAAAGTGTTGTTTGTTTGTATGTGTGTTTTGCCCTTTTCCTGGGAAACCATCCTGGTTAATAGCCTGCCTTTAGATGGGATGAAACCTAAGCACAGAAATGTTCTTTGGCTAACAGAAAATGTAAAGGGAAAACAAAACCCTGTCACATTGGTTGTAATCTAATGCTGAAGTTGATTCTGTTTCCAGTGCAACAGCTGCTCTCTCTTCTGGCAGAAGCTGTACCTTTAGGCAGCCTTTCCTCTGGCTGGGACAATCTGCTTGTCTGGGTGCAAAGACTGTCACTGTTTGTCCTGACTGTTCTGATGCTATCCTTAACAGGCTTTGAAATGACCATGCCAATCTTTAAGAAAGCAGCAGAGACCGAAAACCTAGTTTCTAAAGAGTTTCTTTTCATGCATTGGTGTCTTTTTTGTTTAGTTTTGTCCCAAAATGGTTTATCTGAATACTCTGGCATGGGTTCAGGGATGTTTACAGATATTTCTTTCTAGTAAATAAGCAGGTCACCAGAAGATGTTGTGGTCTGCCCTTGCCAGCTGATACCCAGCAGCTCAGCGTGGGCAACTGATCTGACAACAGCAAAGCAGGGTTGCTCCTACAGTAGTTAGGAACTAAAATGCTAGTAAACACTTGGGAATAATTTGCATCAAAAGTCTGAAGAACTGAACATCTTGGGGGCAGAATAAGTAAGGAAAAGGCCAACTTGATTAAAGCCTCCCTGATGTGACTCAGTCTGATGTCTGACAGTAGGCAGACCTGCACTGGGACACCTACTGAAAGGGTTAATGAACTGTAGCATTTCTTGCTGGAGGGTGAGTTGATAGCTTAAGGACTTGTGTACCTGTGATGCCCAGGCTAATAAATCAGGTTTGAGCTGCCCTTGCAGTTTTCTCTGCTGTTCTTGGAAGAGACTGTCATACAGATGCTTGGGAGGGAGCATAATGTTTTATGACTACAACACCTGCAGTCCTCTCGTGGAAGGAGTCCCCAGGAGATCCTAACCCTACAAAGCTAATGTTGCTGAGCCACTGATAATATCAAGCTGCCAAGCTGAGTTACATGGATTGCTGTGGCAAGTGCCTGGCTGATTAATTTTAATTTAATGTAAACAGAAATGGTGTCAAGGATATATTATGTAACCAAGGGATGTCTTTACACAGGAAGGCATTAGTGGTGGACTGATGAGCTGAGATAGTGTGACCACCACATCCCTTGCTCACATCTGACACAATTGCTGAGGTAAGGAAATGGAAAGTAGTGATAAAAGGATGTGAGGTGGGGCTCCTGAGGCTGATGGAAAAAGCTTGGTGGCAGAGTCAGCACAGCAGGCTCTGACTTCTTCTAGTGATTCTGGAGAGCACTGTGGGCTTTTTTTATTCCACCCAGCCCTATAAAAAATTTTAGTGCCCTCCACTTTAACCCATGAAGGAGTTGAGACAGGCTGAAGGGAAGTGGAGACTGTGAAGGGAACAGGGTGGCAAGCATGGTATGAAACCAGGTGATCTTTAAAGTCCCTTCCAACCCAACTGTTCTTTGTGTTTATGGGAGTTAATTCTCCTGAATTAACCCATCAGCTAACTTATTTCCTTTAAGCCCAGGGTGCAGAGAGAAACAATTAGGTGCAGGTTTATACTGCTGATGAAATCAGCTAACAAAGTGCTTCTATTGCTGTGGTAAGGAAACTGGGCTTATTTATGATGTACCCTGTCCCTCCCTCTGCCCCCCTGAAAAGCAAAAAATCCGAATATATATGTAAATTAGGTGAATCTCTTAAGCTTCTGTCAGGTTGCCAGTTCAAGCCTACTTACTGCAGGCCAGTCCACAAACTTTGGTTTTTGCCTTTTAGGCTGTGCATACACAGTTAATCACCTTACAGCCAATTAAAGATTCCAGGTTGCAGTAGGTCATTAGATATAGATTTTTTTAAGTAGGTCGTTCCTCTTTTTTTCTTTCTCCAGAACATTCTGAGGGGGAAACTCTGCTGTGAATATTCATGAGAATACTTAAAGTAGGCAAGTGAGGAGATGGACATATTAGTTATATTTGAGGAAGAAACAGTAGCCTTGCTTTTATCATATGGACTTCTGGTAATTTGCCTACTGGACTGAAAGAATTTAGTTAGGTGGGTTATAGGATGAAAAGGATGGCTGCTGGCTAGGGTTATGGGCGCTCTGTTCTGTGCCATACACCTTGTTTGACCTGGGCAAATCATTCTCCTTTAGTTTTCCCACTTGTGCTGAATGGGGGTAGTAATTACCCACTTCACTGAGGAGGGCATGTGGCTGAAATTAATTAATGTTTATAATGTACTTGGTTTTCCCGATGAGGTTTGTAGCTGTGTTGCTGAGTACAGTCATTTCTGGGTTTTGGCTTGTGTGTGTGCGTGTGGGGTGCAAAGATTGGCTCCAGCAGAAAGGGTAGTAAAATACAGTCTTAAGAATAAAATTTCTTGGCACTTATATAAATGCAATTAATTCCTAAAGATTTTAAAGCATGAATACAGCTGGTGCTGGCTTTCCTACTGCAATGTCACTGCTCTGTGGAAAGCAAGAAGGTAAATAACAAGGCAGAAGGCTTCTGGTATTTTTTAATGGGAGCCAGAAAAAATACTGGACCTCAAGGATAGCCCTTGGAGAAAAGATATCTTTAGGACACTGAACATAGCTCGCCTGAAATCTTGTGGGCTTGTGAAAAATAAAATCACTGTAACTTCTGGGAAGAAACTGAAATCCTGATCGAGCCTTAATTGCTTATTTTACAGTATGGTAGTAAGTGGAAGATGTTATCAATCATATCAATAGATAGAGAATAAATACTTAACACAGGGCAGACAGAGAAATACTCCCGGTGTCCTGGGTTTCCACATCATCCCTTCCTCCTTTCTTCATGATACACAATTCACAAAGTTCAATTGTGACATTTGGGTCTTGGCCAGTCCTTTTCTGTAGGGTATTTAGTGTTACACTCAGCAGCCAAAACTAACATATTGGCATTGTCAGCCTTTATTTCACAGTATCAATTTTTAATTCTATCTGAAAAAATGTATAATCATGTTATATTTTTTATATAACTGTTATTAATGACAATAATAATAATGTTATATTTCACTTGCACAAATGAACCTGAGCCCAAGATTTAAACCTTCCTCTGTCCCTCCATGTGGGAGCATTCCAAAACCAATTCTTCCTTCTGTTGGTGCTGTTTCCAATGTGCCATTAAGAAAATTCTCCCTCATCTTCCCAAACCCACAAGTTCTTTTCCTTCTTCCATATGCAATTTTGGGATGCATTTGAAGACATCCAGGGGTTCAGCCTCTATTAACCGCGTGCCTCACTGCTCACAGGGTGCTCTGACCTCAGCCCACTCCAGAGGCAGGGAACTCCAGGGAAAGGCTTCCCATCTGGGAATTTCTGATGGGACTGATTGCTCACATTTACATTTAAAAAGTGACATTTTGTTGTGATCTGGCCAGACTGTGCCAGTTTTGTTTCCCCAGTGGGCAGGGTCAGCACCAAAGACACAGACACCAACTGAAGGACTCAGTGTCATTGACTATAGCTCAAAGCAGCAAAGAATCACAAAAGGAGCAGCTCAGCAATGCACCCAGCCAGCAGCACCAGAGATTGCAGCAGTGATTAAGAAAGATCCAGCCCCAGTTACCCTCAGGCTTTACCATGCCCCAGATCCACACAGCAGCTGGGAAAGCTGTCACAGCCAAGGGCTGCAGAGCCACTCCTGGACACTGGGAATTCCTGCAGGTGCCTCCAGCCACAGGTGGGGCTCCAGCCTCGCTGGGAGAGGGCCCAGCTCTGACAGCGCTGAATGAACAAACTGACAGCGCTGCTGGTGCGGGAACATCTGGTTTCATCCTCCTCCTGGGTTCCTCCCAAAGCCTGGCCAGGGCCCAAGAGGAACCAAGGGAGGTGACTTTGACCATTCAGCCCCAGACAAGGCCAGATGTCAGATTTCATGGCCTTGTCTGGCTTCTAAACACAGAAAGGTCAATCCATGTTTCACTAATGAGTGGATACATCTATCACAGCGCTAATGACCATGCATATTTCATTAGTGAGCAGATACAAAGATAACCTTTGGTTGGAAGGTTCATCCAGAGGCCACCTTTGGCTCAGGGCCTCACTCAGGGCTGTTGTCCAGGCCTTGGCACTTCAGGGACGTGGTTTAGTGCTGGGCTCGACACTGCTGGGTGACCGGCTGGACTGGATGAGCTCAGAGGTCTTTTCCAACAGAAAGGATTCTGTGTTTCCATGATTCCATCTGCTGCATTCAGCCAGGTCCATGTTAGCAGCATTCATTTGCTCACAAAGTCTACTCAGGCCCAGCTCTTGAGGCCTGAGGCTTCAGCTCCTTCAGCTCCTGGTGCTCAGCCGCTCGTGCTGAACGAGACACTCGGAGAGAAGAGCACAGTCCATCCAATTCCTTCTGGGACACGGAGAGGGGAGGCTGTGCAAACAGGAGCAGTGTTTGGTGTGGCCTCCTCTCTGCCCTGCACGCCTTTCAGCGCTTTGAAGCAGCCAAGAGCTTTCTCCAAGAGTGCAATGGAGCAGCTGTTCCTGCTGCCGGGTCTGGCTCTCTCCAGTCTCTGACCTTGCCTGCTTTTGTCCCTCTTGCTGTGCCCTCTGCTCCCCCAGGGCTCGGTGGCTGCTGCCCAGGACTGTGGGACTGGCACAGATCCCGTGGTCGAGACCCTCCTTTCTCTGCCCTTGGAGCTGGCTGGGCACAGCAGCCTTTTCCATCTGGAAGCTCCCCATGGACAGGGAGTCCCCAGCCCCGCTCCTTGCACAAGCTCCAGGAGCCCAGGGCTGCCATCTCAAGTCCCTGCTGGCCCTGGGGGCTCCCAGGTGCCTCAGGCTGCTGTGACACCGCTGCACACGGGAGGCAAGAGTGGCAGGGGCTGTGCTGAAAGTCAGCTCCACGTGCTGCTGCGGCTGCTGGGGGTCATTTGTCCAGCCCTGCCCCAGAGTCAGGGATCAGATCCAGGCCCTGCTGCTGCTCCCTTGGGATCAGCCCCACTTTGGGTGTTGCTGTCAGGGCCAGCAGAAGCGGTGGCTGGAGCAGCGGGTGCTGACGGTGCCCCAAGCCCCGGGGCTGGAGGGGTCCCTGGGCTGGGGCTGGCAGGGAGCTGCTCCAGCCCGGAGTGCACTGCTGAGTGCTGTGCTCTGGGGCTGGGGCTACCCACACAGGGGACTGGACTGGTGTGCCACAGGAGACAGAGAAGCTGCAGCTTCAGCCTAACTGAGGTGGTTGCGTGGGCTGGGAAGAGTGGGGAGGCTCAAGGGGATTCACTGAGCTCATCCTTCTGCAAGGACGAGGAAAAGGGAGTGGGAACTCAGCAGTGAGGAGAGCTGAGGGCTGGAGAGCAGCTCTGAATGACACTAAAATCCCACTGGAGCTCTGAGACATTGCTGCTCCTCAGCCAGTGACAGGACGAGTCCCTAAGCCTGGGGCTCGGCCTTCCTCATGGTGAGGGGCACCAAGGAAGGCAACAGTGTGATGGAGACTGCCATGGGCTGGGAACTCACTGGGGGACAAGAGGGAGCAGTTGGGAAGTAAAAGGCAGGTGGGGGAGAAAACAGTTCAGAGAAGGGCTGAGCTACAGCTTGAGCAAGCTGCAAAATGTGATTTGGGGTCATCCCAGATTGATTTCATTTCAGAAGTTATTGAACAAGTTTAATTTTTGGGTGGTGTCATGTTTGCCCTTGGAGGTGTACACTCTGCAAACTTGAGCTGTGATGCTGAAATGCTCAAGCAGGTCTGTGCTGCAGGTCACCCCATTTCTTCTTTGGCTGATTGCGGCCCGGTGCTGAGCTCCAGCAGAGCCCTGGCAGAGCCCAGAGCAGCCTCAGCACCCGCAGAGCCTGGCTGCAAGGAGAGAAACCAGAAAGCGCCCGTCAGCTGAAGGCTCCTGTCCCCTTGTCCCAGCCGCCCGCGGTGCCCAGGCCATGCTGGCCGTGCCCAGAGCTGTGCCCAGAGCTGCCCATCCCTGCTGCCTTTGGGAGCAGAGCAGGAGGGCAGGACATGTGCCCAGCCTGCAGCCGGCCACGGCACATCCAGCCCTCAGCAGCTGCCTAGAGCAGGATGCTCCTGTGCTCGCTGCCATCTCCCCAAAGCTCTGATCCCACCATGCCAAGCAGACAGGACCCACCTCACGCCATCCCTCGCTGGAAGAAAAGCTGGTCCCAAACGATGTCCTCATCCTTCTCCAAGGGCACGGCCCATCCACGCCACAGCTGCTCCCAAGCACTTCCCCATCCAGACTGGACCCCACCTGGAACGCTTCCTCTAGAAAAACACACAACAAATTATTGAAAATAGATTACAGACAAAAAGGGGAACAAGAAAAAAGGTCAAAAATCTTATCTCTGTCAGGGGCTAAGGAAGGCCCAACCCCTGCAGGCCAGGGAAAAACCCACCCACAGGTGAGGGAAGCCCAGGCTGTCTCCCTTCCCCCCTGCACTGCCCTCCAAAATAACGGTGACCCCAAAGCAAACAGGGGCAGTGGAGCAGCCCAAGCCCTTCCTTGCCTGCAAAGCAAAGCAGCCCCTGCACAGGTTCTGGAGTCCCACCTCTGCTCCCACCATGGGGGTTTCTTTGTGTCGGGCTGGCTGCCCCAGCCCCAGCCCCAGCCCGGGGCACGGTGGGTGCTGGGGCTGTTGGCAGGGCCAGGAGCCCACTCCCATTTCATCAGCACCCCAGCCCATCCCCCCAGCCCTGCCAAAAGCAGCCTGGCAGCCGACTGAAGGATCAGCTGCATCTGCCCCAGCAATGGGGGAACCTTTGGTTCCCGGCCAGGCTGTGCAATGCCCAAATCTGAGAGCATCCCCCTGCGTGTGGACTCACCTGCAAATTCCCTGTGGAGCCTGGCTTTGGAGAAGGTGTCAGAATCAAAGTCCATCATCCTCAGCTGCCGGTGACCAGGTGGAGGAAGAGGTTGTCATTTTTGATGTCGTCCTCACTGTCCCCAGCAACAGCAGCCCCACCTGGTACAGCTTCTCCAGGGGCTTCTTCTCCTTCCCTGGGGGGAGCCCAGGCTGTCTGGGTTCTGCCCAGGGCCCCAGCTGTCAGGGAACCAGGACAAGCAAAACCAGCTCAGATGGTGGCCAGCAGTGCTGGGCAGAGCAGCTCAGCTCCAGCACAAGGGCTGCGTGTTCCCATCTGATGCCCCCTGGGCAGTGACACAGGCAGGACAAAACCAGTCTGGTTGGCTTTGCCACTGATTGCCAGGACATGTGTGGAGCTGTTACCTGCCAGGCCCCTGGATCCAACTGTGCACGTGGATCTCTCCCATCTTCTAGGGCAGAAGACCACCCTGCACCCATGCATCACGGAAAAGCTCTTCTAAGGATGGCCTGTCCAAGGGCTGCATGGACAAACATCTCTTAATGAGATCCTGGCACTCTGGGGAAACAAACCAGAAATCACCAGTCAGTTGGAGAAGTTGCCCCCCTGTTCCCATGCCCAGGCCATGCTGGGTGTGCCCAGAGCTGGGCCTAAACTTCCCCATGGATTCTGTGTTTGGAGGAGAGCAGGAGAGCAGGACATGTGCCACCTCCTCAGCAGCTGCCAGAGAGGGATGCTCATGAGCTGCTGCTGTCTCCCAGCACTGGTATTGCCCCCATGGCCAGAGATGAGGACCCACCATGAGAGAGCCGTCGTGGGAACAAGATCCGCCCCCAGATGATCTCCTGGCCCCTCCTGAACGGGTGCTTCCCCATGACCAGGTGGTACAGCAGGAGGCCCAGGGACCAGATCGTCGCTGCCTCGCCGTGGTAGCGTTGGTGGTGGATCCACTCTGGTGGGCTGTAGGACAGGGTTCCTGTGGAACACAGAGTTCATCAGGGGGACGCTGCCGCTCCCAGAGCCTGGCCCCAGCACCCCATGGCCTGTGGGGGCTGCCCCAGTGGCACACAGGGTGACTACTGCCCTCTCACCAGCAACTGGGACTTGTGTACAGACTTGGGGCTGGAAAAGAAGCTACTGGTGTTGGAAGAGGGCAGCAGAAATCCTGGGAAGGCCCAACCATGACACACAAAAGCAAAACACACCCAATGGTGGAGAAAGCCCGCTCTACTCCCCGCCTGCACGCCCCCCCAAAAATGTTAACCAGTCAAGGCAAACAATGGGAGCAGAGCAGTCCAAGCCCTTCTCGCCTGCACACCAAACCATCCAGGGCACAGGGTCAGACCCCCCCTCTCTGCTACCCCCACTGGGGTTTTTGTCAGGCTGGCTGCCCCAGCTCCAGCCTTAGCCCAGGCCACAGTGGGTGCTGAAGGCTGTCGGCAGGGCTGGAGCTGGCCCCCCTGACACCCCCACCCAAATCAGCTTGGCTCCAGCATTAATCCCATCCCGGCTGCAATAGGGGGAGCCCTGGGGCTGCACCCCGGCTGGGCCATGAGATGCCCAGGAGCATCCCCCGGCAGAGCTCACCTGCAAACTGGGTGTAGGCTGTGTCTTGGAGGAAGGTGCCACAGCCAAAGTCAATCAGTTTCAGCTGCCCGGTGGCCAGGTCGAGCAGGATGTTCTCAGGCTTGATGTCCCTGTGCAGGACCCCGCAGCTGGTGCAGTGCCGCACGGCCTCCAGCACCTGGCGGAACAGCCCCCGCGCCTCCTCCTCTGGCAGGAACCTCCGCTCCGCCAGGAAACCCGACAGCTCCTGGCACCGCTCCGGACGCTCCAGCACCAGCACGATGCTGTCAGGGAGCTCAAGCCACTCCAGGAGCTGAATGACACCAGTGCAGCCAGAGGACACCTTGTCCAGCAGCACGACCTCCAGGGGTGCGCTGGTGCCGTCGGGCTGCGGGAGGAGCGCGATGCCGTCAGTGGGGCTGAGGCCGTGCCAGGGCTGGGGAACCCCTCAGCCAGCCCGGGATGCTCTGCATGCCCCGCTCAGCCCATGCCCGCTCTCCCTGCAGGGCTCCCGGCGGCTCCCACCCTGCCGGGCCCCGGCTCCTCGCCACCCGGCACGGCCCGGCTTCTGCCGCTGGCCCCGCTCACTCACCAGCTCGCCCCAGTGCCGGACGCGGTTCCGTGGCACCCTTTTGATGGCCACCTGCAAGCAAGAGAGAGCAGTGGGTTGAGCTCGCCACCCGCCCTGCCCAGCCCCATCCTGCTCCTCCCCCTCCTCCTCCTCCTCCTCCTCCTTCCCCTCCACCCGTCCTCCTCATCCTCCTTCCCTTCCTGCTTCTCCCCCTCATCCTTCCCTCCCCCTCCTCCTCCTCCACCTCCTCCTCCTCCTCCTCCTCCTCCGCCCCCTCCTCCTGCGCCCGCCGCCGGCCCCGCCGCTCACCGGGGCGCCGTCCGAGAGCCGCGTGGCTGCGAAGACGCTGCCGAAGCCGCCGCTGCCCAGCAGCGAACCCAGCCGGTACGGCTCCTGCAGGGCCTCCTCCTGCGCCTTCCCTGCGGGCGGGACGGGGCTGTCAGCGCTCGGCCCGGGGCCAGGAGCGGCCCCCGAGCGCCCCCCGAGCGCCCCGGGCCGGCCCTTCCCAGGCGTTCTGTCCCTGGAACGGGACAGCGGCGGCTCGGGGCCGACGGCCGCGCTGCCGAGCGGCGGAGCTCGGGCCGGGGAAGCCGCAGCGGGGGCGGCGGGAGCGGCCGCGCCGCGTGTGTCCTCCGCGGGGCCCGGGAGGAGCCGGGGCCGGGGCCGGGACTGGAGCCCACGTCGGGGCCGGGGCCGGGCTCGGGCCAGGCGGAGCCAGAGGGCGGCGGTGCCGCCCGAGCCCCAGGCACTGATGCCCGCCCAGCAGCGCCACCGCCAGCACGACCAGAGCCGGGCGGAGACGAGACCCCGGCGGGACGGCCGGGGACGGGGACGGGAACGGGAACCGGGGCGGGGACGGGGCCGATGACGGGCTGGGGACATGGCCCAGGCCAGCAGGGGAGAGGGAGACTGGGAGAGGTGGGGACACCGTGAAAGGGAGAGCAGGAGAGGGTGCGGGACAGCGGGAGAGGGAGAGGAGATGCGAGTGGGACTCGATAGAGTATCTGGTTTCTCTGCTGCCGCTGCTGCCGCTGCTGCTGCTGCCGCCGCTGCTGCTGCTGCTGCCGCTACTGCTGCTGCAACTGAAGCTCCGGGGCCGTTTGTCCCCGTGTCCGTTTTTCCGTTGCCCGCTCGCCCCCGCGCCCAGCCCCCCGCTCCCCGGGGCAGCCCCTGAGCCTGTCCAAACACGGGAACTTTGCCCTGGTCAGCCCCGACCCAGAGTCTGGACTCCTACACAGGGGAACAGGAATCCCCTCGGTCGCTGCCATGCATTGTCCCCGCTGAGGATCAAACCCTATCGGGGCACATTCCCTGAGTGCAGAATTTGTACCTGACCCAAGCACTGCACTTACCTCTCCAGCAATGATTAAAAAATAAAAATCTAAAGTCTGTGAGACTCTCCGATAAAAACAGAATGTTACAAATGTTGAGTAGAGGCAACTGCACGTTGTAGTTGGCATCTTAATATAATAAAATTTTCTTTTATTTTTTCTATTTTACAAATCCTGAAAGCATGTTTCCTTAACTGCCAGTACTATTTAGTTTATTGTCAGCTGTGTAGAAGTCAAATCATAACTTTCAAAATAATTCAGGCTAATGCAGTTTAGTAATGGTTAAAAAAATGTGTACTTCATACGGCAGCTGGGCTTTGATCAAATCTGTTTGCTGTATATCCAATGGCATATTTTACTAAAATTCCTTTCATCAACGTATGGCCTCATTATTTGATGCACTGTCAGTGAACTCTGTGCAGCACAGTCTGCAGGATTTCATATATAAACTACACTATAGGGAAAGACATGCCGGAAGGATTTTAATTTCCACTTTCAACAAATTGATTTAAAAAATCATTACTATATTCTTGAAGTCTACTGGAGACGGGTTTTTTTAATGCATTGTCCACCTAATTTTGGATCAACATTTTGTGCAGCTAAAATGTAAAGTGATACACATATGAACGTGTACACTGCACAGCAGTGATCATCTGTTGGCCCAATAACCCAGTTATTTTATTGTTAGACTGAACACATTTGCTTTCTTCCTGGTTTTTTTAAACACTTGATTTCATTTAAATTTGGAGTATATGTGACAGAGAATCAGCAGAGTCTCTATAAAAAATCCCACTTGTGAGCTTACACAAGTCATTGACTCAATGGGGACCTGCTCCTCTTGATGGGTTTCCCTCAGGTACTCATCATCACAGCATCTGAGCACTTTAAAAGCTTTAATGTCTCCATTCTCTACCCTCTATCCTTGTTAGAGGTAGCTGGATTTCTTTTAATGCTGCCATAGGAGATGACATCCCTTGGATAACATCACACTAGCCGACAGGACCAGTACCCACATCCCCCTAGTCACACAGCCAACCTTCTCCACAGGGACAACAGACTTGGAACTCCTGCAGGGAGATCCATGACTCACATACCACTTTTTACAGTGTTTTATTTGTGATTTAAGTGCTTGTGCAAACTGCAGAAAATTACAAGCAATCACAGTTTCATTTTCTATAAAGAACTTCACAGAGCTGTGTAAGGAAAAACACACTGCCAATATGGGATCAGACAGCAGGTCATCAAAGCTTTAACAGCCCTGTGTCCTCTGATCATCAATTTTACCATTTTCAAGGGTTACAACATGCTGCTATCTATTCAGAGCTTCAAAAACCTTTCTGTTTGTGACACAGCAGGAATCACTTTATATTTGGTGCAACAGTTGTTTTGCTATTTTTAAGCTGCTTTATGAGGGGTGCTATCATGACAGTTCCTGGAATCTGAAACAGCCCTACTGAAAAAGAAACCAAGAATTCATGCATCACCTCCTCCATTCAACACAGAAATACTTCCACTTTAGTTTAAAATCACAATAACTTTCCTGTGTCTTGTGAGGACACAGTGTGCAAGGATGAATCAGTATTTCACTGAAAAAAAGGAAAAAATTTAGATGGTTAACCAGTTAGTTTCCATAACCAGAAGTCCAACATTAAAAAGGCAGGATGTAAAACACTTCTCATTTCCTTTTCCCCTAAGTCATTTGTCCCCTAAGATGATGAGGCAATCTCAATCTTGAGGGACTTCTGAGGTTTCATTCCTCAGGGAATGAAAGGATTGTCAACACTGGAACAGGAGCTCAGAGAAATTGTGGATTCTCCATCTTTGCAGACATTTGAAGCTTGACTGGACATAGCTCTAAGCAATCTAATCCAAAGCTGAAGTTATCCATCCTTCGAAATACAAATAAAATCATATGACTTCCTCATGTCTCCTTCAATCCTAATTTTTCTACTATTTCCTTTAGCAGTTAATGGACAAATTAATAACTGAACTGAATCACACACTGAAGGTCTTGCTCAACATCCAACACCCTTCCACTTAAACTTGGATGTCTGACAGCCATCAAATGACTTTTTCTACTCTCTAGTGACCTTATCTTCCCAAAGACTCTTCTGATAAGGGCAATGTCTACCTGAGCTGCTTACGAATTAACTACTTCACTATTAAAATCTGACTGAAAACAGGATCACTTGTCTTTTATAACACTGTCCAAAAGCTGAAGCAATTCAAGAACTGATCCATAGGCAGATAATCAACCCCTGTACCAAGAACAGCAATGTGTGCATAGGACAAGTGGAGTACACACAGCATAGGTACAGGCACTGCATTAGCTGTATCACTTAATTCAGTATCTCACAGCTTCCACGTACAGTTCACCCCCATGGTCCTGGTTTGCCCATCCCGTGAAAACTAAGCCCACAGCTGAGCCACAGCTAAGCCACAGCTGAGTGTCAAAGTTATTAACATGGTATGTGAAATAAGGCTTTTGCCTGCACGGAGACAAGAGGGGGATTTATTCCAAGATTTCCCCACTGGAGTCTGAAGAAGTTGGGTGAAAAATGCCACTGGATGAATTATTGACACCCAAACCACGCCAATGACTTCTGCTCGCCCAGCACACAAGACCATCTGTGTGTTCCCTCCTGACCTCTCTTTTCTATCCAGATCAGCAGCTCTTTCCTGCCAGTCTATTATGTCCCAGTGACACCAGGAAGTGGAAGCCATTGTAGTTACCACATTAAATATTTCTCAACATTGCAGGGAAAAAAAACTACTAGAAAGGAATTGGGCTGCATGCTGGCTTAGCTAGAAAAAGAAATGTGGTGGAGAAGATTAAGCTGTGTTTCTATAGCCACAGCTGAGCAGGTGGCAAAGACCCATCACTGGTGCTTGTTCCATAGAGGATTCCACTCCCTGGCAAAACAGTTACTCCTCAAAGAAACCAGGGCTTGAAGATATCCAGGACTCTGCCTGTCAGATGAGCCTTGTGTAAGTTTATGAAGTCTTGGGATCACTATGATTAACTACCTTCCTTAAGCCGTTCCCCACCAGGCTTTAGTGCTTTAAAACCACTGACCCCTTGAATTAAAGAGGGAGATTTCTCTTTTCACAGCTGTGACTCAACACAGGAAGGAATTCAGAGACATCTGAAAACAAAGCCAGGCAGAATTTGAAACAAAATCCTTTAATGACAGATTTAGCAAGTGATGGGCACAGCTGGAGCTTACAAATACAACTAAGCAAATGAGCATGCATTATACAACAACCTTACATAGACAGATCCTATGAAGGGCAATTTCCTCACAGGAATTGCAAAAACCTAACTGCTATGAATAAATCATCAGAAAAACTAGATATTAGCTGTTCAAAAGGAATCTGAGTCTTCAGATCCTTTACCAAACTAAATGGTAACCACCCCTAAAATGAGATATGTGACAACCAATTAAGAAACTAAAGCCTTCATTTTTAGTTATTGTCTATTTAAATCACAATACAAAATCAAAATTCCTGTGCCTAGAGAAGAATAAAACACTATTAAGGTAGTTTTCAAAACTTATATAATACCTTTCATACATTCAACTTAAAATATAACAGTAACTAGTACATACATCATGGAGTCATTGTAAAGAAAATGTGTGCCTACTATTTCTGCTGGGGAAACTGATGCTAAATGTACTCACTAGATATTCTAGGAGGAATTGAAGTGAAAAAAAGAAGTGGAATTAGATAGTAACAGCTAATTATCAGTGTCACTATCTTAAACATGACATGCTTCTTTCTACCCAGTCAAATGGGCTACATGACACAGCAGACTACTTTTAAGAAGCAAGCACAAGTTTGCCGATGAACTTTATAAAGTGCAACAAATATCTTGAAGATAATCACGCATGAGGAGTTGACCACCTCCACACAGTACTGCAAAGCAAAACAACAATGACTACTGAAAATTCTATTTCCCTTATCTGCCTAGCTGGGGTATGTGACATGCATTAATGGCACGGGGAATAATGTACTTGCACTCAGACCCTGGACTGACTGATGTCAAATGAAGTTCAACCATTCATATTAATGGGGATCAGCATTTGTCCGAGGGAATGGAAGCCTCTCGGACCTCAGGGTCATGAATTGACAAGCTATCGAACATTTTCTCTGTAGTGCTGACCATCCTCCATCCCCACTGAGCTCAGCTGTCTGGACTCTTAGTCCCGCTCCAGCTGCTTTGTGCTCCTCCTGAGGCACAGAAAGAGCTCATTACAGATTCTTTCTGTGTAATGTGCAATGAGGGCTGAGGTCTCACAACTCCCTTTCTAGGAAATGCAGAATAGTCACATTTCTCCGGACCCCAAGAAAAACAGAGACATACATGCAAACTGTGAGTTTTGTTATTCTGGAGATCTGTAATTGACTAAGCCAGATGGTGACAGAAGTGCCATTAATGCAAAAAAAAAAAAAAAAAACCAAAAAAAAAACAAACCCAAAAAACCCCAAACCCAAACCACTGAAAATATCTCCTCAAAAGAACAAAGATGACTAATAACTTGTACCAAGAAAATGACTGTTAAATTGCTATTGTCTCACACCACTAATACACTGGCAGGATGCAAAAAGCAGTTTTTCTTACAGATAGATTTTCTGGAAAAATACCTTCTCGCAGAACTTATTCTTGAATGGTTTCAGGATATCTATAAACTCATGGGTTGTAGTCATGCTAATGATCAGCAAGCAGTAACTTCAGATAGCTGATAAAAGTCTGTAGCTGATATTACCCAGTAAAACATTAAAACAGGCAAAAGAAACCACTGCAGCAGAGTTTTGGCCTTCTTAATATCAAGTAGAGAAATTCTGGGAGTAAGGACAGTTATAATTTTCACCATCATCATTAATCCTAATAAAATTAAGAAGGGCAATAGTAACAATGATAACCGTAACTTTTTTCCTAAACTTTTTTGGCAACAAAAAGTCTGCCAGATGCAAATTTAAATTTTATGGATGATAAGAAAGTCAGCTGTTTCTAGTGACTTTTACAAGTTATAACCCAGCTCTGGTAGTCAGGACATGCAGAGTGAGTGAATTCAAAAAGCCCACTCAAGCCCTGGCATCTCTGTTTCTTTAGAGGCACCTCAACCACACTCTTGTTTTTCAGAGGAGTTTGTGCAGACATTAAAAACCATAATGCAATAAAAAGAAAAGAATTCAGCATGCAAGGCCAACCCCAATGAAGGATGAGACAAATGAAAAAAACAAGATTAAAGTAAGTGCATAAAAAATTTCAGTATCATGAGACACTAAACTGACCCATGAACTATAACTTGACCATGTCTCCTTTAATTGTTCCACATAAGGATCTGCTTTCTGAAAAAGAAGAATATCTTTAGCAGACATAGTGCTACAGCCGTTTTTTCCTTTATCAATAGTATATGCGTACTGTAGTGCAAGTTACGGAACTTAAGTTCTACCACAGAAAGAAGCATGTAGGATGAAGGAGACAGACAGCTAGACCAGAAAATGCCTTCTATATGTACCTGGTGAACTACCAGTAGAAGTCACCACAAAACAATGAAGATCTATTCCTGACAATAATATAAGGTGAAATATAAAAGCTAAAAAGGCAAGACTGCAAACTTAGGCAGTCAGTAACTGAGAAAGTATTCACATTTGATATTCTTTCAGCATTAAAGTGGTCTCTCATTTTTCTTTCCTTAGCAATATGGATCACAAAACATATTACTGATTTTCTACATTTAAGCAGTTCTGGGTTTTCTCCACCTTCAACATTAATTTCCTGTTCCAGAAAAATCCTCTCACACAACAACTTGTTACTTAAATAAGAATATAAAAATGTTTGTAATGGCAAAACTAAAGGCTCATCCAGTCTAGTGGTCTCTTTTCAACAGCAAGAAGAGTAAATATAGAACATTTATATACGATATTTCCCTACCCTTAGTGGCCCCCCTCCTCTCCATCTATTTTCAGCTCAGGAGATTTCCTGAGCCTATTGTGGCCTGTCTATTTTGCAACCCCCAAGTAGATATCACTTTCAAGTACTTGTCCAGCATCCCTCTGAGCCCTTGTAAAATTCTTGCATCTGCAACACCATCTGGCAAACAAGTTTATATGTCTGCTACCCAATGTGTGAAGAACCACTTCCAATACCAATAGTGCAATGTGATAATGTATTAATTTCCCCTCATACACCACTACCTTCATAACATTAGCCAGAAAGTAGCTCCCATTGGGCAATAAAAAAAGGAAAATTCGAATTTAGTTTGATGCTCATCCAACTGTTTCAACATTAGCTGCATGACACATGCTACCTCATTATTTATTTTGTATAATTGTCTCACGGAGTGAGTGGGAAATTAAGTGAAAATTGGTCAAGAGAAAGTTAAGAAGGTGATAGTAGTCATCAGTTCTAATGAGTGTTTGCTGCCAAAGAGAAATATCTTGCTATGGTCACTGCACAAGACGAGATATTTCACGACTAAATCTTTGGTGAGAATCCAGGATCAGCTTTGAACAAACTAAGTTCAATTCAACAGAGTAAGCATTTGCCAAGGCTGGCAAACATGGGGCAAAATCAGAGCTGAGATCAGTGAAAGACAAACCCTTCAGTTTCACAGCCATCAGTGGCTCAGGATTGGTAGCAGAAGGGTTCCCACACATGAACTGGTGAGTACCTGCAGGCAGGTAGGATGGAAAAGGCATCCCAGCACCCAGCAGCTGGGGAGATCTGTCACATCTCTCCTTGACAAGGCCCTTTGCCTCTCTCACGCTGCAGTAAAATTCACTTTTAGTTTACTGAAATGACCAGGATTTCTCATATTCACAACTTTTACTCTAATAAAGGCAGCATGGAGGTGAAGCGTTTTACTTTTGCACCAGTTGATAATGTATCTTCAAAATCTGCTTTCAAAATTACTGAATAATTTAAGAAATGTGCTTTAAGATTTATGTTATAAACTGACTATGAGGAAGTAAGAGTTATAAGCTCTCTTAATCTTCAGGTTTCAAGGTGTGAGTGATGTAAGAAACATCATCTTGCAATACAGAACAGTAAAATTGTGAAGATTTATGCCTTCCGTTGAAACATCTGGTCTTACCCGCCCTTGGTGCCAGAATGGCAGACTGGATGAGCTGCTTGTTTATTCCAGCCAGGCATTTCCCTGACTCCTGGACTTTATGTTAAGGCATGATGAACATCTTACTCCCACTGGAGAATTTTTGCTCTCATGAAGTCAATAGGTCAGAACTTTTGAAATTTACAGCTCGTGAAAGGGATTCCTCCTTTGAGTTTGTTAGATTCTAGTGCATCAGTAGACAAATATAAATACTTAAAACAATTGTACTTTATGTACTCCATACTTGTGCTTCATACAGGCATAGGCATTAATTTAAAGGCCTGTCAGAATGCAACTTCATTAGCAACAGAGTGAATCATGAGGGGTAGGAAATATCCAAAAGGATTGCATCTCACAGAACTACAACAGTAAGCCCTATCAAAAAGTTCCTTTTGTTTTACAACCACAATAAACTTTTCAATTCAGTATTATAAACTGTAATTATCCTGGAGGATCAAATTAGTTGTATTTACTTACTTAGAATTCAGAATAATTTCATTCTTTTTACTACATCTATCAAAAGTCAAATTTTGAGTTAGCAGTGGATCACAATAATGTAATGGCATTTCTGTTACTGCCTAATGAGTTTCAGAATTGTTTCAAAAAATACACACATTCAAAAGTTCCATAACTTCATCAAAAACTCACATTGAAGCAATGATGAAAAGCATTCAATTTTCTGAAAAAAAGTCTCCACTAGGTTTTAAAACAGAAAAGTTATACTGCCTTTTTCAATTACAGCTACTTGTAAGATTTTCCAGAGGTAGCTACAGTTTGGCTTTGACCCTACTATTGCAAAGTGCCAGAAATACCAAATTATAGCAGGGAAAATGTTGTGTCTGCACACATGTATGTGTTTGTCTACAGTCTGCATGAGCAACTGAAAAACATCCAACATAGACACACAGCAAATCGCGTAATTAAAACTTACTGTTATGCAGAAGAAAATGATCATTTAAGTAGAAAATAATGGAAGGACAGCAGAGATTTCTCAGTACTAAACCATAATGCTTCATTTAATGAGTAATCCCTGGAGCATATGGATGTTTACCTCGCTCTGGGCAAGCTCAAGTGCACAGACAGACAATTACAATGCTTCAGCTGATGTATGATACCTTGTTAGGCTGCTGTAATGCAGTGACATTCTTTCATGGCCTTACAGAGTGCATTTCTGTATTTGCTTCCATGCCAATACAACCTTTGTCTTTGCAAGATTAAATGGCTGCATGTTCAAAGTTAGAATGCCTGAATCTGAATACACAAAGCCCTGGAAACTTAAAAGCTGGAAACCCTGTCTGCAATCTCTCTGACTTTGGCAGGTACATTGTCTGCATCCACTCTGCCTTCAGAAAAATAAAATATTAGTAAATTTTTTAAAAAGGACAAGATTTTGCAATAGGAAAATCACAATACAATTTGGTTGCATTGCATCTTACATGAATAATTGCTGGACAGCAGACTTATTTACATGATCCATTGAATACAATTTTTAAAAAATTAATATGTAGATACAGGCTGGAGATTAAGAGTAAATGCTGGCCAATGGCTTCAGAAAGACTCCAGGTTTTGCCTTGGGAGAATGGCAAAAGGAGAAAATATATTGCTAAAGCCTCTCTTCCCACCTCTTTTATACTGCTGCCTCTTGTCAGAATGTAGGGTGCAAAGTTCTGAGACTGGTATTTGGCAAAAGCACAGCTTAAATTATTAAAAAAAAAAAAAGAGGGAAAAGAAAATCTAATGAAACTGCTTTGGTCAATCACACAGAGCTATTGAACACCTCCTTAATGTTGTTAGTCTTCACTTCTCCATGAATTTTGTGAAAGCTGAAGGCAGTACTTCAAACTATTAATCTTCTATGCTTTTAGACTCTATATACAAATCTTATTTTTCTAGTCCATATTACCGGACAAGGAAAGTTAAAATACAGAGATTATAAACTCTACTGCTTGGTCATATGGGGAACTCTAGAACCTCAGAAATGCCCACACTTCTGTATTTCTTTCTATGTATTTGATCCAAAATTCTGGCTATCAATGTGAAAGGAATTTTAAAGTTCTTCTATTAATAACAATCTAAAGATAGAAAAGATTCACGATTCACAAAAAAGTAACCCACGCACACTCAAATACACACACAGTATAGATGGCTGTGCTTTGTTCCACAAGAAACTCTTGTGATTCACAGCACCTGAGTATGAGTTTCCAGGTTTCCATGAACTTACTTCTTAAATATAAAAAACATAATGCATTTAAGAAATTTCTTCCTTTTTTTTTTTTTTTTAATGAAGCCAAATGTAGCAATCAATGGTCATCTATGTTCTGGTTGGTATATTTCACACAAGAGACCCTTGATAATAAACCATGGCTGAAATATCAAAATTCCTTCAAATACTTACCTCTGTTAATGGTAACTACAGCTGCACTCAAAATCTGCTGCCCTTGATATCACTTACATTCCCACAGGAATATAAATCTCCATGTTTCAAAAAAGGTATTCATCTCAGGGCTCTGGAGAAACACACAGCTTGTTTGTTTGATGCTGCCTGATAGTATTATTGGGTTAACATGATGAAATAGACTCTTTTTTTTTTGTGAAGCTTATCTAGTCTCACATTATTAATCTGAAAACAGGCCAAAAGAAAAAACAGGAAGAGAGATACAACAAATTCAGAGCTCAAATATGGTCATTTGGGCCACTGCAGATCTTCAATAGAAGCAATTTAGGATGAGACATGGGAATACAGAAAAAGAAACACAATGAAGAGAGACTACTGAAGGCTGTTTCCTATCTGTTAGAAATCAAAGAGGATCAGAGCAAAAATGAAATTGTCTTGTAGCTGAGGTAATAATGTACCTAATGATCTTGAAATGAAATGTTTAAAAAGCTATATTTCTACCTTTCATTTTAAAAGATGTGCATTTTAATCCCATGAGTAATCCAACAATGATAATTGCAAAACTGTAACATATAATTAAATTCAAACCCAAGATCTATTCCACCCTTGAATCGAAATTATTCCTTTCATCATAGTAAAGGCCTGTTGTTTTTAAAACCTAGTGTCTATATTTATTTCATTTAATTCATAAGCCCCTAGTTATTACTGTAATTTTACTCATACGCCGGTTATCTAATGTGTAATGCTATAGCTGTTTGAAGTGTATTTTCCAAAACCAGAACAGAACTAAGACCCAGAGACACATCACTACCTCTTGCAGAAATGTCACTCATGCTATGAATAAAGCATAAGCTTAGAAAAACATCATTACCCACCAAACAAATAGCATTTACTCAACCAAACCCATGTGTCTGGAGCTGCGCTCCCGAGCTAATTGGAGGCAGATTCTTGTGCCATGCCACAGGACGCAACAGCTGAGAAACCTCTCGAGCTGGTCATGGAGAGCTCAGCACGCCGTGCAAGGGGAATTGCCAAACTCTGGGACAGGAGGCAGGGCCAGAAATCCCAGAAAGCAGGGTGTGGATATTCTCAGTTCAGTCAGAGAGAAAAAGAGAAGGTTTTCTAACCAGGCGAGAGCCTGGGAGACAGTTGGGAAAGAATGTAAATAATTCTCTAATCTATCTTGTTGTTCACATTGTTTATAGATGGGTTCTGCCACCGTGCGTCATTCACTGCACACCAGTGGTGTGAGATGTTTTTACTCTAAGACCAATGAAATCAGTCCACACGATGTTCTCTATAAATGGAGCGGTGCATTTGAAATAGATCGGAGTTCATTCTCTTTGCCTTTGATTTGGAGTCATTTTCGTTCCCGTCCTGCTCTACAGTGACAAGTGAGCAGATGCAAAGATAACCTTTGGTTGGAAGGTTCATCCAGAGGCCACCTTTGGCTCAGGGCCTCACTCAGGGCTGTTGTCCAGGCCTTGGCACTTCAGGGACGTGGTTTAGTGCTGGGCTCGACACTGCTGGGTGACCGGCTGGACTGGATGAGCTCAGAGGTCTTTTCCAACAGAAAGGATTCTGTGATTCCATGATTCCATCTGCTGCATTCAGCCAGGTCCATGTTAGCAGCATTCATTTGCTCACAAAGTCTCCTCAGGCCCAGCTCTTGAGGCCTGAGGCTTCAGCTCCTTCAGCTCCTGGCGCTCAGCCGCTCGTGCTGAACGAGACACTCGGAGAGAAGAGCACAGTCCATCCAATTCCTTCTGGGACACGGAGAGGGGAGGCTGTGGAAACAGGAGCAGTGTTTGGTGTGGCCTCCTCTCTGCCCTGCACGCCTTTCAGCGCTTTGAAGCAGCCAAGAGCTTTCTCCAAGAGTGCAATGGAGCAGCTGTTCCTGCTGCCGGGTCTGGCTCTCTCCAGTCTCTGACCTTGCCTGCTTTTGTCCCTCTTGCTGTGCCCTCTGCTCCCCGAGGGCTCGGTGGCTGCTGCCCAGGACTGTGGGACTGGCACAGATCCCGTGGTTGAGACCCTCCTTTCTGTGCCCTTGGAGCTGCCTGGGCACAGCAGCCTTTTCCATCTGGAAGCTCCCCATGGACAGGGAGTCCCCAGCCCCGCTCCTTGCACAAGCTCCAGGAGCCCAGGGCTGCCATCTCAAGTCCCTGCTGGCCCTGGGGGCTCCCAGGTGGGCACAAGTGGGGCAGCACAGCCAGCAGGGAGCCTGTGAGTCTCTTCCAGCCCTGTCTGCTCTGAGTTTGGGCCTTGGAGCCTCAGGTGGCCAAAGGCAGCTGCTGCTGGTCCCTGTGTGTGCCCGTGTTCAGCAGTGCTGCTCCATCAGTCTGTGCCCAGCAACGGGGAAAAGCCTCAGCCCTGCAGGGCCAGGAGCTGCCGGGCTCTGCCTGAGCAGCTCAGCCAGAGGGAAGGGAGCTGCTCCCCACGGGAACCAGGAGCAAAGGGCTGGAGCACCTCGCTCTGGGGCAGAGCCCAACTTCTGTGAGGGAGTAACAGAGTTATTCACGTGCACTGGTGTGTCAGCACTGCAGGTGCTGTGCCTGCAAACACATTCGGGATGTGCAAAAGAATTCTGCAACTCTTGGCTGGATCAGGATGTCAGCAGTGCTGAACTCCAGCTTAGTCCAAAGCAAACACTTGACACCTCTTCTCATATCTGCTAGATTTTTTACCGCAGGGTATCCAGAGAAAATTAAACAGAGGAGTAAATATTTTCATTGTTTATCAGAAATGTATCTTATTTTGCTGTAAATCTTATTTTTGCTGAAAAATCTGATTTTTGCTGAAAAATCTTACCTATTTTACATGATGTGTTATCTACTTAAAAAGAAATAGAAAAAAATTTTAAAAATGAGAAAAATATGAAAGAGAAAACAAAAAGAAACAAATGTGTAATGAAATCTTCTGTAACTTTGGATTTAAGAGGTAACTGATCTTTTTAAAAGGAGAACTCATTTACTTTGTGCCTGTTCTGATGGCCTGGATCCATCTTACTGACTGACCCCAGCATTCTTTTTTTAAAGACATTGGGTTTTGTTTCCAATATTAAGATTTATTTTTTTAAATTGGTGTTGAAGCAATAGGAGGATGAGAGATGGATTGTGCACGACTGTGTCTTGAGAACAAAAACATTGCAGTTTGAAACTTGGACCTAAAGTAATTAAAATGAAACTTAGAAATCCCAGTGCATTGTGTGACAGCAGCTTTTCCTATAGGATGTGCAGCATCACAAAGACTTCATCAGTGGGGTTGGGAGTGCTTGGAGCTTTGTCCTGTGCCACTCTGGGATGCCATGAACCAGGACTTCACCTGCCACCAGCCCAGGTCACCCTCTGCCACCGCAGCTCCTTGGACCTTGTGTCCCCAAAGCAGACACAAAGTGTTTCTGCTGCTCCCCCTTTGCACAAACCCACAGAGAGCTGGGATTTTTCCAAGTCTCGTCTCTCCATTGGGCCATATTCCCAAAGAACCAGCAGCACATCCTGATGAATACGGCAAGTTACGTGGATGGTTGTCAGCTCCACTTCCTGCCTAGAAATCCTGAAACTGCTTCTAAATGCTGCTGCTTCAGCTCCTGGACACCTTCTCACACAGAGCTGGGAAAAAAAATCCCCTGGCCACCAGCTAAAAGGTGAGTTATGCCAAAGTTAGAGTACTGTGGGAAATCTCTGTCCCTCCCTGTCCTTTTAATGTATCTGTACATGGGGGTGTGCCTGGATGTGTCTTGTGCACAAAGGAAGGAGCGTGCAAGCAACGGGACTGACACTTTCAGTGTCCATGCTATTCCATACCCATGGGTACAGAGACATTATGGAAACCCTGGCACAGACAGGGCCTTCTGTCCATGGGTAGAGACATCCTAGAGCCCCTGGCACACACAGAGCCTTCTGTCCCTGGATACAGAGACATCCAAGAGCCCCTGGCACACACAGAGCCTTCTGTCCATGGGTACAGAGACATCCAAGAGCCCCTGGCACACACAGAGCCTTCTGTCCATGGGTACAGAGACATCCAAGAGCCCCTGGCACACACAGAGCCTTCTGTCCATGGGTACAGAGACATCCAAGAGCCCCTGGCACACACAGGCCTGGCACACACAAGCCTGGCAACACAGCTTGCTTTCCCCACAGGCTGCAGGAGATGAGAACACAACATTTGCCAACACTGACTGAAAGCCACAGCTCCGGGTGCTCCCCGTGAACCCCAGCTCTGGGACCACTGTCTGCCCCATGCTTCAGGGGCTGCAGTGGGAGCCCGGCTGGGCTCTGCCCTGGGGCCATCCTGCAGGGACAGCTGCAAACAGGGAGCATTCCCTTGCCACAAAGAGCCAAGCCATGGCTGCAGGGCAGCTGCTCCAGCCCGGAGTGCACTGCTGAGTGCTGTGCTCTGGGGCTGGGGCTCCCCGCACAGGGGACTGGACTGGTGTGCCACAGGAGACAGAGAAGCTGCAGCTTCAGCATAACTGAGGTGGGTGCATGGGCTGGGAAGAGTGGGAGGCTCAAGGGGATTCACAGAGCTCATCCTGCTGCAAGGACGAGGAAAAGGGAGTGGGAACTCAGCAGTGAGGAGAGCTGAGGGCAGAAGAGGAGCTCTGAATGACACTAAAATCCCACTGGACCTCTGAGACATTGCTGCTCCTCAGCCAGTGACAGGGTGAGTCCCTAAGCCTGGGGCTCGGCCTTCCTCATGGTGAGGGGCACCAAGGAAGGCAACAGTGTGATGGAGACTGCCATGGGCTGGGAACTCACTGGGGGACAAGAGGGAGCAGTTGGGAAGTAAAAGGCAGGTGGGGGAGAGAACAGTTCAGAGAAGGGCTGAGCTACAGCTTGAGCAAGCTGCAAAATGTCATTTGGGGCCATCCCAGATTGATTTCATTTCAGAAGTTATTGAAAAAGTTTAATTTTTGGGTGGTGTCATGTTTGCCCTTGGAGGTGTACACTCTGCAAACTTGAGCTGTGTTGCTGAAATGCTCAAGCAGGTCTGTGCTGCAGGTCACCCCATTTCTTCTTTGGCTGATTGCAGCCCGGTGCTGAGCTCCAGCAGAGCCCTGGCAGAGCCCAGAGCAGCCTCAGCACCCGCAGAGCCTGGCTGCAAGGAGAGAAACCAGAAAGTGCCCGTCAGCTGAAGGCTCCTGTCCCCTTGTCCCAGCCGCCCGCAGTGCCCAGGCCATGCTGGCCGTGCCCAGAGCTGTGCCCAGAACTGCCCATCCCTGCTGCCTTTGGGAGCAGAGCAGGAGGGCAGGACATGTGCCCAGCCTGCAGCCGGCCACGGCACATCCAGCCCTCAGCAGCTGCCTAGAGCAGGATGCTCCTGTGCTCGCTGCCATCTCCCCAAAGCTCTGATCCCACCATGCCAAGCAGACAGGACCCACCTCACACGATCCTCCGCTGGAAGAAAAGCTGGTCCCAAACGATGTCCTCATCCTTCTCCCAGGCACGGCCAATCCACGCCACAGCTGCTCCCAAGCATTTCCCCATCCAAACTGGACCCCACCTGGAACGCTTCCTCTAGAAAAACACACAACAAATTATTGAAAATAGATTACAGACAAAAAGGGGAACAAGAAAAAAGGTCAAAAATCTTATCTCTGTCAGGGGCTTAAGGAAGGCCCAACCCCTGCATGCCCGGGAAAAACCCACCCACAGGTGAGGGAAGCCCAGGCTGTCTCCCTTCCCCCCTGCACTGCCCTCCAAAATAACGGTGATCCCAAAGCAAACAGGGGCAGTGGAGCAGCCCAAGCCCTTCCTTGCCTGCAAAGCAAAGCAGCCCCTGCACAGGTTCTGGAGTCCCACCTCTGCTCCCACCATGGGGGTTTCTTTGTGTCGGGCTGGCTGCCCCAGCCCCAGCCCGGGGCACGGTGGGTGCTGGGGCTGTTGGCAGGGCCAGGAGCCCACTCCCATTTCATCAGCACCCCAGCCCATCCCCCCAGCCCTGCCAAAAGCAGCCTGGCAGCCGACTGAAGGATCAGCTGCATCTGCCCCAGCAATGGGGGAACCTTTGGTTCCCGGCCAGGCTGTGCAATGCCCAAATCTGGGAGCATCCCCCTGCGTGTGGACTCACCTGCAAATTCCCTGTGGAGCCTGGCTTTGGAGAAGGCGCCAGAATCAAAGTCCATCATCTTCAGCTGCCGGTGACCAGGTGGAGGAAGAGGTTGTCATCCTTGATGTCGTCCTCACTGTCCCCAGCAGCAGCAGCCCCACCTGGTACAGCTTCTCCAGGGCCGCCTCCTCCTTCCCTGGGGTGAGCCCAGGCTGTCTGGGTTCTGCCCAGGGCCCCAGCTGTCAGGGAACCAGGACAAGCAAAACCAGCTCGGATGGTGGCCAGCAGTGCTGGGCAGAGCAGCTCAGCTCCAGCACAAGGGCTGCGTGTTCCCATCTGATGACCCCTGGGCAGTGACACAGGCAGGACAAAACCAGTCTGGTTGGCTTTGCCACTGATTGCCAGGACATGTGTGGAGCTGTTACCTGCCAGGCCCCTGGATCCAACTGTGCACGTTGATCTCTCCCATCTTCTAGGGCAGAAGACCACCCTGCACCCATGGATCATGGAAAAGCTCTTCTAAGGAGGGCCTGTCCAAGGGCTGCATGGACAAACACCTCTTAATGAGATCCTGGCACTCTGGGGAAACAAACCAGAAATCACCAGTCAGTTGGAGAAGTTGCCCCCCTGTTCCCATGCCCAGGCCATGCTGGGTTTGCCCAGAGCTGGGCCTAAACTTCCCCATGGATTCTGTGTTTGGAGGAGAGCAGGAGAGCAGGACATGTGCCACCTCCTCAGCAGCTGCCAGAGCAGGATGCTCATGAGCTGCTGCTGTCTCCCAGCACTGGTATTGCCCCCATGGCCAGAGATGAGGACCCACCTTGAGAGAGCCGTCGTGGGAACAAGATCCGCCCCCAGATGATCTCCTGGCCCCTCCTGAACGGGTGCTTCCCCATGACCAGGTGGTACAGCAGGAGGCCCAGGGACCAGATTGTTGCTGCCTCGCCGTGGTAGCGTTGGGGGTGGATCCACTCTGGTGGGCTGTAGGACAGGGTTCCTGTGGAACACAGACAGAGTTCATCAGGGGGACGCTGCTGCTCCCAGAGCCTGGCCCCAGCATCCCTGGGTGTGTGGGGGCCACCCCAGTGGCACACAGGGTGACCGCTGCCCTCTCGCCACCACCTGGGACTTGTGTACAGACTTGGGGCTGGAAAAGAAGCCACTGGTGTTGGAAGAGGGCAGCAGAAATCCTGGGAAGGCCCAACCATGACACACAAAAGCAAAACTCATCCAGTGGTGGAGAAAGCCCGCTCTACTCCCCGCCTGCACGGCCCCCCAAAAATGTTAACCAGTCAATGCAAACAATGGGAGCAGAGCAGTCCAAGCCCTTCTCGCCTGCACACCAAACCATCCAGGGCACAGGGTCAGACCCCCCTCTCTGCTACCCCCACTGGGGTTTTTGTCAGGCTGGCTGCCTCAGCTCCAGCCTTAGCCCAGGCCACAGTGGGTGCTGAAGGCTGTCGGCAGGGCTGGAGCTGGCCCCCCTCACATCCCCACCCAAATCAGCTTGGCTCCAGCATTAATCCCATCCCGGCTGCAATAGGGGGAGCCCTGGGGCTGCACCCCAGCTGGGCCATGAGATGCCCAGGAGCATCCCCCGGCAGAGCTCACCTGCAAACTGGGTGTAGGCTGTGTCTTGGAGGAAGGCGCCACAGCCAAAGTCAATCAGTTTCAGCTGCCCGGTGGCCAGGTCGAGCAGGATGTTCTCAGGCTTGATGTCCCTGTGCAGGACCCCGCAGCTGGTGCAGTGCCGCACGGCCTCCAGCACCTGGCGGAACAGCCCCCGCGCCTCCTCCTCCTCTGGCAGGAACCTCCGCTCCGCCAGGAAACCCGACAGCTCCTGGCACCGCTCCGGACGCTCCAGCACCAGCACGACGCTGTCAGGGAGCTCAAGCCACTCCAGGAGCTGAATGACACCAGTGCAGCCAGAGGACACCTTGTCCAGCAGCACGACCTCCAGGGGTGCGCTGGTGCCGTCGGGCTGCGGGAGGAGCGCGATGCCGTCAGTGGGGCTGAGGCCGTGCCAGGGCTGGGGAACCCCTCAGCCAGCCCGGGATGCTCTGCATGCCCCGCTCAGCCCATGCCCGCTCTCCCTGCAGGGCTCCCGGCGGCTCCCACCCTGCCGGGCCCCGGCTCCTCGCCACCCGGCACGGCCCGGCTTCTGCCGCTGGCCCCGCTCACTCACCAGCTCGCCCCAGTGCCGGACGCGGTTCCGTGGCACCCTTTTGATGGCCACCTGCAAGCAAGGGAGAGCAGTGGGTTGAGCGCATCACCCGCCCCGCCGGGCCCCATCCTCCTCCTCCTCCACCCCCTCCACCTCCTCCTCCTCCACCTTCCCCCTCCTCCTCCTGCTAATCCTCCTCCTCCTCCGCCCCCTTCTCCTGCGCCCACCGCCGGCCCCGCCGCTCACCGGGGCACCGTCCGAGAGCCGCGTGGCTGCGAAGACGCTGCCGAAGCCGCCGCTGCCCAGCAGCGAACCCAGCCGGTACCGCTCCTGCAGGGCCTCCTCCTGCGCCTTCCCTGCGGGCGGGACGGGGCTGTCAGCGCTCGGCCCGGGGCCAGGAGCGGCCCCCGAGCGCCCCCCGAGCGCCCCGGGCCGGCCCTCCCCAGGCGTTCTGTCCCTGGAACGGGACAGCGGCGGAGCTCGGGCCGGGGAAGCCGCAGCGGGGGCGGCGGGAGCGGCCGCGCCGCGTGTGTCCTCCGCGGGGCCCGGGAGGAGCCGGGGCCGGGGCCGGGACTGGAGCCCACGTCGGGGCCGGGGCCGGGCTCGGGCCAGGCGGAGCCAGAGGGCGGCGATGCCGCCCCAGCCCCAGGCACTGATGCCCGCCCAGCAGCGCCACCGCCAGCACGGCCAGAGCCGGGCGGAGACGAGACCCCGGCGGGACGGCCGGGGACGGGGACGGGGATGAGGACGGGGCAGCCCCGCCGGGGGCCGGGGGCGGGCTGGGGACATGGCCCGGCAGGGGGAGAGGGAGACTGGGAGAGGAGGGGACAACGGGAAAGGGAGAGCGGGAGAGGGTGCGGGACAGCAGGAGAGGGAGAGGAGATGCAAGAGGGACTCAATAGAGTATGTGCTTTAGCTGCCGCTGCCGCTGCCGCTGCTGCGACTGCCGCCGCTGCTGCTGCCGCTGCAACTGAAGCTCCGGGGCCGTTTGTCCCCGTGTCCGTTTTTCCGTTGCCCGCTCCCCCCGCGCCCAGCCCCCCGCTCCCCGGGGGCAGCCCCTGAGCCTGTCCAAACACGGGAACTTTGCCCTGTTCAGCCCAGACCCAGAGTCTGGACTCCTACACAGGGGAACAGGAATCCCCTCGGTCGCTGCCATGCATTGTCCCCGCTGAGGATCAAACCCTATCGGGGCACATTCCCTGAGTGCAGAATTTGTATCTGACCCAAGCACTGCATTTACATCTCCAGCAATGGTTAAAAAAAAAAAAAAAAAACCACAAAAAAACCCAAAAAAACAAACGGGGAAGGCAAACTGTGTGTAGCTCATGGTATTTTAGAGTGTCTAAAATTCGCCAAGTCATGGATCTTAGAGATGAGATCTATTTGGATTAAGGGGATGGAGCAGTAGTGCAAGATGGAAAAGAGGAGCATAAAAATAAACAGAGAAAAACATCTTCAGTTGTTTCTTTCCATTTTAATTTCATTTCTTAAAAGCTGTTTCAGTTTTCCCAGAATCTTCTCCACACTCCTGTTTGCTCTTTCCAAGAACCTTTCCTGGAGAACGAGGTGCAGCTTCTGTCACAAGATGTGCCACCAGCTGCAGCTTCTCTAGGCTTTCCACACCTTGTGTGCAGCTCAACTCTTGCAGCACAGCAGGAGAAATGTTTGAAGAACTTGACAGCTTGTTCTTTCTTTTCCTTGTGGGCTGGGCAGTTGTGCCATTGGTAAGGTTTTCATTGTTACTGTTCTGCCCTAAGAAACCATGACGGGCTACCAGGAATTGTCAGGGAATGCAAGCCTGACTGAATGCAGAGAAAGAATCTGCAGAGCCTGCATCCAGAAATGGAGAGCTGTGTGAAAATCATTGCAACATCCCCATGGGCATCTTGAAAGTGATCTAGAAGATGAAAATGCTCTGACAGAGGGCATGTGTTTCTGAGTTCAGTGTAGAGGATTCCACATCTAGTGCATTGGTTCATAAATCAAGAGTTCAATCAGTTCATGGAAAGCACCAGAACAAGCTGGACCTCTCAGCCTTAAACACTTCAGTTGTTCAGGGACCCAAAAATGTTCCATAGAAAGAGCATTAGAAGGAGAGGAAAGAGACAGAAAGACAGAAGCTCCACAGAAAGACACACGTGTGGCTCCCAGCTCCTGGGGTTCCAGTGTGGGTGAGACACAAGCCCCAGGAGAAGGCAGAGTCCATAGCAGGGGCTGACCTTGTGCTCCTTGGTTTTAAGCCCCTGGGCCTTCGTGGGCCTCCCCCCAGCTGGGATTTGTGATTGCTCGGGCGTTCAGAGCCGGGTTAGCGCTGTCCCAGCTGTGGGACTGATTGACAGCTCAACCCAAGGTGTCTCGGGACACTGATCTCATCCAGCCTCTGACAGTGGCCATGGTGACACTGGGGAACCTCATGGAACCGTGGGTCAGTGTGACAATGCAGGTCCAAGGACACCATGGTGATATCCAGGTTTGCTCAGCACCAGAGACACCTTTGCCTTGTTTGTCCCCAGCTGTCATCACTGCCTCCAGTGTTCTGCTCTAACTGGAACCCGGGGACACTTTCACATGAGTTGTGTCCCTCAGTGGGACCCATTAAAAGTTAAAGAAAGTCTGGGCTTTGAATCTGACTTTGAGTTCTTGAGAAGTTCTTTGAGCACACTCTGAGGTCTGGGTCCGATGCAAAGAGCACCAAAGCCCCAGAGGGTCATTAACGTCCTGGTGCTGTGTCTGTGCTGCTGAGCTGGGCCGGGCTCCTGGCCCAGAGGCAGCTCCTGGCAAGGGCAGCGCTGAAGAGAGACAGCTGTGGCCAGGAGCAGCTCCTGTGCACAGCCCAGCAGGGCTGGGGCACTGCCAGGGCATTGCAGGGACACGAGCAGGGCGCAGACAGAGCTCACAGGGGCTCAGCACTGGCAGGGGCTGTGGGGTGTCCCAGAGGGGGCTGTGTCACAGCAGCGCCTCTGTGGCTGTGTCACGGAGGCACAGAGCAGCTGTGATGTCAGAGAGGGGCTGTGTGACAGCACAGCGTGGGTTGTGTGAGGTCACAGACTGGGCTATGACATCACAGAGCGTGTTGTGTGAGGTCATCAAGCAGCTATGGCATGATAGAGGGGACAGTGTGACATCAGAGAGCAGGCTGTGACATCATAGCATGGCTGTATGACATCATAGAGCGGGCAGTGAGGTCAAAGTGTGTGCTGTGACATTACAGAGTGGCAGTATGACATCACAGGGAGGGTTTTGTGACATCACTGAGGGGCTTGTGACATCACACAGCAGGGTGTGACATCATAGTGTGAGGCCATAGGGCAGACTCTGCCGTCATGTAGAGAGTGGCTCTGGGACATCAGAGTGTGGGTTGTGACATCACCGAGTTGGCTGTGTGACATCATAGAGCAGGCTATGACATCATGGAACAGACTGTGATGTCACAGGATGACTTTGTGACGTCATAGTACAGGGTGAATTTCTGACATCACAGAATCTTCTGTAACAGCACAGCTTTGTGACATCACAGAGTGACATCGCAGAGTTGGGCCTATGACATCACAAGGGAGCTATGTGGCATCCAAGAGTGGGTTGTGACACCCCAGGGGCTGTGTGACATCACAGGGGCTGTGTGAGGTCACTGGGGAGGTGACTCTGCCCCAGCCCCCCCTCCCAGTTCCCCCAGAGAAGTCCAACGCTGCTCGTGCACAGCGGGGTCCCCTGTCGCCCCGGGTCCCCCCGCCCCCGGCGCCGCAGCCTCCCCCAGAGGATGTTCCACGAGATCGAGCCCAGAGCCTGACACAGGGCCATGGGGGGCGGGACAGGGGACAGGGACCCCCCGGCAGCGTCCCCGTGTCCCCCAGGGCCAGAGCCTGGCCCAGGGCTCCTTCACCCTGTTACCAACGAGGGCTTGAGAGCGCTGAAAAAATCCCCAGCAAGGGAGCAGCAAAAACCAGATTTAATATTGAGCAACAGCACCACAAAGTTCCTTGGCAAGAGTCACTCTGCTCCTGACTGGACACTTCAGGCACAAAAAAGGAAACAAAGCAACAACAAAACCAAATAAATTCCAGGCAATTAAATCAGAAATAAACCGAGAACTGGGGCTTTCATTCGTATGGAAAAGAACGGTCCTTCTTCCTGCAGGTGCCCATGGCCACAGCTGGGATTTCACCTCCAACACTGCCTGTTGTGACAGACTGGAGGAGATTGTGGGCTGGAAACATTTTGTGTGTGGGGGAGGAAGGGGCAGGTCCAGCCTTGCCCTGCCCTGGAACCCCAGCCCTGCCCTGCCCTGGAACCCCAATCCCCCCAGGGCCTCTATCCCAGCCCAGCAGTGTCTGCCAGTCCCTGGCACAGCACAGGCAATGCTCCACAGCCACCTCTGGAGCCCCCAGCCCAGCTCCTGAGTGACCAAATGACCCCAAGTCCCACCTGGGGGAAGGGCCCAGGAAGACCAAGGGGTATTTAAGGCTGAGCACAAGGCGAGCACACATCTTGACCCTACCTCCTCTTGGAATTTCGATCTGAACAGTGCTGGAACCCAGGAGTTGGTAGCTCTGTGTGTGCTTCTCTAAATCTTTTTCATCATTCTCTATTTCTGTCTCTCGTTCTTTTATTTCTGACCTCTTGAAAATTTTGAGCAACTTAAAACTCAGATGGCTTAGAGTTTGTGAAGTTGACTGGACCAATATACAGCTTTGAGAAGTGTTTTGTGTTCATTGAATGTCTTATTAAACCTTTTGCCAAAGTTTCAGCTCCTTGGCTCCAACTCCCACCTGCTTTCCTTGGAGAAGGAGCTGCCCCAAACACAGAGGGATGTTCTTTTCTTGTCAGCCAGCAAAGCCAAGGGAAGACACAGCTCCATCAAATGCAAAAGTCATTCCTCTGCTGGATATTAAATCCACTTTGCACAGCAGACAGACTCAGAGCAATGCAAAACACCTTCTGTGCCCAGCACAGGTCCCAAGGTCCCCCCAAACCCTCCCTGCCCCAATTCTGCCCAGATTTGGTCTTTGCACACATGAGTCACACACTGAAGGCACGAGCTCCTTCCATGCCCAGAGGGAGGAAAAGCAGGAAAGTGGATGAAGAGCTCTCCTGTGCAGAGCCAAGGTCCAAGGGCCCCTGCAGGGAACCACAACTCATCAGGTTTGTGTCCTTTGGGCTCAGGGATGGTGACACTCAGAAGCACAGAAAGGTTTCTTGCCAACAAACACAAGTTGAATATTTGAACAGTTTAATAACCATCACAGCTCTTCCCTCAGCTCTCTGTGATGTCCCAGCAGAATCTGACATGTCCCCCATCCCCAAGGGATTTCCATACAGGAACAGTTTAAGACAGAGACATAAGAAAAGGCAATACTGTGACAGATATTAATATAAGTAAGGTGTTGATTAATGTGATATTTATTTGGACTTCTTAAAGATTGGGCAACTCCCTGAAGCTCAAAGCATGTAACCAGTCAGTTGAGAGGCCCTTGCGTGACCAGAGAGCATCTGGAGGAGGAAATCTGGGAGTAACAGGAAGGACATAGATCCAGCTGGTCTAGTGAAGAGATGTCCTTAGACATGGCCATTTCAACAGAAGAGGTGGAAATACCTGAAGGAAGAGAGAGATGATGTAGTAAACAATATTGGTGACTCAAGTAAAGGGGAAGATCAGTATTTCTTCTCCTTCTCCCATCAGTACACTTCCAGGAAATTCCTGGAGGGAAGACTTTGGTATTTCTTAAAAGTACTCAAGTGACCCAGATAATAAAAATGTCCTTGTATATTACGAAATTTACAAGAATTTAAACCTGTGCCCCTTTCCAGGCAGATATCAGCTGTGTGCCCATGGACAGGCAGTGCCACTTGTGCCCTGAGCTGCCGAACTGGGATTGGATCTCTCAGAGAGGAGCTGAGGGAGAGCAGAGCACCTTGCAAGCTGCAGGTCCCTGCCAGCCCCGCAGGGCTCCTGTGCCATCAACATCTGCTCTGCTCCAGTCTGAAACAGGGCCCAGCATGGTGCCGGGATCATCAGAGAGCTGAGGTGTGTGCTGGAATTCAATGCCCTCCCCATGGCGCAGCAGCCTGCATTTCCCTGCTCCAGCCTTGGTCTCCAGCACAGCCATGGAGGCTCTTTGGGCTCCTGAGTGTTCCTGCAGCCACCAAGGGCAGCTGAGCTCTGCCTTTGGCACAGTCAGCCCTGGCCAGCGCAGGCCATGCTCAGCAATTCCTTGTCTGTGCCCGGCCTTGCTGCCAGCCCCGGCATCGGCTGCGTGGCCCCTTTGTGACCCTGTGCTGGCTCGGCCATGGTGCCACAGCCCCTGTGCAGGCCCAGCCCAGCACAGGAGCATTGCGGCTGGGAACGGCCCCTGTGCCATGGTGCCCACAGCAGCCTTGGGGCTCTGTGCCCCATGGCCTCCCTGCTGGGCAGCCTCTGCCAGCTCCTGCAGAGCCCGTGGCACCTGTGGGACTGCACAGACAGCCCTGCCCCGGGCTCTGCCGGCCTCTGGGCCAGCAGAGAGGCCGGCCAGGGCTGGCCATGGCTGGGAACAGGCCCTGAGCCCCGCAGGAGGATGGAGCTGGGCCACAGCCAAACTCAGCCCAGGGCAAAGCTGGGCTCAGCAGCCAGGGCTGCCAAGGGCTGGGGACAGAGGCGGGCGGAGACAAATGTCCTGGGCCCCCTCCCTGCTGTGTCCATGCCCCCAAGGGCACAGAGCAGCCTCCTCTCTCAGACACTTGCCTGTTTTCCATGCCTTGCACAGGCGCTGGCCCTGCCCCACAAGGCCTGGGCTGAGTCCTGCCCTGCACGCTCAGCCAGGCTGGGATGGACACTGATGGTTCCTGTGCCAGGCTCTCTGAGCCCAGCCCAGCTCCCTGCAAGCTCTGCCAGCTGCCCTGAGCTCTGTGCAGCACCAAGGGCCTCTCCCCAGCACAGCCCAGCCGGCTCTGGCCCCACAGCTCTGCTCAGCCCAGGCTGCTCTGGCCACTGGCCCCACGGCCTCAGCCCCTGGCCAGGGCACAGCAGCAGCTGCAGCTCAGCCAGGACTCAGCCCCAGCCATGGGGGAAGGGGCTTGGCCAAGGCCAAAGGAGGCTCCCTGGGTGCCCTGCTCCCCTCGGGCTGAGGTGCTGAGAGCTCTGCAGCCCCTGCTGCCATCCCATCTGCCCAGGCCAGCACAAGAGCCCCGGCCTTGGGGCCCTCCAGAGCTGCTCCTGCTCCAGGCCCAGGGCCCATCCCAAAGCCGGGGCAGCCACAAAGCTGTCTTAGGGTGAAGAGCCTGGCTCTGTGTTCTCCATCCCCTCCTTGCTGGCGCTGCCAGGCTAGGATGAGGAGCCCCTCAGCCTTCCCTGCTCTGGGCTGGACAAGCCCAGCTCCCTTAGCCTCTGCTCACAGCCCGAGGGCTCCAGCCCTACCTTGGAGGCCCTTCCCTAACCCTGCTCCAGCTGCCAGACATCTTTCCTGCCCTGGGGAACCCAACCCAGGCCACAGGGACCTGGATAATCCACGTCCTTGATGTCCTGGTCACACAGCCCTGGCCCCTTTTCCCCATGTCAGGCTCTGGGGGGGATCCTGTGGAATGTCCTTTGGTGGGGGCTGTGGCTCCAGGTGGACCGGGGGGATACCAGGGGATAAGGGACCCCGCTGGGCATGAACAGCATTGGACTTGTTGGGAGAAACTGTGAGGGGGAGCTGGGGCGGAGTGACCAACCCAGTGACGTCACAGAGCCCTCCTGGGATGTCACACAGCCCCTCTGTGATGTCACAGCCTGCTCTGGGATATCAGACCTCTGCCCTATGATGTCACAGCAGGCTCTGGGATGTCACAGAGGCAGTCTATGATGCTGTAGCTGCTCGATGACCTCACATAACTCTGTGACCTCATGTTACCAGATGATAAATTATCTACACCAGGTGAGTTAACACCGGAGCTTGTTCTCCAAAACCCCAGGCCTATGGAAACCACACAATGCCCATTGTGTCAGAAGGGGAACTGGAAGTTCACCAGCCTCAGTGTCCTGCCAGCTCAGCCAGGCCCACTGGAACACTGGGGTCCACGACCACCAGGGACCACCAGAGAGACCCCCAGAACAGAAGAGAGCATGCAAAAGGGGAGGGGAAATACGTTAATGATTCTGGGGGAATGATTATCAGATGTGTGTTTAGTCCAGGACAATCAATGAATATGTGTGCAAAATACAGAATATGAACAGAAACTGTACTCAGCACGCTCGGCTTTGGGAGGAGCTATCCCCCGTGCATCCGGCTGAATAAAGAATGCTGCTTCTTAATGCTGCATTGGGGTTAAGGAGTTTTCTGTTTTACTGAATTTTTGGAAACACTCCACTCCCAAGGAAAGCTCTGTCTCCTGCTGCTCACAAACAGAGAAGCGCTGGTGGCAGATGTGGGGGTCGGAGGCTGCCTGGGGCACAGTGACCATGAAATAATCAAGATTTCAATGTTTTGTGAAAGAAGGAGGGGTAGCAACAAAACTTCCACACTGAAATTAGGAAGGGCAGACTTTGGCCTATTTAGGATGCAGATTTGGGGAGTACCAAATCAGGTACTGATTTTTTTAAGGGAAACAGCCCTTTAAAACAAAGGGGTCCTGGGAGGATGGACACATTTCAAGGAAGTAATCTTATAGGGGAAGGAGCAGCCTGTGCCAGTGTAGCAAAAGATGAGCTGGTGAGGAAAATGACTGCCCTGACTGCCCATGGAGCTTCTGTGGGAACTCAAAGGAAAAATAGAGGGTGCATTAACTTTGGACAGAATGTCAGGCAACTTTGGAAGTGTTAAAGGATGTTATTAGGTCATGGAGAAAGAAAAGTTGAGAGGTGAAACTCAACTACTGCTTAAGTTGGCCACTTCTGTGAAAAAAAATTGAAAAGGTTTCTGTAAATAAATTAATAGCAAAATCTGGGATAAGGAGAACATCTTTATTGGATGCAGTGAAGAATATAGTAAGTAAAGACAAAGAAAAGACTGAGTAACTTAACACCTTGTTTGTATCAATTTTCAATATTAGGATAGGTTGTCCTAAGGACAAGAAATCTCCTGAGCTGGTAGATAGGCACAGGGAGCAGAACAGCCCCCTGTAGTCCAGGAGGGAGCAGTTGGGGACCTGCTGAGACACTCAGATGCTCACAGGTGTATGGGATCAGATGGGATCCATCCTAGGGGGATGAGGGAGCTGGTGGATGAACTCGCCAAGCTGCTCTCCATCATTTACCATCAGTCCCTGGCTCAGCAGGGAGGTCCCAGAGCACTGGAGGAGCCAGTGTGAGCCCATCCCCAAGAAAAGCTGGAAGGAGGATCTGGGGAACTCCAGGCCTGTCAGCCTGACCTCGGTGCCCGGCAAGGTTATGGAACAGATCACCCTGAGTGCCATCACAGGGCACCCACAGGATGGCCGAGGGGTCAGAGCCAGCCAGCGTGGATTTAAATGTCTGCATTCATGATCTGGATAAGGGGACTGAGTCCACCATCAGGAAATTTGCAGATGACAAGCTGGCTGTGAGTGTTGATCTGCTGGAGGGGAGGAGGGCTCTGCACAGGGACCTGGACAGGCTGGATCCAGGGCCCAAATCCAACAAGGTGAGGTTTAACAAGTCCAAGTGCCAGGACACGGCACTCGATGTGCTGCCCAACGAGTGCCGAGCACAGGGGAAGAATCACTGCCCTGGTCCTGCTGGCCACACCATTCCTGAACTAGGCCAGGAGCCAATGGCCTTCTTGGCCACCTGGGCACGCTGCTGGCTCATGTCCAGCCTGCTGTCCATCAGTCCCTGCAGGTCCCTTTCTGCCTGGCTGCTGTCCAGCCACTCTGTCCCCCGCTCTGCACACAGACATTGCTGCTGCAGCTCCAGAGAAGGCAACAAAAGGGCATCTCTGCTGAAAACTCTGCTGGCAGACCCTTTAGTTCCTTTAAATCCACCAAGAGCACAGCCCCTCATTGACACAGTCTGTGGCCACAGGGAAGGCGGAGAGAAACAAAATGAGAAATGGCACAAACAATGACATTTCTTTGTGGACAACATTAAAATGTAAAACAAAGATAAAGAACCTCCAAAATGATACCAACAAGAAGCATCAAAGATAACTTTTATTACAAGTGATTTGCAGAAATTGGCCAGCAGTTTAATGTTCCTGAAAGCATCCAGTCATCAGTCTCCTCACTGCAAACTTGAGCTCCTGGTTCCTCAGGCTGTAGATGAGGGGGTTCAGGGCTGGAGGCACCACCGAGTACAGAACTGACATGGCCAGATCCAGGGATGGTGAGGAGATGGAGGGGGGCTTCAGGTGAGAAAATGTGGCAGTCGTGAGGAACAGGGAGACCACAGCCAGGTGAGGGAGGCAGGTGGAAAAAGCTTTGTGCCATCCCTGCTCAGAGGGGATCCTCAGCACGGCCCCGAAGATCTGCACATAGGAGAAAACAATGAACACAAAACAGCCAAAAGCTAAACAGCCACTAACCACAATGAGCCAAAGTTCCCTGAAGTAGGATTTGGAGCAGGAGAGCTTGAGGATCTGGGGTATTTCACAGAAGACCTGGCCCAGGGCAGTGCCATGGCACAGGGGCAGGGAAAATGTATTGGCCGTGTGCAGCAGCGAATTGAGAAAGGCACTGGCCCAGGCAGCTGCTGCCATGTGGGCACAAGCTCTGCTGCCCAGGAGGGTCCTGTAGTGCAGGAGTTTGCAGATGGACACATAGTGGTCATAGCACATGATGGTCAGGAGGGAAAACTCTGTCCCAAGGAAGAAGATAATCAGAAAAAGCTGTGCAGCACATGCCATGTAGGAGATGGTGCTGGTGTCCCAGAGGGAATTGTGCATGGCTTTGGGGACAGTGGTGCAGATGGAGCCCAGGTCGCTGAGGGCCAGGTTGAGCAGGAAGAAGAACATGGGCGAGTGCAGGTGGTGGCCGCAGGCTACGGCGCTGATGATGAGGCCGTTGCCCAGGAGGGCAGCCAGGGAGATGCCCAGGAAGAGGCAGAAATGCAGGAGCTGCAGCTGCCGCGCGTCTGCCTGTGCCAGCAGGAGGAAGTGGCTGTTGGAGCTGCTGTTGGACATTGGCTGTGGCTGCACATGGGGTTCTGTAATAAAAGTAATCATGGAATAGTTGGGTTTGGAGAGGACTTTAAATATCCCAGCACAGCTTGGGGGCACTTCTCCCCCCTGCCTGCCCAGGGCTCTACTGCCTGGAGCTGTCCCTGCCAGCAGCTGCTCCCCTGTGCCCAGGGCTGGGCCCTGCCAGTGCTGCCAGAGCCCAGCCCAGCCCTGGGGGCTCAGCTCTGCCCTGCAGACCCCTCCCAGCTCAGGCACTGCCCAGGGGCAGCTCTGGCTCTGCAGGCTCTGATGGCAATGTCAGAGCAACCCTGAGGAGGCTGGAAAAGCAACACTGATGCTGCCTCTAAGGGGCCCTGTGCTCATTTCTGTCACTGCCTGGTTTATTCAGATCTGAGACAATTTTTTTATATTTCTCATGGTGAACTGAGAAATGAATATCTATGTGCAATTTCCCATACAGGCAACACAGATCAGTACACTAAAAATGCAGGATTTTCCCATTTTGTAGCCCATGACTGGCTGTGCTCCCTGTTTAATATGCTTGGAAATGTTCTGGAGGTAAATGTCATGCTGGGAGCAATCCTGAGCAATACAGAATCCTCACCACACAAGAAGAACACTTTCCAGCCTTTCCAGCTGTCTCCTTCCACCCACATTTTGTCCCCCAGCGCTGGGAGCAGCTCCCCGGGCCGGCTGAGAGCTGTCCCTGGCAGGCAGCAGAGTCCCTGGCCCAGCACAGCGCCCTGAGCTGCAGGACCCTGCTCTGCAGGACAGCCCTGGGCACCCCCGGCCGCTCTGCACAAGAGATGATCAGAGAATGTACTCACAGGGTCTGTGGGCATTGGGATGTTCCAGCTGTAGGAGATCACTCCAGGAGCTGCAGCTGCATTGTCCTGCAGCCAGAGGTTCCTGTGCCAAGGGCTGGCACTGATTCTGCCCCAGGCACTTCTCAGCACCTTCCCAGCCCTGACTGATGGAAGCTCTCTGTGCCTCTGTGCTGTGCCCGGGCTGGCTGCAGGCAGTGCCCCAGCCCTGCTGGGCTGGGAGCAGAGCTGCTCATCCAGAGAAATGTGCTTTTGAAGCTCTCCTTGGTTACCAGGATCACCCTCTGTGCCAGGAGCCCGGCCCAGCTCAGCAGCACAGACACAGCACAAGGACTTTAATGACCCTCTGGGGCTTTGTGCTCAGGCCCTGAACATCAGGCCCTGAGAGGGAGCTGCAGAAACCTCTCCAGAACTCCAAGACAGAATCCAACTCCAAAGTTTCTTTGACTTTTAATGGGTTCCACTGAGGGACACGACTGAGAAAGTGTCCCCAGGCCCCAGGCAGAGCAGAGAACTGGAGGCACTGATGACAGGTGGGGACAAAGAGAAGCCAAGTGTTGGTGCCCTGGGGCACAGCAGCATCTGTGCCACCAAGGGCCATGCCACCAAGGGCCGTGAGGAGACACCTTGTCCTGAGGCTGGGGCCTCCTGGCACAGCCCCAGCCAGGCTGGGCACTGTCACCCCCTTTTCCTGCCCTCAGCATCCCCCCCTAGCCCACATCCCAGTGGCCTCAAGGATCTGCTGGAAGGAGTCCCTGGGGAGCCTTGCTCAGGAATGGCCCTGGGGGCTCCTTCATGCTCCCAGGGACTGCAGGTTTTTCAAAGCACTTTGGCTTTGGCTTTTGCCTTGGAGTCTCTGAGAGCTTTGTGCAATCATGGCCTCCAATTATCTGCTGTAATTAGTCCCTGGAGAGGCTTTGTCAGGAACAACACTCAGTGGGGCTCATTAATGCTTCAAGGTACTTCAGTTCTTTTAAGGTACTTGGTGTTTCCCTTTTGATCCAGACTCTGTGAGAGGTTTGTGCAATCATGACCCCAATTATCTGCTTTAACGTGTCCCTTGAGAGCTTTGTACTGACACTCAGTGGGGCTCATTGATGTTTTGAGATACTCAAGGAGTTTAAGGTACTTTGGATTTTCCTTTCCACACTGAGTTTCTGAGATTTTTTTTTTTACCATCCTGGCCTCCAGTTCTCTCCTCCAAGGAGTCCATGAGGAGCCTGTGTTTGGGATGGACCTCAGTGGCACCCATTAATGCTTTGAGACATTTTGGGTTTTTCCTCTGACTTTGACTCCTGGAAAGGTTTGTGCAATCTCCTCTCAGGCCTTGAGGTTCCAGGGCTCAGCTCCAAATGCACCACAGGGCTCATTAGGATCAAGCAACTTCTGACAAACCATGGCTCTGCCTTGATTTCCCTCTGCTCTAATGTAGTTCATTAAGAAGGTTTCCTTATACAGTTATGGAGAAATATTTCAAAGAGCTTCTAAGAAATATGTATTCCTATTTTAAAGAGTGTCTTTTATTACTGTTCTCATTAGAGAAGAGGTGATTGCAGCATTCTGTGATTGATATTGATGTAGGGCCGCTCCTAAAGAGGTCTGGCCAGGTCAGAGAAGTTTAACTTGAGGTCTGACCCAGTGTGGACACCTTGCCCCACATTCCCTAACCCCATGTGAGAAACTATTTTCACTTTCACAAATGTAAATGGTTTATTACGACCTTATCAAAATACAACAGAAGAGTGAATAAAGAATAAATACAGTGCCAGAAGCAAAGCATTCAGTCACCCTGTGCTCATCTACAAAATGGATGCTCTATCTTTTATACCTCTAGCCCCTCCCAAAGTCTTGTCAATCCACTTCTTCTTCGCTGTCCAGTGGTGGAGATCACTTTCTTACAGCTTGATTGGAGGTCAGGCGCTGCCATAGCAACAAGCCGACCCTCCCAAATGCCTTGACTACTGAGGGCATCCCGTGATAACAATGCAAGAGGGAGGGGAAAGATAACTATACACCTACACAACTTCTCTTAACATATACTTAATATTCACCCCTTAATTGTGAGAGTCAACAATAGGATTACCCATCTATAACAAACCCCCTTTTCTTTTTCTATAAGTCATTTTGCTTGAACAATTACATTAAAAAAATTCTCTCTCTCTTGAATGAGTCATACTAGCAGCTGTTGATGTGGGCAAGGACAGTGGGAACAGGAGAAAAATCTCAGGTTTTCCTTAGACACACTTATTTGGAATGGACAAAAGGGCCTTACAGAGGTCCAGTATGGCTCTGACTCCCATCTACCGTGCCTATGTGGTTGCGATCCATAGTCATTGTATCTTAGGGGTCCAGAGGCCAGCTTGGTCTCGCCCTCCAGTCCCTTTTGTATTCAAAGACAGTTGGGGAATTACAGATGTCCAGTATGGCCTTTTGTCCCTACCTTACCATGCCTACGGGGTTGCTACACACAGCAGGGCTATGGGGTCTTCTTGGTAGTGAACAAAGGGGTCTTGCCCTGCTTCCTTTGTCTTATTTTCTTAAAGAAGCTGTCCCATCACCTTTTACGGACCCTTGTGTACTTCCCATCAACAGATGCTGATAATTCTCACCCATTAACACAGGAAGACAGTCCTCAAACTGGTTGGTGGAAGCTTGACTTTGGGCATCTTGGTGTCTTTCTGGTTGTCTTTCAGTCTCTGCTTAAGAGTCAATCTCGTTTCACCCAGTCTGGATGTTGTAGTTCACTCTTTGGGTTCTTCTACCGGGCCTTTAACTGTTGGCATGAGTCCATCTGTTGGCATGAGTCCATCCCCACTCTGCAGTTCACACGGCTGATTCGGTGATGAACAGTGCCTGAAAGGGACCTTCCCACTGAGGAGTTAGAGGTTGATCTCTCCATGACTTGATCATTACTTGATCCAATCCCCAGAATTAACATTATGGATTCTGAAATCCAGGGTGTTAGTTTGAGGAATTGCTCCTTTATGTTATAGCCCTTGTAAGGTTTCTCCTATAGACATAACATATTTCTTGGCATTGGCTTCCCCTTCCTCATAGATGGCAATGCTCTGGGGTGAGGTCAAAAAGGGTAACCAAATGTCATTTCATAGGGTGACACCCCCAGATCTGACCGGGGTTGGTTTCTAATTTTTAATAAGGACAAAGGGAGACATTTTATCTATGACGTGGGTTTCAGTCATCAGCTCAACTAGAGCTCTTTTAAGAGTTTGATTCATCCTCTCAGTGTGACCAGAACTCTGTGGATGCCATGGAGTATGTAATTCCCATTTACTCCCAGGGTTTGAACAACTTTTTGCAATATTTTAGAGGTGAAATGAGTTCCTTGGTCTGAATCAATCCTGTTCACCATCCCATATTGGGGAATGATTGATTCTAGAAGTGTTTTACTCACAACATTGGCATTGGCTTTAACCGTGGGTACCGCCTCTACCCAGTGAGTCAAGTTGCCTACTATCACTAGTAAAAACTTCCACCGTTGTACATGGGGAAGCTCGGTAAAGTCTACTTGGATGTTTTGACAGGGTCTTAAGGCTAGTTCTTGCCCTCCTCTGGGTGTTTTCCTCATGATTTTCTGACTCACTTGTTGGCATATCACACACCTTTCAGTTACTTGCTTAGCTATCCCAAAAAAATTCCAATGCAGCCCCAGTCCCTTAGAAATTGATCACTTAGCGCTTGTGTACCCCAATGTGTTGTTCCATGTATGCCTTCTAACATTTTCCTGGCAAGGAGTTTATTCAACATTTGTCTCCCATCTGCTAATCTCCACTTCCCTTTGTTATCATTCTTAGCTCCTATTCTAAGGAATTCTTTCTCTTCTGTCTCACTGAATACGGGAACTTCTTCTATTTCTCCCATAGGGGTTAATGCTATCATTAGTTTTTCTGACCCTGATTTGGCTGAATTCTTAGCGTCTAAATCTGCTAAATGGTTCCACTGTTCTTCTTGAGTCACCCCTTTTTTATGTCCTTTAACATATACTACTGCCACTTCTTCTGGTATTTGTAAGGTTTCTATCACTTCTAAAATAAGTTTTTAGTTCCTTTCCCCATTGAATTTAATAGCCCACACTCTTCCCAGATTTTCCCATAGGTATGCACTACTCCAAAAGCATATTTTGAGTCTGTATATATTGTTCCTCTTTTCTGTGCTAATATTTCCAGAGTTTGCTTTAGGGCATACAACTCACATGCTTGGGCTGACCAGTTGGAAGGTAACTTTCCTTTTTCTAGGGCCACTAACTCTTCATCTACTATAATGTATCCTGATAGCCATTGTCCCCGGATTACCTGTGGAAATCCATCAATGTACAATCATTTCCCTCCTTGGAATGGTTGATGTGTTAGGTCCTCTCTTACTTTAGTTTGATAATTTATAACCTCCAGGCAATTATATATTAATTCCTCACCTGGATTTCCATCTCAAAACTGGGCAGGGTTCAGTTGGTTACTCACAATTAACTCTAATTATCCATTGTCTATTAGGATGGCTTCATATTTTAGCACTTGGGAATCAGTGAGCCATTTCTCAGCCTTTTAGCTGAGGATACTCCTTACTGAGTGAGTGGTATATATTTTCAATTTTCCCCCAGAGGTTAATTTTTTGCTTTCTTCTACGAGTAGGGCTCTCGCTGCCACCGCCTGAATGCAGGTTGGCCACCCCCAGCTGGCAGGGTCTTGCAGTTTTGATAAACAGGCCACTGGTTTCCTGGATCCTCCCCGGTCCTGGGCTAACACTCCATGTGCTGCCCCTTTTTCTATATCCACAAACAGATAGAAGGGTTTGTCTAAGGCAGGAAGACTCAGTGCTGCTGCACTGACTAATTTTTTTCTTTAAAGCTTCAAAATTTGCTTGTCGTCTTCTTCCCACCTTATCTCTTCTTCTATTAACTTTTCAAACAAGAACCTGATGGCCTGCATGTATCCTTCAATCCATAGCCTACACTATCCCAACAGGCCTAAAAGCCCTCTGACTTCTCTCTTAGATTTTGGCCGTGGGAGTGAGGCAATCCCTGCAATTCTCTGAGGGTTCAGCCACTGGCTCCCTTGACAAATCACACCTCCTAGGCATTTTACTTCCCTCTCTACAAATTGGAGTTTCCCTTTTGATACTCAAAGTCCTTGGCTCCCCAGAAAACTTAACAATGCTATGGTGGATTCTCGAACTTTGTTTTCTTCCCGTCCTGAGAGAAGCAAATCGTCTCCATACTGGATGATCTTTATCTCAGGTTTGATGGAGAATTGTTTGGTTTGGGGATTTGGAAAACCCTTGTGGTAACCTAGTCCACCGAAGCTGTTGCTTTCTCCCTGAATCGGGGTCCTCCCATTCAGAGGCAAACATATCCCTACTTTCTCCTGCCAGTGGACATGCCCAAAAGGCATCTTTTAGGTCTGTCACACTAAACCACTGGTGTGCTGGGGGGATATTACTCAGTAGTGTATAGGGCTTAGGCACTACTGGGTACTGATTCACTGTTCTTTTGTTAACTTCTCTTAAATCTTGGACAAGCTTGTAAGTCCCATCAGACTTCTTTACTGGTAAAACAGGTGTATTATCGGGGACATACATGGTTCTAAGGCACCCTACTCAAGTAGGTCCTGGGTGGCCAGCTGCAGTCCTTGTCTCCCTTCCAGGGAGAGTGGGTATTGTCATACCTGAACTGGATGGTTCTCATCAACTGTTTTTATTACTACAGGTTTCATGTTCAATTTACCTTAATTTTTTGGTTTTGCCCGCACCATCTCATGAATTTTGTCCTCATTCTCTTCTGTTAATTGGAGAAGTTTAACCACCATTTTTCCTTCCTCTGGCAGTACTCCAATGTCTAACTGCACCTGTAAATCCCACCCTAATAGATTTCACCCTGCTTCTGGAACTAATAGAACATCCCCTGTTGAGGATTTTTTGCAGGACAATGGACACATTCAGCAGATGCACAGTCCAGCCTTCTGGTAACAAAGGAACCAGTTCTAGAAACGGGGTCAGTGAATCCTTGACGACAGGAAAAGAAGAAGTCAGAGGAATCCGCAAAGTTGTCAGCAAAATAAAAAAGAGAACTCAGGGTGGGCCAGACAACCAAAGCAAGACGCATGAAGAATCGGGTGATCCAACCAGCATTTAATTTTAGACGCATAAACAGCTAGGATTAACCAATCATGTATTAGCTAGAGACTCTTGCACAGCAGAACTGATTCTAAATACAGGCCTCTGTACAATAAAATTGGCTTCACTTGATCATATTGATCATGGCGAGATGTCCCATTTGTGATTCTCCGCACCACAATTCCTATCTCAGACCCCAGGTCTAATGATGCATGGCGATGCATAGAATCCCTTAGACACTCTAGAAACTCAGATGGAGTCTCGGAAGGCCCCTGCTTAATAGAATACAGGACAGACCATTTTTTGGTGTTTGGGATAGCTCTCTCCACTCCCAGTGCTATCCAATCTTGATAATCTGCTAATTTCTGAAACTCTGCCGATATATTTGGATCCCATTTAGGATCCCTTGGAGAGGGAAAAATTCTCTTACATCCAATCACTGGCTTTTACGGTGATCCTCTGCCAAAGCCCCTGCTGTTCTCAGGATCAGCTGCTTTTCTGTTTCAGTGAAAGTATCCAGTAATACCTGGGTGTCTCTCCAATCTGGGTTGTGTTGTTTGATAACATAATGTAAATGCTTCGCAATAAGTGTCAGGTTGCTGTGGCAATTTTTAGCAATCCTTTCCCACGCCTCTAGATCAGGGGTGGAGAATGGTACTTTAACCATCAGTCTCCCTCCTTCTGGTCCCACTGCCTCTCGCAGAGCGGCCTGTAACACTGCTTGTCTCCTGGTTCTGGACAAAACCGGACTGCCAGGAGGGGAGTGGGTTTGAGTAGATGTCCCTTCCAAGCCTGCATCCTCTTTTTTTGGAAAGTCCACCTCATCCTCATCCTCATCCTCATCCTCATCCTCATCCTCATCTTCCCGTCTCCTAGGAGGCACTTTCAGCAAATCTATTGTATCTTGTTCTTGAGCTGCAGCACGGTAGACCTTATCTGATTTGGTACATGGCTGTCCTATGCTGCACGCTGAGCAACATTGCTTAATTTGCCCTCTATTTCCTTTGTTTTCCTTCTCAAGGGCTAACACCAGTGGGTCTGAGGGAGCGCTGAGCCCACAGTGCCTCTCCCATTCCAGATGATTTCATAAGGCAAGAAACATATCAGCATAAGAGACCTCATCCTACTTCCTTCCTGTCTTAAAAACCGCATTAACTGCAACAAGGTATTACAATCTAAAGTTCCTGCCGGTGGCCACTTGGCTCAATCTTCCAGCCTGTATAATGGCCACCACCGCATGCAGTGTTGGATTAAATCTTGTTCTCCAATCCCCCCCTACTGGTGACTTCTTTCCAGTGGGTTAAGATACACCCTAAAGAGCTAGCTCGGGGTAACTTCTTTGCTCTGGTGCGTTCCCATTATCTCCTTCTCCTTCTCACTTCCACCCAAAACTCTCTTCACAAAGCCTCACAGTCCTTTCCCAATTCTCCTCCCACGTGCAACCCCAGGTTACAGGTACCAGATGTGATTTTCCACACACAAGCTTTAAAATCTGAGGTTCAAAATGGGCTCAATTAGGAAACATCCATCCACACTCAGAGCATATGCCCCGCCGCCTGCTGAACAGCAATACCAACGCTTCTCACAAACTCCGCACTGCAATAGTGCCCATGGAGGGTGCCAGTCTCTCGAGGTGCCCAAGGCTCCCAAGAATTGCCCACAAAGGCAGGCTATTCCACTTACTCCTTCGTGAATTTCTAAATTCTCCACAGTGGGTTGCTTCCAATCTAGAGAAACGATGTAAATTACCTTTATGTTACCATTAGCTGAGGTCCAATAAAGTCCCTCTAAATAAACCCATTCATCCCCTTTATCTATCCAGTGATTCACTGGATTTACAAACTCCCAGGGGTCAAACCCGAACCACTGAGGCAGTGGAATCCTCTCAGTTCGTCTAGCCACAGTTAAAACATGCACAATCTACACAAACACATTCAAACATGCCACGTGTCCTCACCCACACTTCTTTGCTTGCTCTGCTTCTCCCCAGCTGCCTCCCCGCAGGACGCTATCTGCCCACACAGCCTCCCAGCCGGCACCCTGGGCCTCACTTGGCCGCCTCACTAGTGGGCAGAGCCTCCCCGCCCCGCACCATGGGTACACTCACTCACTCGCCCCCTCCTTCGTATAACTGAGCCCACAAAGGCACTCACTCACACAATCACAAAAACCCACCTACATTAACCACAATGTCCAGACACCATAAGCGCACAATAGCAGTAAGTAGAATCACAGCATTAAGGTCCAGATTCACTTGACCCACCCCCAGGATCACTAGTGGTCACAGAATTGAACAGTAAATATCCCTTCCTCCTGCCGCTCTATTGGCAAATGGACCCTTCCCCCTCCCTCCGGCCATGCTTGGTTGGCGACTGCTTGCAAGCCCCAAACCTTTACTCACACAGGGACTGAGCTGTGCACCAGATGTCTCTGAGCAGCTTACCAGCAGCCCTTTTGGTCAAGGCCCCTTTTAAGCTTGATACACACTGTTTATCTCTGCACAGAGTGCCTGGAGCACGGTCAGGCAGTGCCGGGATCCCGGGTGTGGTTCTGGTCCCCACAACTGAGCAATGGCAGCCCCAGGCTCAGAGCCAGTCAGAAAGCCAACCAAGTGAGACCAGAGGGAGGGCACCCTTCCAGTTTCTCTTGGGCATGGCCGCAAAACAACCCCTGCTACTTCTTCCTCCACCAGTGTTTGGGCTGTGCTGGTGGCAGAGCCAGCCAGGTTGTGCTCTGCCTTCCAAAGCCTGTTGGGAGCGGGCATGAAAAGCTCTGCATGCACAGCGGAGAGTCCTGGAAGGTGCTGGCAACAGCTTCCTGCGGGAACAGGGCTCTGGGCTCTGGCTGGAACAGCCTGGTTTTGGTGCCGTGACCGCAGGCAGGAGTTGAGGCAGGTGAAGAGGCAGCAGGCAGCTTGTGTTTGTAGAGGGCCTGGGGCTGCCCCTCTGAACCTCCACCTGGAAACACACTTGGGAGAATATGAGCTACAGCTGGAGTGCCTGTCCTGAAAGGACCTGAAGTCATTAAGCCTTTCCAGCTTTTCTTAAGAGTGTGTTGGTGTTGCCCAAGAAAGCTTCATTTGGGGAAATGCCTTTGGAGGAAAAGGGCTTGCTTCTCAAGGAAAGTGCTTCCCAGGGAGCTCCCAGTGAGGTAGGTGCAAGGGTCCCCCTTTGGCTCTCTGTGGCAGAGTGGCAAGGGAAGGGAGAAGGCTGTGAAGAGCGGGTTTGGCATCTGCCTGGACCTGCAGAGACCAACCCAAGCACCTGCAGCAGGGTGTGTTCCCCCTTTGGACAGAGGCATGAGCAGGAGCATCTCTGTCCAGCCGTGAGCCCCAGAGCTCTCTCTGAGAGCTGTGAATTAAAAGGCCTTTACACACACACTTTTCACCTCTTCCCTGTCTGCTGTGTTTCAACTCTTGGCAATGTGCATTTGCCTCTTGCTTAGTGGAAGCTGCTGTGGCCCAGAGCCAGCACAGAGCTGGGCTGTGTGGGCCAGGCAGCGTGGAGAGTCTTGGCTGATCTTGGTGTGTCCCTGGCCTCAGAAAAGGCTGGGAAGGTTTGCCTCCCAAGGCGTCCTGCTCATTGGCTCTCCCTGTACATCCTGGAGAGAACAAGGTAGGCATTTCTGGCAGCTGGGCATCAGCAGGCCTGAGAGTGGGGGCATGTTGTGGAGCCAGCCCAGCTGAGATACCCTGAGAGGAGCCCAGTGCTCCTTGCTCCCCTCTGCTGACAAGTGAGTGTTTGTCTGGTTTTGGGATGGCCCTGGCTGTGTGAGGGGTGCTGCGTGGACACGAGACAGCCGGTCCTGTCCCGCTGGGTCCCAGCAGTGCCTCACAGCAGTCCTGCATCCACGTCAGGATGCTGGCCAAGAGAGGTCCTGGAAGCTGAGGCAGCTGATTTTAAGCTTGTGCAGGTGCCTACAGGCCAAGGCCAATGGTGTTCCCTCAGGATACAGCAGTCCTGAGGGGTCTCCCTCGTTCAAACAAATCGGCAGCCAAATGTATGGTCTACCAAAAGCCCTTTTATTGACCTGGTGGGAGGGCAGGGGTCTGCACCCACTAAAATGTTTCTCTGCCACATATAAATTTAAGTGGGTTGATGTAGGAATGTATCAAACATACCGTCCTTCTTTACACGGCTGTGGTGATTTGATAGGCAGGGGGTTAGAAATACATTGTGTCTGATTCCCAAACTTGAAGCTGATTTCCAGGCGCTGGCCAGGAGCGGTCTTGATGCCCCAAAGCAGCACAAAGTCTTCATCACAGCTTCCCTGCACAGGGCTGATTCCACACTTGCCCTTAGTTCTTCTGGTAGACTATGTCTAAAGCTTTTTGTCAGGTCACTCTTATGTCAAGTTAGGCCACCAGGTTCTTCTTATGCTAACTGGTGCTAAGTACTTAGGTATGTCTGTGCTAATTACTTGTTTACTCATGTGCATTGCTTGTGCTTACTTATGTCAAACCAAGGCCTTGTTTCATCCCCAAAGGTGCCTGAGGCCACCCGCTCCTTGTGGCACCAGTTGCTTTCCTGTGGAATGTTCTCCCTCCCCAAGGGTAAAGAGGGAGCTGGAGAAAGAGCTTGCCCGGCTGCTCTCCATCCTTTCCCAGCACTCCTGGTGAAGTGGAGAAGTCCGAGCTGAGCGCAAAGGTGCAAATGGAACAGCCGTGCACGGGAAGGCTCGGTGGGAAGGATGATCCAGGATCCATAGGCCTGGCAGCCTGAGCGTGCTCCAGGGGAAGGCCTTGGAGCAGATCCTCCTGAGTGCCATCCCACGGCACCTGCAGGGAACCAGGGCGTTTGCTGGAGGGTGGGAAAGCTCTGCGGAGGGATGGGGACAGCTGGGGCTCCTGGCGGGGTGTTGAGGGCTTCTGTGTGGGAGTCTGGGGGGGTTGGTGTTGGGGGGGTGTTGGAGAAGGAGTTGTCTGGAAGGTGAGAGGTCTAGGCTGGAATTTGAGTCAGTTTGAAGGCAGCATCTGTGCTTTGGCACAGTTTTGGTTAGGGAGGGCAGAAAGAATATCTGTGACTTTTCCTCTTCATGGTCCTGATTCTCCTGCAGGGAACAAGAGGGGAGAGCTGTACTTTACTGGCCACTTAGAAATCTGTACCAGGGGGAGGATTAGCCCTTTTGTAATCTACTCATTTCTTTGGGCTACTTTTGTACCACTGAGTGGACTCTCATTTCTTGAGAGCTTTTATTCCTTAAGAGAATTAGGATATTATCATCCCTTCCTAGAAAACCAAAGCATGGCCCTTGTTTTTTGCCCTTTTTTTGTGTAGTGTTATGTTCTGTAAAGTGACCCTCAGTGGATGAAGTTAAGGCAAATGAGTTGCTGCTTTGAGATGGGAAGCAAAATTACAAATCTTCACCTCCTCAGGCCATCCCAATTAATTTGGGAAGTTTGCAACTTTTTGGAACTACTTGAGTTGAGCAATGGGAAGTAAAGCATTCCTGAACTGAGGATTCTTACTTGCCAGATTCTTCTGTGCCTTCGCCGCTGAGGTGGTTTTGTGCTGAAGGCAATAACTTCAATGAGAAGATAATTTCAGCATGGAGTAAGAGCTTCTGACAGAGACCCAAGTGTTGCCAGCAGTTGCTCCAGGTGCTCCTGCCAACAGCCCCTGCAGGCAGGAGTGCAGCCCCCAATGCACGTGGGCTTTGGCTCCCTCTGGCACAGAAGCCCCCCACGGGCACAGGTCTCTGGGGCAGGAGACAGGCACTGGTGCTGCCAGGGCTCGGGGGTGGCAGGTCTGCTTGGGCAGGGACCCTGCCACACCTGCTGATGTCAGCGCTCCCCGGGCGCAAGGGGTCAGAGCAGCATTCCTGCCCTGGCCCACACGTTCCTCGTCTGTGTCACACGGCCACGCTTAGGATGGCCACCAGCCAGGACGTGTCCCAAGGAGGCCGTGCCAGCTTCTGTGGAAGGCCCCATGCCCTTCCCAGCGCAGCTGCGTCGGCAGCCCTGGGGCCTCCTTCTGCTGCCCTGAGCCCGCAGAGCAGGGCAGCGTTTGCTGATGGTTTGAGCCGTTCCTAAAGATCCTGTCGGGGTGTCTTAGACACTTGGGGTGAGGGATTCCTTCCAACCTGAGCCACTTTGGGTGGGCTGGGGGTGGTCCCAGGGCAGGGGGCAGTGTGTGCAGGGGCCCTTTGTGACATGGTGCAGCATGGTCACCGTGGCATGGAACGGGACAGCGTGTCCAAGGGCCCTTTGTGACACGGGGTGACATAGGAGCTGGTGGTGACAAGGCCACACCACAGTGCTCGGAGCACGCGACGGGACAGGACGGGACAGAGCGGTGCCGTGAGGAGCCCCCGCACAGCACACTTGTTCGTGTCTGACCCAGAGCTTTTCCGAGGTGCTATTCCTGCAGCTGACCTCGAGGCCAGACCACAGGACTTGGTGACCCGTGGCCTTCCCAAGGCTTCTCTTCTGCAGGTGTCCTCGAGGGCAGACCGTGGGACTTGGTGCCCCAGAGGCATCTCCCATCCCTGCCACCAGTGCCCTCGAGGCCAGACCACAATCCTTGACAGGAGTCTCCTGTCCTTGTGGCAAGGAGCCCTCGAGACCAGAGTGCAGGACTTGCTGTCCTGTAGCCTTCCTGAGGCTTCTCTCTTGAAGGTGCCTTCCAGGCACGACTGCAGGCCTTGCTGACTCGGAGATTTCTGAGACATCTCTCCTGTGAGTCGTCACAAATCCAGTCACTGACATGGAGCAGAGATCCCCGAGAGTGCCCAAGCTGGCCTGGGTGGAGGAAGAGGAAGAAGGCCCTGGAGCTGGCCCAGCACAGGAGACTGAAGAGGTGGTGCGGTTCAAGCCTCTGCAGGAGGGTGAGTGGCAGAGCTGGGCTGCTGGGCTGCAGGGCTGGTGGCTGCAGCCAGCTTGGCCACATCCCATCCCATTGCATCCTATTGCATCCCATCCCATCCCATCCCATCCCATCCCATCCCATCCCATCCCATCCCATCCCATCCCATCCCCTGGGGACATGCCCATGGACAGGACGGAATAGGGGCCAGGACAGACACCCCAGAGCCGTGCTCCATCCCTTGGGACATCCCGGGGCTGTTCCTACCTGGGGAGCGCAGGGCTGGGCTGTGTTCTCCGGCCTCGCCCGCAGCCCCTCAGCTCAGGCTGCGCTCGCTCTTTGCCAGATGCAGCCGTGCAGCGCACACAAGAGCAGGAACGCACCCGTGGCCTCTTCCGCAGAACAGCGCAGGTACCTGCAGCCATCCCCACCTGGGCTGGGCCTGCTGTCACTGCTCAGCCGAGCACCGCGCTTGGAGCATTCTGTGGAACATCCCTGGCTTTGAGGGCCATGGCAGTGGGGTGGCAAGGGAAGCACTTCTCTGGGGAAGCTGGGGACATTCCTCCCTCTGGCAGCTTTCCAAGTCTCCCCGTGCCTTCTCCAGGTGCCTGCCATGGTGAGGTACATCCACCAGTGGCTCATGGCCAATCAGTTTGCTGAGCACAGGCTGAACAGGGCCCTGCTGGATCTCACCAAAGAGCAGCCTGCTGACGTAGTAATGACGCTCCTGCGTGTGGCCCCATCCTGTGACAGGTATGGGGCCCACCTGCCCAGAGGGCTCAGGGCTCCCCAGCCCATCAGCCTGTACAGCCTGTCCCAGGTGTCTGACCAACAGAGAGTTCCAGGGCCCTCTGGCTGCTCCCTTTGCCAGCCCTGGCACGTCAGCCCCCGAGCCTTCTGCCATGCTTCCTCGCTGGCCCTCAGGGACCTGTCCCCACAGGGCTGGGCTGTCTGGGTGCTGCTGGCGAGGGGCAGTGGGCAGAGGCAGGGCTGGCAGCCAGCTCAGCTCCCCGCTGCCGCCCAGGCCACGGTGCTGTGTCCCAGACTCCTCTGAGACAGAGCTCTGACCCCACAGAGCTGCTTTGACCATGTGGAAGAGCATCATGTGCTCGCCCAGGACTGCAGAGCCGGCGCAGCTGATACTCCTCGATGTGCTGGGGAGCTGGCCAGAGCACAGCACGTGCACCTCCGATGGGGACAAAACGGGTGTCTTTGTCCTGGCTGTGAGTTTCTGACACTGGCCTTTGCTGGCCCCAAGGCCACCTGTCCAGCAGCTCTGCATCCTCCTTCCCCCACTGCATCTCCCTGCCTCAGGCGCTGGGCTGAAACCTGGCCTCGGGGCAGCTTCAGGGCCACCAGGCCCGGTGCTCCCCCTGTGTCTCTCCGGGCCTCTCCCTCCCATGCTCGGGCCCTGCCACACGGACACCTCGGCACTGAGCACTGTCTCGGGCTGCTCTGTCCTTTGCAGGCAACTGTGGTGATGTGGAAGATCCTCCAGATGCCCTGTGTCCCACATGTAGTGACCGTGTATTTCCCCCGCCTCTTTGTGCATCTGCTCTTCCAAGTGTTCTTCAGCACGTTGGATGTGCCAGCGGAGGTCGATACCTTCTGGAAAGGATGCCAGCAGCAATACGGCCTTGCCACCAACCCCAACAGGTGCTCCATGCCAGTCCTCCTGTCCCTGCCAGGTGCCCAGGGCAGGAGCCAGTGCTCCCAGCGTGACCTGGGCTTTGCTCTGCATGCAGGTTTGCAGTGCGGACCCTGAAGTCCCTGCTCTGCCAAATGCAGCACGAGGATGTGGTGGTGGCAATAGAACGCAAGTGTGGCTGGGACACGCTGCTGTGTGCTGACACCCACCACTATGCCGTGGGTCTGCTGGCCAGGTGAGACCCCCTTCTCCCCACTGCCTCTGACATTTGTGCTCAGTGCCCAGGGTGCCCCACACAGTCCCCGTGGTCGTGGGCCAGAGGGCCTTGTCACCGAGGAACAGCCAAGCCGACTGGAAAAGGCTGGGAGAGGAGGGGGCCCACAAGGAGCCACCTCCCAAATAGCCCAGGGCCCTTACAGGATGCTGGGGAAAGGCCAGACCTCTGTGAGTCAGTCCTGGGAGAGGTTTGTCCCCCAGCCCAAAGTCTTGGTTTCTTTTTCTCCTGCCAGGGAGATGTCCTGTGTCTCCATCCCCTTGTGCTCAAGGATCGCTCGCGACCTGCTCCGGCTGCTCAGCACACAGGAGCCACGCTGGGAACTGCCCGCCCTGGCGTTCCTTGTGGAGGTGAGCCTGATGGCCAGCGCTGCCTCGCTCAGCTGCCTCCCAGCTCTCTGCCCTCTCGTAGCCGCAACTGCCTGGGATGGTGCCCGCGCCCTGCGCTGCTGCCTGGGCCCAGCCCTGTGCTGTTCCGGGCTCTTGCCGGCCAGGTCCCCTGTCACTGCCCTGTGCCTTTCAGGTTCTTGAGTGCCTGAACTTGAGTGAACGCGGTGCTAAGAGAATCCTGCAAATCTTGTCAAGGCACCTGCGGAGCGAGTGCAGGGAGAGGCGTCGCCTGGCGCTCAGGGCCCTTCTTGTGCTCATCGATGATCCCTTGATGGTGAGAAGGGGGCAGCGGCTGAGGCTGCGCTTGGGAATGCAGTCGCTTGGGCTTGGCTGGGCTTTGGGCGCTGGGGCAGCTGCTCCCAGCTCTCCTGCCTCCTGGTTCAACTGCCCAAGTGCTTCGGAACAGCCCTTTGGCCCCTAGGCCCTGCGGCAGCAGGATGGCGTTTCACAAACTTGTGTTCTGCACAGAGCGAAAAAATGTGGAGCCTGACTGAAAGTCTTGTGGAGCTCCTGTGGGACGCAGATGGAGAGATAGTCAGCATGACAGTCAGGCTCCTCAGCTTTATCTTCTGGGACAAGGCCATGCTGATACCCAGCCCCATCGCACTGCAGCTGGTTGAGGCGCTCCTGCCACTCTTTGACCACGTAAGGCTCGCTGCCCCCAGCCACAGCCACTGACTGCTGCCTGGACACTTTGTGCCCTGTGGATTTGCAGGCCTGAGCCAAGCTGAGCCCCGTGCAGCCGATGCTGAGGTCTTTTTTTCTTCCTTTCATACAGGACAATAGCCATGTGCAGCTGCTCTCCATACTGCTCTTCCAAACATTGGTGTCTCTTCCACTGGAAAAGGAAGAAAAGGCCCTGAAGACACACGTGCGCCAGAGCCTGCTGCCACTCTTCTTCCACTGCCATGATGAGAATCAGCATGTGGCACAGGTGAGGACTCATGGGCTGCTGCTGTCCCCCTGGGAGGGGGCTCAGCTGCCTCCTGCCCTAGCGCCTCGTGGGCTGCAGCCTCCTCCAGGCCTTGGCACAGGGACACAGGGACACAGGTCCTGCGCCCTGGGCTGTGGGGCCATCTCCGCATCTCTGCTGCTCTCCAGGTTTCTCAGGAAACGCTGCTTTGTGTGGCTGAGTTCCTGAAGAGGAGGGATCTTCAAAAACTGGTGAAGAACAAGAAGCTGTGGAAGTTCACCGAGTGCCTGGTAAGGACGGCCTGGAAGTGCCAGCCTCAGGCTGGAGAAGCCCCCTGAGCGCGGTGCTCAGTGTGTGGGCTGGCAGCTGTGCCCCTGCCCGCTGCTGCACCCAGAGGCTGCGCGGGCTCTTCTCCAGGCTCCCGTGGGCCCGAGCCGGAGCCGATGGAGCCCCGGCCCGGCGGGGCCGCGGGGCGGGGCGGCGCCGCGGCTCCCGGGGCAGCAGCCGCCCCTCTGCCCCCTCCAGAGCCCGGCGCCCGCGGCTGCTGGCCGCGCCTCAGGGCTGTGCGGGCAGGGGAGGCCGGGGCTGGGCGCAGGGAGCGCCCGGCACAGGGGCTGAGCCCGCGCCAACCCTTCCCTCCTGCCGCTCTCTGCAGCTGGCCGACGACAGGAGCCGAGCGGCCGAGCACCTGCGCCGGGCCCTGCAGTACCTGGACAGCCCGCAGCAGTCCCTGCGAGAGGAGGCCATCAGGTTCATCGGTGAGCCGTGAGCCCGGGCTCCCCTTCCCTCCCCGCCCCGCCGCAGCTCGGCCCCAGCCCCGGCTGCTGCCCCGGCAGCGCCATCCGGGCCCGGCGCCGTGGAGCCCCGCCTGGCCTCGGCGCTGCTGCCGCCCTCTCGCAGCCGTGCCCTGGGCCGGCAGCGTGCGGCAAGGGCCCGGGCTGAGCCCTGCCGGGCCAGGAGGCCGTGTGGCCACAGGGCTGGCAGCGCCGCTGGCAGGGAGCTGTGCCGCTGGGCCGTGACAGGCTCTGTGTTCACAGGGATGGCCGGGCAGCACCTCAGGGGGAAGAAGGAAGAGCTCCAGCTCATCTGTGAGGGTGAGTGAGGGCAGCGGGCTGTCAGCGGGGGCTGGCGGGGGAGCTGCAAGCCCTGCCCCGGCTGCTGAGGGCTCTGCTCCCTGTGCGGACGAGGGGCGGTGTGGGCAGAGCACACAGAGACGTCAGGGCCACCTGGGGGATTCGTGGCCAGCAGCTTCGGGCTGATCCTGTTGGTCCCTGCTCCCTGCTGGCCATGGCTAGAGCCGGCTGGCACGGCCCTGGAACGGGGGTCTCCTCGGGTCCCCTCAGATCCGGGAACTGACCATGGCTCTGTTCCTCTCTCTTTCAGCCCTTGAAGGCATGGCAGATGACATCAGCGTCGCCGTCGGAAGCCTGGCAATTCAAACACTATACGTCCTCCAGGCAGTAGAGAGAGCTCGATATTCCATCTTCGACAGCCTGCATGATCAGCTCCACAGGGCATGGAGGACACGGCCTCGTCTGTCAGGGCTCGGCTGGCTGCACTGCTGGAGCTCTGCAGAGAGCTGATCCCAGAAGCTCTGTCTGCTGGGGCCACCTGAGCCAGAAGCAATGTTTGATTTGTTCAACATTGTTCTTTCCTTATTTTCCTTTTTCCTTAGCATATAAATGTAGGATATGTTGTAATAGACAGACTCCCAGGATCTTTCATTTGCTGCCCAGGGTCTGCAGAGCACAGGGGTAGAGGGGAAAACGGGTCCTTGTGCTCAGCAAGCGGCCCAGGCCAGCAGTGGGGAAGGGAAAAGTAGCCCCTTGGCCTTTGCTGGTTCTGCTGAAGCCTTTGTGCTGGCGACAGAGTGGCTGTGCAGGGCCGGAGCTGCGGGGATCCCTGTCAGACCGGTGCCTGGAGATGGCCACAAGTCCTCTCCCAGCCAGGAAGCGCCATCTGTGTCCTCCTGCCCGTGTGTTGCTGGCTGCACACCCGGGCAATGTGTAGATGCAATGATTTCTGTTGCACGTCCTGACCAGTATAAAGTAACGCCTTTGATTCTCTAACCCTGAATTTGCTGTTGGAGATGTTTCATTTTCACACAGTTTCAGTGACAAAGGGACCCCCCCGACTGAAGATGGGATCCTCAAAGCTCACCCCCCCTCCCAGATGGGAGGAGAAAACAGCCTTGGCCCTTTGCTGGAGGGGGGCACCCAGTAATCAGTGGAGGCTCCAAAATCAGCCCCTAGTCCCCTCCCCACTTCTAAAGACATAGAACACGTTTTCCCCCAGCCCTCCTGTATCCCCTCTCATTCCAAAATGCTCCCACACCCCCAAGATGCCCTGAAGCTCCCCCAGCCACTATAGTCCCTGCAAAGCCCCCCGAGAAATTGCCCCGGACCCCCTGATACCCCTTCCCACTTCCAAACACATAGAGCCAGTCATGACACAGCTCTCCAAAACCCTCCAACCTCCCCTTTCCCCAAATTCCCCCAGCACTTCCAGATCCTCCAGGCCCCTTGGCCCTGTAGCCTCTTGAAAATCCCACCAGCCCACCCTAGGATGCCCCGAGCCCCCCCTGCACCTCCAGACACGTAGAGCCAGTCATCCAGCAGTGCAGCTGCATGGCTGAGGGGGCTGCAGGGGCTGTTTTGGGGGTGCAGCTGCTGCCAGCCTCCCCTGCAAAGGCTGAAGCTCCTCAGGTCTTTGGTCAGGATGCCCTGGCCAGCTCCCACCTGAAGACCACCAGCGTGTCCCCTCAGGCCATGGCCGTGTGTGAGTGAAATTGCAGGGGGGCAGGGGGGAGAATAAGGGTTTGTTTGAGGTCAGGGAATGTGATATGGGGCTTGGGGGGGCTTTGGGGAAGTTATGGGCAGCTGGGGTGGGGTCTTTGGGGGAGTTACAGGCAGCTGCGGGGTTGAAACAGGGATTGGGAGGTCTCTGGGGCGTTTCCAGGGGCTGACAGGAGGGTTTGGGGGAGCTCTGGCGATGTTCCGGAAGTCTGGGGGACGTGACATGGGAGTTTGGGCTTTAAATCTGCCCTGGGTGAAGAACTTAATATTTATAATCCTGTTAGAAATGAACAGGCTTTTTGACACAATTAAATGGGGACAAAGTCTTCAAAGCAAAAAGAAACTTTGTTGCTATTTGGCACCAAAGGAGTACACAGAAGCTTGATGAGTTCAAGAGAGAAAAAGAGTTAATTTTATTTCTGACTTTGCAATATATAGAATTCTAAAAGTGGCAGTAGATTGGAGGATGAAATTGCCACTTCTGTAACCACACTGGTCAAACTAACAGTCTATTAATTTTCTCCTCCCACAAAGAAGAATGTAAAACAATCATTATTTGCATGAACAGTGCATGAGAACTTTAGTAGAAATATGTAAACATTATCAGAAGGCTAAGAAAGTTTTATGAGAACTTTAAAACTTTCAAAATAACTATAAAAGAAAACTTAACACTTTTAAAAATGAGGGCAACAACTGTTCATTCATACCGATTCAGCCGAGCCGAATTTGCATGTCCCTCCCGAGAGCAGAACACACACACCTTCCAACAAAGTGGAAAATTTTCGGGCATTTCCCGGCTGGGGCAGTCCCTGTCCCCTTTCCCATTGGCTCGGTACTGGGGCACTTCCATTCTCTCCTGACCACCTGCTTTTCTGTCTACTCCCCCATCATCTGAATTCCTTTTTAGTCAGGGCTTCAACCCCGCCCCTCTCCAGCAACACCCAACAAACCAATCAGAACATATCCAAACCACAAACAACAACACATAGAACCAACAGCTTTCATTCTTTAGCTTAATAATCTTTTGGCTTCAGCAAAATGTCACCTCGTCTCTCACAATCCTATAAAGTCTTTGTTCTTCTTCCCTAAGTTCAGGAGTTTAGCATGGCCTTGGCTGAGGAGCAGTCCATGTCAATCAGTAAAGCTCACTAAAAATATCAATTGATTTAGCTAGTTGAAATGATCGTGGATCGTGTGTTTTATAGAGGGCACGTAATGAGGGGGACATGATGGGCAGATCGGGAAGTCCCGAGTACCTTCCAAGTAGCTCAGCCAAGGGGGAAAGGGAATGAAAGAAAATGCAGCCGGGAAAGAAGAAAAGAAGGCTACTTGATCCAAGTGATTGGGAGACTGCGTTGGACACACGCCTGATGCACGCTCTCCCTTTATGCCAATCAAGGGACTTTTACAGGACTCCTCTGTCTCCTTTCTGCACACCACCCTCTAGCCACGTAAATTTGACACTCTGAGAGCTGTCAGACCTTCACCAGAAGCTGTCAGACATTCACCAGGAGCTGTCAGACCTTCAAAGGAGCTCTCCGACCTTCAGCAGAAGCTGTCAGACCTTCACTAGGAGCTGTCACACCTTCACCTGGAGCTGTCACAGCTTCAGCAGGAGCTGTCAGACCTTCACCAAGACCTGTCACACCTCCAGCAGGAGCTGTCACACCTTCACCTGGAGCTGTCACAGCTTCAGCAGGAGCTCTCTGACCTTCAGGAGGAGCTATCAGACCTAAACAAGACCTGTCAGACCGACAGCAGGAGCTGTCAGAACTTCGGCAGGAGCTGTCTCAACTTCACTAGGAGTTGTCCCACCTTCACCAGGAGCTGTCACACCTTCAGCAGGAGCTGTCAAACATTCACCTGGAGATGTCACACTTTCACCAGGAGCTGTCACACCTTCAGCAGGAGCTGTCGAACATTCACCAGGAGGTGTCAGACCTTCAGCAGGAGCTGTCAGACCTTCAGCAGGAGTTTTCACATGTTCACCAGGAGCTGTCAGAACTTCACCAGGAGCTGTCACACCTTCACCAGAAGCTGCCAGACCTTCAGAACGAGCTGTCACACTTTCAGCAGGACCTGTCACACCTTAACCAGGAGCTGTCACACCTTCACTAGGAGCTGTCACAAATTCAGCAGGAGCTGTCAGACCTTCAGTAGGAGCTGTCAGACCTTCAGCAGGAGTTGTCAGACCTTTGGCAGGAATGGTCAGAATTTAGGAGGAGCTGTCAGACCTTCACCAGGAGCTGTCACACCTTCACCAGAAGCTGCCAGACCTTCAAGAGGAGCTTTCAGTCTTTCACCAGGAGCTGTCACACCTTCAGAAAGAGCTGTCAGACCTTCAGCAGGAGCTGCCAGACCTTCAGTAGGAGCTGTCAGACCTTCACCAGGAGCTGTCAGACCACCAGGATGAGCCGTCACACCTTCAGAAGGAGCTGTCACAGCTTCAGCAAGAGCTGTCAGACCTCCAGCAGGAGCTGTCAGATTTTTACCAGAAGCTGTCCGACCTTCACTAAGAGGTTTCATAACTTCACCAGGAGCTGTCAGACCTTCACTAGGAGCTGTCAGACCTTCACCAGGAAGTGTCACACCTTCAGCAGAAGCTGTCAGACCTTCACTAGGAGCTGTCAGACCTTTGGCAGGAGCTGAAAGACCTTAACCAGGCTCATACTGGGAGTGACTGGTCTCATACCGGGTGTAGCCACTCCCGAACTCAAGACTCCATGATGTCCCCCTAAGGCCCGCCACGGCTGATCTTTGGAGCCCTGCCAGCTCCAAATATCCCCCGCAAAAAACCCCAAACCCAGGCAGCCCCAGGATATTTGGGCCGAGCTCCCCCTCCCTGGGCACCTGCGGGATGGGGGCGATGCTCCCGGGGTGCTGCGAGCTCAGGCAGCGCCAGGGCCACGCGATTCCTTCTCTCCTCTCCTCCGGCTGCTCCCTGCTGCCGCTGCGTCTCTTCCTCCCTCCCTCCTCCTCCTCCCCCGCTCCGGGATCCTGAACCGTGAGGGGAAAGGAGCGAGGAAAGGGCGGAACCGTGAGGGGAAAGGGGGCGAGGAAAGGGCGGAACCGTGAGGGGAAAGGAGCGGGGCCAAGGGGACGCGCTGTCCTAAAAAAGCCCGGTTTGGTTTAAAATCACCCAAAAGGGCATCAAATGCAACCTACATCCACATGGTTCGGCCTGACATCAGCCAAATGGGATTAAAAGTATCCAAAGGGCTCTAAAATCCAAACAATGGGGTCTAAAATTGCCTCAAATGTTTTAAAAGACACATGAAATGGCTTAAAATCACCCTTAAATCCCTCAAATGAAGTTAAAATACACCCTGAAAGTACCTGCTTTGGCCTAAAATCACCTTAATGGCTTGGTTTGACCTAAAAGTGCCCAAAGAAGCAAAAAAAAGCTACTTAAATGGACCATAAATCACAAAAAAGGGACCTAAAATCATGCACACAAGATTAAGATTCACCCATATGGACCTAAAATCACCCAAAGGGATCTGAAATCCCCCCTAAACCCCACCAGATTCGGCCTCAAATCAGCCATAGGGGCTGAAAATCCACCTGAAAAGGCTCGGGATCCCCGCAAGGGATCTGAAGCCCACCCTAAACCTGCCCAGTGTGGCCCAAAATCCCCCAAAGGGGCCGAGCCCGAGATCAGCTCCGGGGTCGCTCCGGGACCTCCGCGTCTGCTCCGGGCAGTTTTGGCCGCGGCCCCGGATGGGCCTGGGCGGGACCGGGAGGGACCAGGGAGGGCTCGGGAGGGGTTTGGGCATCTGGGGCTTTTTTGGGCTTTGGGGAATTGTGTTGGGAGTTTACAGGGAATTGTTGGGGTTTTTGGGGAGAATTATTGGGTTTGGAGGCAGTTGGGGAATTTTGGGGACTTTGGATTTTGAGGGGTTTTCTTGGTGCTTTGAGTGGGAAGTTGTTTTCCTGGGGGTATTTGGGGCTAATTGAAATTTTTTCTGTTTTCTTTTGACTTTTGGAAGGTTTTACTGGGATTTTGTGGGGATTTTGTGGGATCCTCTGGAATTATTTCTGTGTTCTCTTGGAATGTTTAGGGGATTTGGAGGCATTTTATTGGAATTGTGGGGGCATTTAGTGGGATTCTTTGGGGATTTGGGTTTTTTAGGAATTTTAGCGGGGATTTTGCGTGGGTTTTGTGGGTTTTTTTGGGTGTTGCCAAGATTTCTTTGGGTCTCCTGAGGATTCTGTGGGGCTTGTTGTGGTTTTGGAGACATTTTTGGGGGGGGATTTGTGGGGTTTAATTGGGATTTTGTGGGCTTTTATTGGGATTCGAGGGTGTTCTAATGGGAATTTGTGAAATTTAATTGTGATTTCATGGGGTTTATTGAGACTTTCAGGGGTTTAAACCAGATGTTGGTGCCTCTCAGCCCTTCCCCACACCCTGGGACAACTCCAAAGCCCCCCAAAATTCCACTAAAACACCCCAGAAATCCCCCCAGAATCCCAATAAAACCCTCCAAAACCCCAAAGAATCCAACAAAATCACAGTGAAACCCACTGTGAAAATTAAAAAAAAACTCCCAAAAATTTCAGTAAACCCCCCCAAAATAACCCCACAAAACCCTAAAAAAATAAACGAAATCCTCAATTCCACAAAACCCTGCAAAGTCCCATAACCCCACAAAGCCAGTAATTCTCTCTAAAATCCAGTAATTCCCCCTAAGCTACCAACAAAATCCCCCAACGCCCAAAAATGCTGCCAAAATCCCCCAAAATCCCCCCAGAGCCCCCAGACTCACCGGGGGCAGTCCTGGATCAGGGGGCACCAGCCAGTGGAACAGGAGCCACTTCAGGGGGCCCGCGGAGCTTTTTGGGGAGCGGGCACCATGGGAGACCCCCCAAAAATGGGGGAGGGGAACCCCTGTGGTATCACCTCCCCTTAAACCCCCTTCCCCGGTTCAGGAATAGCCAAATTCAAGAAAATGTAAACCAGGCTTGACTTTCCAGATATTATTTTTGGCCGGGTTTAGCTGCACCCTCCAGGCTCAGGATCACCGGTGTATTTGCAGGTTTTGCTCTGCATCATCAGCCTGCCCAGACTCTGCTCGGTGTTTCACAAATGGAGAAGACAATGGATATTGTGCCAAGCTTCCTTGCAAACAGCAACACCTGCATCAGCATGACAGAAAAGAAGGAAAAAAAAAAAAAAGAAAATAATCAGCGGTTAGAACAGAGCCAGTGTCCCACCATCTTCCCCTCCACTGTTATTATAGAGGCAAACCTGGGCCTAAAGCTTCCACCTCTCAGTTCCTGATGCTGTTTGACTTCAGCCTTGACTCCCCCTGATCTACCTGACTGCCCTCCAAGTGGGGCTGGGGATGCTCAGCCTGGAAAGAGGAGACACTGGGGAGGCCTCAGTGCAGCTCTGCAGGACTGGAAGGGTCCCACAGGAAAGACGGGGACAGTGTTCAGCCGGGCCCGTGGCAACAGGACAAGGGGGGATGGCTTTCAACTGCAGGAGGCTGATTGAAGTTGGATCTGAGGGAGCTGCTCTTTTACACGGAGGCTGCTGAGGCACTGGCCCAGGCTGTGGATGCCCCATCCTTGGCAACAGGGCTGTGAGCAGCATGGGCTGGGGAAGATTGCTCAGCTCGGAACAAGATGCTCTTTAGATCCACTGTGATGTCACAGATGTGATCTTCCAGCAGGAACTTCCAGCGTCCAGCAAAGAGCACAACACAACCACTGGCCCTTGTGTCAGCCCACCCTGTGCCAGCCCTCGTGCCAGCTCACCCTTCACCATGTTCCCTGTCACTCTTCTCGTCACCTGCGCCCTGATACTCCCATCAGTCCTGAAAGCTCTCTGTTGCCTGGATTTTGTCATCCGTCCCTGCAGGATGCTCACATTTGTCCTGAGGAAGGTACAGTGCCATTCCATGGAGGTGGACACCCCCCAGCTGCCCGGCTGGGCTGGAGTTCTGTGGGGATGGGGTGGGACAGGGACCCCACTCTGAGGTGTTGCTACCTCTGCAGGCTGTCACCGAGAGAGAGGACGAGATGGAGGTGGACATGCAGGCTGATAGAGAGGAGGACATGGAAGTGGATGGAGAAGACAGTGGAGACAATGCGATGGAGGTGGACATGGAGATTGATACAGAGGAGGAGATGGAAGTGGATGGAGAAGAGAGTGGAGAGGAAGAGATGGAGGTGGACATGCAGATGGATACAGAGGAGGAGATGGAAGTGGATGGAGAAGAGAGTGGAGAGGAAGAGATGGAGGTGGACATGGAGATTGATACAGAGGAGGAGATGGAAGTGGATGGAGAGGAGACTGGTGAAGAAGAGATGGAGGTAGATGTGGAAGAGGAGATGGACGTGGAAATGGAAGAGTACCTTGAGGACATGGACATTGATGAGAAAGATGAGGAAGGGAAGAGGCCATGATCTTGGGATGAAGAGCAATACCAGCAGCAGGACAGGCATGTGGTCCCCACAGGCAGAGCGGGTCCCCTGCTGCCAGGCTGGGACTGGGCTGGGTGGTCCCTGCTCAGGGATGTGGGACCCGGTGCATTGGGTTCTGGTGGCCATCCCCAGCCTGTGCTGCGCTTGCTGGGCCAGCCTGGGGGCACATGGAAGAGCCCTCTCTGCCTGATTGGAGTGACTGTGCCTCTTGCTTTTCCTCAAGGACCGATGGAGATCCCGGACAGAGATGCCACCCTTTTGTACATACCTTGTAGCGTTTGTTGTTGTCTTTAGGCTATAGGTTTTAGGGCTTCTTTTTGTCTTCTGTAAATACGTTTCATAGACTTTTGTTAGATATGTTCTTGGGTATATACGTTCCATAGATAGTTGTTGTTACAAATATTCTTACAATGTAAATGTGTTCTGTGTTTTCTTTGCTGTTTTTCTGAAAATAAACAAGCTTTATTTTTCACACCCCAGTTCTCTTTCCATTTGCTTCAGGCACAGGTAGCATTTGCAAAGTTGTGGTTTCCGCTTGCTCCAGGTTCCCAGGGCTGGAGGTCGGTGGGGGCGCTGGTACAGCCACAACCTTTTGTTTGGGGGCAATATTGAGAAGGGGGTGGGAGAGGGGGCACAGGGGGAGGTGGGACCCACTGAGGCTCCCCCAGGTCACCCCAGGACCCCCAGGCCCCGTCCCAGCCCCTCCAGTTCCCTCCACAGCCCTGGCTGAGGGGGGCTCAGCCCAGGAGCCGCCGTCGTTCGGGGCTCCCCCGAGGGCAGCCGCCAACGGGAGAGCTCCCGGCTCGGAGAGGCCCCAGCAGAGGAGGGGATCTTGTCCCTCCTCGAGTGCCCTGAAGGGTCTTCAGGCCCCTCTGAAGAGGAGTTTTTCTCTTTTTAGGGATGTTTGGGGGGACCTCACCCCTCCAAGGGTGTTTTTTCCTCCCCATTTTCAGGTGTTTGTGGGGCCACAGCCCCACAAGCCCCTTTTCAGGGGTGATCATGACAGCTTTAAGTGACATTTTTCTGGGGGACTCACTCCAAGCCGCTGTAGGGGATGTTTTGCCCCCCAGGGTGGATTTTTGGGGTTTAAGGGCCCCCGCTCTGGTCGGGTCCCACTCTAACTCCCCTGAAGAGGCCAACACCACTCCTGCTGATTCCGGCAGCGGAGCCCTAGGAGGGTTGTAAGAGTTGAAATTTTTAAATTTCATTTTTATTCTATTTTATTTAAATTCAAATTTCTTGATTTTTAGTTTTATTATAACTCCTTGAGAGGACAGCAAGGACATTCAAGGGCAGGAACATTTTTTCCTGGCTGGTGACTGGAATTTCAGACCCTGGCAGTGTGTGCAGAACCACACAGACTGGGATCAAACATGGGCTGGGATCACCTGGACTGAGATCCTATGGACTGGGACCATATGGAATGGGACCATAGGGATCAGGACGGTACACACTGGGATAAACTGGGTTGAGATTCTATGGACTGGGACCACATGGACTGGGATTGCACAGACTGGGATCCCATGGACTGGGAAAAAGCATTGGCTACCATTGGCTACCATCCACATATAAAGGTGGCCACCTCAAGTTGTCTTGATCCTTTTTGGGTGTCCCATCCCCCTCTTTCCCCCGCCTTCCCCATCGTTCCCCCAATCCCTGCTCCTCTCCCCCGTGTTTGGTTTTGGGGGTTCCAGGCCCCTCCTGCTCCGTGGGGGGGGGTCCCGATCCCTCTTTGGTTTAATTTGGGGCCCCCAACCCCTTCTCACCGCGACCCCCGCGGCCGGGGGGGCTCTCAGCACCACCAGTGCCACCAGTCCGGCCCCAGCTGCCCCTGCACGCCCCATCCCCATCCCCAGGGTCACCTCCCCCCTCCCCAAATTCCGCTCCCGGGGAGCGCTGGGCGCTGCGGGTCCGCCTGGCGACTGAGGAGTCATCGAGAACAAGCGCTCTGATTGGCTAGAAATGGCCCCGCACAGTCTCTGATTGGCTAGCGCATTGAGAAGCGCTGTGATCTGCCTGGCAACCGAGGAGCAGCGCTATCGCAGGCGCTGATTGCCTGAAAATCGCCGGCCCGGCAACTGAGTTGTCAGCAGCGCCGCGCGCTCTGATTGGCCAGGAGCTGTTTTGGGGTGGGGACGGGGGGAACTGGGGACCCCCAGGAGCCCCCCGGCTTTGGGGGTTTCCATCCCCCCTCGGCCCTCGGGGCGGCCCTGGGGCCACCCCAACACCCCCAAAGTGGGGAGGGTCCCCGGAGCCGTTTGGATCCCCCAAAAATGGGCTGGAAGCGGCAGGAGCCGCCCCAAAAAGGGATTGAAGGGTCCGGTCCGGGAATGGGGGAGGCTCCGGGGATGGCTCCCATCCGGATCGGGGCGGGCTGGGATTGAGGGAGGGTCCGTTCAGCGACTGGGCAGGGGTCTGGGACTGGGTCAGGGGCTGGCATTGGGGAGGGTTTGGGAATTGGGGAGGGGTCTGGGATTGAGGGGATTGCTCCATCCCGGGATTGGGGCAGGGTCGCTCCCTGGGGGAGGGGTCCATTATTGGGCCAGGGCCTCTCCCCTTCCCGAGCCCAATCCCGTTGCTGATCCTGTTCCCGATCCCAATCGCATTCCCATTTCTGTTCCCGTTCCCGATCTCATTCCCGACCCCGATCCCACTCCCATTCCCGATCCCGATCCTGTTCCCAGTCCCGGTCCCGCCGCTGTTTCCAGGAAATGGCTCTGCTCTCAACCCCGACCCCAAACCCAGCGGGTCAAACACCCCAGATCCTGGGGTCAACTCCCCCCGACCCCAAATCCTGGGGGTTCAAACACTGGGGGGGTCAAACACCCTCAAACCCAAACTCTGGGATGTCAAGCCCTACCCCCCCCCCCCCCAGCCCCGAACCCCAAATTTTAGGATCAAACCCTCCAAATCCCAGGTCCTGGGGTGTCAAACACTCCCCAATTCCCAAACGATGGGGTTAAATACCCCTGATTTTGCTGATGCAAAAAAATGTCTCAGAAATTCAGCCAGCTTGTTCACCTTTTTTGTCAACTTCTTTTCAGGGTTGGACGACCTGGTTGCGACAACGGAACCCTTCTAAAAGACGGATGCTAAGAGACATAACCGGTGCTGTGGGAACAGGATTGGGAATTCTAAATAGCATTGATTCAGAAGGATTAATGAACACATTGGCTGCCACCACTAGATTTGACCAAATTCTAACAACCACTGCAGTCGTCCTTATTGGCCTTGGGAAGACATCAGCGCTTGCTATCAAACATATTACCAAGTTGGGAGGAAGCAAGCGTAAATGATCACAAATTGGTAATTGATGCACTCGGTGCCACACAAAAGAACGTTTCTTTAGCTCTCAGCTGTATCCAGGCTCAATTAGGGATGCAGTCGGTTGCTGCCTCGATTATAAGAGAAGGTGAAGAAGGCACTTTTCCTACTGAGATTCGGAAAATAGTTTGGGACAGTGCCGCTGATTTTGAAAAGGAATTCCAATCCCGGTGGAACCTAGTGAACTTTACCTATGACCCCATCACAAACATAGCCACAGCTTTGGTGTTAACCATACGTGATGCCTCAAGTGCATTTGGTATTCCCCATCATTGCACTAGGACTGGGACACATATGGAGCCACTGGGAATGTGCTGGGGGCAACTGGGACCACGCTGGGGGCAACTGGGGACAAGGGTGAGTGACTGGGGCCCTGCTGGCAGAGACTGGGATCATACTGGACTCATACTGGGATCTTACTGGGAGTGACTGGGACTATTCTGGGGGCAAGTGGGAGAACTGGGAACAGACGGGATGAAAGTGGGAACAACGGGAACAGTGCTGGGGGCAAATTGTATCATAATGGGGAGTGACTGGCAGCAATTGGGCTTCTGCTGGGAGCAGCCCCTGGCGGCCCCGGGAGCCCCGCACCCCTTTCCCGGCCATGCCGCCCCTCCAGCCCCAGCACCCCCCATTGCCGGGGTGCCGGCACTGCCAGGGGTCCCCCCCTCTCGGGTTCCCCGCTGGGGCTTCTGGGGCTCTCCTCTCTCGGGGCTCCCGCTCAGGGCAGCCGCGGCTCTCCCGGGGCTCCCCAAAACCGGTGTCCCCCCGACGGGGCTCTGCCGCCACCCACACTGGGATCCCCCAAAAACACCTCTCGGGGACCCCCCGATGTCCCCCCGAGGGCCAGCTGCGGCTCGGCTTTGGAGCCCTGCCAGCTCCAAACATCCCTCCCAAAGAACCCGAACCCAGGCACCCCCCAGGATATTTGGGCCGAGCTCCCCCTCCCTGGGCACCTGCGGGATGGGGGCGATGCTCCTGGGGTGCTGCGAGCTCAGGCAGCGCCAGGGCCACGCGATTCCTTCTCTCCTCTCCTCCGGCTGCTCCCTGCTGCCGCTGCGCCTCTTCCTCCCTCCCTCCTCCTCCTGCCCCGCTCCGGGATCCTGAACCATGAGGGGAAAGGAGCGAGGAAAAGGCAGAACCGTGAGGGGAAAGGAGCGAGGAAAGGGCAGAACCGTGAGGGGAAAGGAGCGGGGCCAGGGGGACGCGCTGTCCTAAAAAAGCCCGGTTTGACCCAAAATCACCCAAAAGGGCATCAAATGCAGCCTACATCCACATGGTTCGGCCTGACACCAACCAAATGGGATTAAAAGTATCCAGAGGGCTCTAAAATCCAACCAAAGGGGCTTAAAACTGCCCCAAGTGTTTTATAGCCCTCAAGAAATGGCTTAAGATCACCCGTAAACCTTTCAAATGTGACTAAAATCCACCCTGAAAGTATCTGGTCCAGCCTAAAATCATCCAAAGGTATCTAAAATCACCAAAATGTCCCTGACACCAACACAAGAAGACCTAAAATCACCCTAAAAAGGCTTGGTTCAACCTAAAATTGCCCAAAGCAGCAAAAAAAACCCTACTTAAATGCACCCAAAATACCCAAAAAAGGGACCTAAAATCACCCACACAGGATTAGGATTCACCCATATGGGCCCAGTTTTTCCTAAACTCACCCAAATGGGCCCCAGCCCCACCCACATGGGCCTAAAATCATCCAAAGGGGTCTGAAATCCCCCCTAAACCCCACCAGATTCGGCCTCAAATCAGCCACAGGGGCTGAAAATCCACCCGAAAAGGCTCGGGATCCCCGCAAGGGATCTGAAGCCCACCCTAAACCTGCCCGGTTTGGCCCAAAATCCCCCAAAGGGGCCGAGCCCGAGGCCGAGCCCAGGATCGGCTCCGGGGTGGCTCCGGGACCTCCGCGTCCACTCCGGGCATTTTGGCCGCGGCCCCGGACGGGCCTGGGCGGGACCGGGAGGGACCAGGGAGGGCTCGGGAGGGGTTTGGGCATCTGGGGCTTTTTTGGGCTTTTGGGAATTGTGGTGGGAGTTTACAGGGAATTGTTGGGGTTTTTGGGGAGAATTATTGGGTGTGGGGGTGTTTGGGAATTTTGGGAGTTTGGATTTTGAGGGGTTTTCTTGGTGCTTTGAGTGGGAAGTTGTTTTCCTGGGGGTATTTGGGGGTTAATTGAAATTTTTTGTGTTTTCTTTAGAATTTTGGAAGGTTTTACTGGGATTTTGTGGGGATTTTGTGGGATCCTCTGGAATTATTTCTGGGTTTTATTGGGATTTTTAGGGGATTTGGAGGCATTTTATTGGAATTGTTGGGGCATTTAGTGGGATTCTTTGGGGATTTGGGTTTTTCAGTTATTTTAGTGGGGATTTGGGGGGGCTTGTGGGTTTTTTTGGGTGTTGCCAAGATTTCTTTGGGTCTCGTGAGGATTTTGTGGGGCTTGTTGTGGTTTTGGAGACATTTTTGGGGGGATTTGTGGGGTTTAATTGGGATTTTGTGAGCTTTTTTTGGGATTCGAGGGTATTCTAATGGGAATTTGTGAAATTTAATGGCGATTTCATGGGGTTTATTGGGACTTTCAGGGGTTTAAACCAGATGTTGGTGCCTCTCAGCCCTTGTCCACACCTTGGGACAACTCCAAAGCCCCCCAAAATTCCACTAAAACCCCCCAAAGTCCCCCAAAAATCCCAATAAAAAACTCCTAAACACCAAAGAATCCCACAAAATCACAGTGGAACCCACCAAAATTAAAAAAAAAAAAAAAACCTCCCAAAAATTTCAATAAACCCCCCAAAAAATAACCACCCCAAAACCCTAAAAAATCCCCAAAATCCAAAATCCTCAAATCCCACAAAACCCCCATAACCCCACAAACCCAGTAATTCTCTCCAAAATCCAATAATTCCCCCTAATCTCCCAACAAAATCCCCCAAAGCCCATAAATGCCGCCAAAATCCCCCCCAAAATCCCCCCAGAGCGCCCCAGACTCACCGGGGGCCGTCCTGGATCAGGGGGCACCGGCCGGTGGAACACAAGCCGCTTCAGGGGGCCCGCGGAGCTTTTTGGGGAGGGGGCACCATGGGAGACCCCCCAAAAAACGGGGGAGGGGAACCCCTGTGGTACCCCCTCCCCCGAATGCCCTCTCCCCCGGTTCAGGAATAGCCAAATTCAAGAAAATGTAAACCAGGCTTGACTTTCCAGAAATTATTTTTGGCCGGGTTTAGCTGCATCCTCCAGGCTCAGGATCACCGGTGTATTTGCAGGTTTTGCTCTGCATCATCAGCCTGCCCAGACTCTGCTCGGTGTTTCACAAATGGAGAAGACAATGGATAATGTGCCAAGCTTCCTTGCAAACAGCAACACCTGCATCAGCATGACAGAAAAGAAGGGAAAAAAAAAAAAAAAAAGAAAATATTCACCGGTTAGAACAGAGCCAGTGTCCCACCATCTTCCCCTCCACTGTTATTACAGAGGCAAACCTGGGCCTAAAGCTTCCACCTCTCAGTTCCTGATGCTGTTTGACTTCAGCCTTGACTCCCCCTGATCTACCTGACTGCCGTCCAAGTGGGGCTGGGGATGCTCAGCCTGGAAAGAGGAGACACTGGGGAGGCCTCAGTGCAGCTCTGCAGGACTGGAAGGGTCCCACAGGAAAGACGGGGACAGTGTTCAGCCGGGCCCGTGGCAACAGGACAAGGGGGGATGGCTTTCAACTGCAGGAGGCTGATTGAAGTTGGATCTGAGGGAGCTGCTCTTTTACACGGAGGCTGCTGAGGCACTGGCCCAGGCTGTGGATGCCCCATCCTTGGCAACAGGGCTGTGAGCAGCATGGGCTGGGGAAGATTGCTCAGCTCGGAACAAGATGCTCTTTAGATCCACTGTGATGTCACAGATGCGATGTTCCAGCAGGAACTTCCAGCGTCCAGCAAAGAGCACAACACAACCACTGGCCCTTGTGTCAGCCCACCCTGTGCCAGCCCTCGTGCCAGCTCACCCTTCACCATGCTCCCTGTCACTCTTCTCGTCACCTGCGCCCTGATACTCCCATCAGTCCTGAAAGCTCTCTGTTGCCTGGATTTTGTCATCCGTCCCTGCAGGATGCTCACATTTGTCCTGAGGAAGGTACAGTGCCATTCCATGGAGGTGGACACCCCCCAGCTGCCCGGCTGGGCTGGAGTTCTGTGGGGATGGGGTGGGACAGGGACCCCACTCTGAGGTGTTGCTACCTCTGCAGGCTGTCACCGAGAGAGAGGACGAGATGGAGGTGGACATGCAGGCTGATAGAGAGGAGGACATGGAAGTGGATGGAGAAGACAGTGGAGACATTGCGATGGAGGTGGACATGGAGATTGATACAGAGGAGAAGATGGAAGTGGATGGAGAAGAGAGTGGAGAGGAAGAGATGGAGGTGGACATGCAGATGGATACAGAGGAGGAGATGGAAGTGGATGGAGAAGAGACTGGAGAGGAAGAGATGGAGGTGGACATGCAGATGGGTACAGAGGAGGAGATGGAAGTGGATGGAGAAGAGAGTGGTGAAGAAGAGATGGAGGTAGATGTGGAAGAGGAGATGGACGTGGAAATGGAAGAGTACCTTGAGGACATGGACATTGATGAGAAAGATGAGGAAGAGGCCATGATCTTGGGATGAAGAGCAATCCCAGCAGCAGGACAGGCATGTGGTCCCCACAGGCAGAGCGGGTCCCCTGCTGCCAGGCTGGGACTGGGCTGGGTGGTCCCTGCTCAGGGATGTGGGACCCGGTGCATTGGGTTCTGGTGGCCATCCCCAGCCTGTGCTGCGCTTGCTGGGCCAGCCTGGGGGCACATGGAAGAGCCCTCTCTGCCTGACTGGAGTGACTGTGCCTCTTGCTTTTCCTCAAGGACCGATGGAGATCCCGGACAGAGATGCCACCTTTTTGTACATACGTTGTAGAGTTTGTTGGTTTCTTTAGGCTATAGGTTTTAGGGCTTCTTTTTGTCTTCTGTAAATACGTTTCATAGACTTTTGTTAGATATGTTCTTGGGTATATATGTTCCATAGATAGTTGTTGTTACAAATATTCTTACAATGTAAATGTGTTCTGTGTTTTCTTTGCTGTTTTTCTGAAAATAAACAAGCTTTATTTTTCACACCCCAGTTCTCTTTCCATTTGCTTCAGGCACAGGTAGCATTTGCAAAGTTGTGGTTTCCGCTTGCTCCAGGTTCCCAGGGCTGGAGGTCGGTGGGGGCGCTGGCACAGCCACAAGCTTTTGTTTGGGGGCAATATTGGGAAGGGGGTGGGAGAGGGGGCACAGGGGGAGGTGGGACCCACTGAGGCTCCCCCAGGTCACCCCAGGACCCCCAGGCCCCGTCCCAGCCCCCCCAGTTCCCTCCACAGCCCCGGCTGAGGGGGGCTCAGCCCAGGAGCCGCCGTCGTTCGGGGCTCCCCCGAGGGCAGCCGCCAACGGGAGAGCTCCCGGCTCGGAGAGGCCCCAGCAGAGGAGGGGATCTTGTCCCTCCTCGAGGGCCCTGAAGGGTCTTCAGGCCCCTCTGAAGAGGAGTTTTTCTCTTTTTAGGGATGTTTGGGGGGACCTCACCCCTCCAAGGGTGTTTTTCCCTCCCCATTTTCAGGTGTTTGTGGGGCCACAGCCCCACAAGCCCCTTTTCAGGGGTGATCATGACAGCTTTAAGTGACATTTTTCTGGGGGACTCACTCCAAGCCGCTGTAGGGGATGTTTTGCCCCCCAGGGTGGATTTTTGGGGTTTAAGGGCCCCCGCTGTGGTCGGGTCCCACTCTAACTCCCCTGAAGAGGCCAACACCACCCCTGCTGATTCTGGCAGCGGAGCCCGGGGAGGGTTGGGACTCCTGGGAGGATTTAGGGATACCTGGGAGGGTTTGGGGGTCCCAGGCGGGTTTGGGAGTCCCGAGAGGATCTGGGGGTACCCGGGTGATGCCGATGATGGTGATGGGGACCCCGTGTTGGGTATAAATTTCATTATGAATTCCTGGGGGGGTTTTGTCTATATCCATAGTTTTTGGGGTCCCGGTGGATTTTTGGGGGGATCCCAGGGGGGTTTTCAGGATTCCCAAAGGGGGGGATTGGGCAATCCCAGGGCGAACCCAAGGCTGGTTTGGGGTACCTGCCAGTGACAGAGATGGGGACCCCCTGAGTGGTATGAACCTTCTCAGGGGGGTCTGGGGGGTGCTGGGAGCTCTTGTGGGAATTTTGATGTCCTGGGAGGGTTTGGGGGGTATCTGTGTGGGGTTTTTGCAGTCTTGCGGAGTTTTTTGAGGGCCCAGAAATGGTTTTGGGGTCCCGGGGAGGTCGGGGTATTGGGGTTTGGGGGTTCCCGGGAGGGTTTGGGGGTTCCTGGGCGATGCTGGTGACAGAGCTGGGACCCCGTGCTGGGTATGAACCTTCTCACTGCGCACGGGCAGTGTCAGCGTGTCCAGGGAGATCCTGGGGGGCCCGGGGGTCACCCCAAAACCCAGGGGACCCCAAATGCTCAGGGACCCCCCCAAACTCCCCTCACCGCTGGATCTGCTGCAGGCAGGGGGGCACCAGCACTCGGCCCCCACCCCTCACCCTCACAGGGGGCTGTGGAAGAAATCTGGGGGTGCACAGACAGGTCGGGGGGACCCCCAAAGTCCTGGGAAAGGGGAACACAGGGGAACTCCCAGGAATCCCCACTGGGGGCTTAGGGGAGATCCAGGAGGAGTTCGGGCGAGCTTAATTGTGTCACTATCGTAGGGAAAGGGGACTCCAAGGGTCCCCGGTGTCCCCATTCCCAGCAAAAGGTGGTTTTGGTTTAAATCATTATTGGAGTACTGTAAGTAAAAGTTGAATTTTTTTAATTTTTATTCTATTTTATTTAAATTAAAATTTATTGATTTTTAGTTTTATTATAACTCGTTGAGAGGACAGCAAGGACATTCAAGGGTAGGAACATTTTTTCCTGGCTGGTGACTGGAATTTCAGACCCTGGCAGTGTGTGCAGAACCACACAGACTGGGATCAAACATGGGCTGGGATCACCTGGACTGAGATCCTATGGACTGGGACCATATGGAATGGGACCATAGGGATCAGGACGGTACACACTGGGATAAACTGGGTTGAGATTCTATGGACTGGGACCACATGGACTGGGATTGCACAGACTGGGATCCCATGGACTGGGAAAAAGCATTGGCTACCATTGGCTACCATCCACATATAAAGGTGGCCACCTCAAGTTGTCTTGATCCTTTTTGGGTGTCCCATCCCCCTCTTTCCCCCGCCTTCCCCATCGTTCCCCCAATCCCCGCTCCCCTCCCCCGTGTTTGGTTTTGGGGGTTCCAGGCCCCTCCTGCTCCGTGGGGGGGTCCCGATCCCTCTTTGGTTTAACTTGGGGCCCCCAACCCCTTCTCACCGCGACCGCCGCGGCCGGGGGGGCTCTCAGCACCACCAGTGCCACCAGTCCGGCCCCAGCTGCCCCCGCACGCCCCATCCCCATCCCCAGGGTCACCTCCCCCCTCCCCAAATTCCGCTCCCGGGGAGCGCTGGGCGCTGCGGGTCCGCCTGGCGACTGAGGAGTCATCGAGAACAAGCGCTCTGATTGGCTAGAAATGGCCCCGCGCAGTCTCTGATTGGCTAGCGCATTGAGAAGCGTTTTGATCTGCCTGGCAACCGATGAGCAGCGCTATCGCAGGCGCTGATTGCCTGAAAATCGCCGGCCCGGCAACTGAGTTGTCAGCAGCGCCGCGCGCTCTGATTGGCCAGGAGCTGTTTTGGGGTGGGGACGGGGGGAACTGGGGACCCCCAGGAGCCCCCCGGCTTTGGGGGTTTCCATCCCCCCTCGGCCCTCGGGGCGGCCCTGGGGCCACCCCAACACCCCCAAAGTGGGGAGGGTCCCCGGAGCCGTTTGGATCCCCCAAAAATGGGCTGGAAGCGGCAGGAGCCGCCCCAAAAAGGGATTGAAGGGTCCGGTCCGGGAATGGGGGAGGCTCCGGGGATGGCTCCGATCCGGATCGGGGCGGGCTGGGATTGAGGGAGGGTCCGTTCAGCGACTGGGGAGGGGTCTGGGACTGGGTCAGGGGCTGGCATTGGGGAGGGTTTGGGAATTTGGGAGGGGTCTGGGATTGAGGGGATTGCTCCATCCCGGGATTGGGGCAGGGTCGCTCCCTGGGGGAGGGGTCCATTATTGGGCCAGGGCCTCTCCCCTTCCCGAGCCCAATCCCGTTCCTGATCCTGTTCCCGATCCCAATCCCATTCCCATTCCCATTTCTGTTCCCGTTCCCGATCTCATTCCCGACCCCGATCCCACTCCCATTCCCGATCCCGATCCTGTTCCCAGTCCCGGTCCCGCCGCTGTTTCCAGGAAATGGCTCTGCTCTCAACCCCGACCCCAAACCCAGCGGGTCAAACACCCCAGATCCTGGGGTCAACTCCCCCCGACCCCAAATCCTGGGGGTTCAAACACTGGGGGGGTCAAACACCCTCAAACCCAAACTCTGGGATGTCAAGCCCTACCCCCCCCCCCCCAGCCCCGAACCCCAAATTTTAGGATCAAACCCTCCAAATCCCAGGTCCTGGGGTGTCAAACACTCCCCAATTCCCAAACGATGGGGTTAAATACCCCTGATTTTGCTGATGCAAAAAAATGTCTCCGAAATTCAGCCAGCTTGTTCACCTTTTTTGTCAACTTCTTTTCAGGGTTGGACGACCTGGTTGCGACAACGGAACCCTTCTAAAAGACGGATGCTAAGAGACATAACCGGTGCTGTGGGAACAGGATTGGGAATTCTAAATAGCATTGATTCAGAAGTATTAATGAACACATTGGCTGCCACCACTAGATTTGACCAAATTCCAACAACCACTGCAGTCGTCCTTATTGGCCTTGGGAAAACATCAGCGCTTGCTATCAAACATATTACCAAGCTGGGAGGAAGCAAGCGTAAATGATCACAAATTGGTAATTGATGCACTCGGTGCCACACAAAAGAACGTTTCTTTATCTCTCAGCTGTATCCAGGCTCAATTAGGGATGCAGTCGGTTGCTGCCTCGATTATAAGAGAAGGTGAAGAAGGCACTTTTCCTACTGAGATTCGGAAAATAGTTTGGGACAGTGCCGCTGATTTTTAAAGGGAATTCCAATCTCGGTGGAACCTAGTGAACTTTACCTATGACCCCATCACAAACATAGCCACAGCTTTGGTGTTAACCGTACGTGATGCCTCAAGTGCGTTTGGTATTCCCCATCATTGCACTAGGACTGGGACACATATGGAGCCACTGGGAATGTGCTGGGGGCAACTGGGACCACGCTGGGGGCAACTGGGGACAAGGGTGAGTGACTGGGGCCCTGCTGGCAGAGACTGGGATCATACTGGACTCATACTGGGATCTTACTGGGAGTGACTGGGACTATTCTGGGGGCAAGTGGGAGAACTGGGAACACACGGGATGAAAGTGGGAACAACGGGAACAGTGCTGGGGACAAATTGTATCATAACGGGGAGTGACTGGCAGCAACTGGGCTCCTGCTGGGAGCAGCCCCTGGCGGCCCCGGGAGCCCCGCACCCCTTTCCTGGCCATGCCGGCCCCTCCAGCCCCAGCACCCCCCATTGCCGGGGTGCCGGCACTGCCAGGGGTCCCCCCCTCTCGGGTTCCCCGCTGGGGCTTCTGGGGCTCTCCTCTCTCGGGGCTCCCGCTCAGGGCAGCCGCGGCTCTCCCGGGGCTCCCCAAAACCGGTGTCCCCCTGACGGGGCTCTGCCGCCACCCACACTGGGATCCCCCAAAAACACCTCTCGGGGACCCCCCGATTTCCCCCCGAGGGCCAGCTGCGGCTCGGCTTTGGAGCCCTGCCAGCTCCAAACATCCCTCCCAAAGAACCCGAACCCAGGCACCCCCCAGGATATTTGGGCCGAGCTCCCCCTCCCCGGGCACCTGCGGGATGGGGGCGATGCTCCCGGGGTGCTGCGAGCTCAGGCAGCGCCAGGGCCACGCGATTCCTTCTCTCCTCTCCTCCGGCTGCTCCCTGCTGCCGCTGCGCCTCTTCCTCCCTCCCTCCTCCTCCTCCCCCGCTCCGGGATCCTGAACCATGAGGGGAAAGGAGCGAGGAAAGGGCAGAACCGTGAGGGGAAAGGGCCGGGGCCAAGGGGACGCGCTGTCCTAAAAAAGCCCGGTTTGACCCAAAATCACCCAAAAGGGCATCAAATGCAGCCTACATCCACATGGTTCGGCCTGACACCAACCAAATGGGATTAAAAGTATCCAGAGGGCTCTAAAATCCAACCAAAGGGGCTTAAAACTGCCCCAAGTGTTTTATAGCCCTCAAGAAATGGCTTAAGATCACCCGTAAATCTTTCAAATGTGACTAAAATCCACTCTGAAAGTATCTGGTCCAGCCTAAAATCATCCAAAGGTATCTAAAATCACCAAAATGTCCCTGACACCAACACAAGAAGACCTAAAATCACCCTAAAAAGGCTTGGTTCAACCTAAAATTGCCCAAAGCAGCAAAAAACCCTACTTAAATGCACCCAAAATACACAAAAAAGGGACCTAAAATCACCCACACAGGATTAGGATTCACCCATATGGGCCCAGTTTTTCCTAAACTCACCCAAATGGGCCCCAGCCCCACCCACATGGGCCTAAAATCATCCAAAGGGGTCTGAAATCCCCCCTAAACCCCACCAGATTCGGCCTCAAATCAGCCACAGGGGCTGAAAATCCACCCAAAAAGGCTCGAGATCCCCGCAAGGGATCTGAAGCCCACCCTAAACCTGCCCGGTTCGGCCCAAAATCCCCCAAAGGGGCCGAGCCCGAGGCCGAGCCCGGGATCGGCTCCGGGGTGGCTCCGGGACCTCCGCGTTCGCTCCGGGCAGTTTTGGCCGCGGCCCCGGACGGGCCTGGGCGGGACCGGGAGGGACCAGGGAGGGCTCGGGAGGGGTTTGGGCATCTGGGGCTTTTTTGGGATTTTGGGAATTGTGTTGGGAGTTTACAGGGAATTGTTGGGGTTTTTGGGGAGAATTATTAGGTGTGGGGGTGTTTGGGAATTTTGGGAGTTTGGATTTTGAGGGGTTTTATTGGTGCTTTGAGTGGGAAGTTTTTTTCCTGGGGGTATTTGGGGGTTAATTGATTTTTTTTGTGTTTTCTTTAGAATTTTGGAAGGTTTTACTGGGATTTTGTGGGGATTTTGTGGGATCCTCTGGAATTATTTCTGGGTTTTATTGGGATTTTTAGGGGATTTGGAGGCATTTTATTGGAATTGTGGGGGCATTTAGTGGGATTCTTTGGGGATTTGGGTTTGTTAGGAATTTTAGCGGGGATTTGAGGGGGTTTTTTGTTTTTTTTTTTGGGTGTTGCCAAGATTTCTTTGGGTCTCATGAGGATTTTGTGGGGCTTCTTGTGGTTTTGGAGACATTTTTGGGGGGGATTTGTGGGATTTATTCCGGATTTTGTGAGTTTTTATTGGGATTTGAGTGTGTTCTATAGGGAATTTGTGAAATTTAATTGCGATTTCATGGGGTTTATTGGGACTTTCAGGGGTTTAAACCAGATGTTGGTGCCTCTCAGCCCTTGTCCGCACCTTGGGACAACTCCAAAGCCCCCCAAAATTCCACTAAAACCCCCCAAAGTCCCCCAAAAATCCCAATAAAAAACTCCTAAACACCAAAGAATCCCACAAAATCACAGTGGAACCCACCAAAATTAAAAAAAAAAAAAAAACCTCCCAAAAATTTCAATAAACCCCCCAAAAAATAACCACCCCAAAACCCTAAAAAATCCCACAAATCTGGAATCCTCAAATCCCACAAAACCCCCATAACCCCACAAACCCAGTAATTCTCTCCAAAATCCAATAATTCCCCCTAATCTCCCAACAAAATCCCCCAAAGCCCATAAATGCCGCCAAAATCCCCCCCAAAATCCCCCCAGAGCGCCCCAGACTCACCGGGGGCTGTCCTGGATCAGGGGGCACCGGCCGGTGGAACAGGAGCCACTTCAGGGGGCCCGCGGAGCTTTATGGGGAGGGGAACCCCTGTGGTACCCCTTCCCCAGAAAGCCCCCTCCCCCGGTTCAGGAATAGCCAAACTCAAGAAAATGTAAACCAGGCTTGACTTTCCAGAAATTATTTTTGGCCGGGTTTAGCTGCATCCTCCAGGCTCAGGATCACCGGTGTATTTGCAGGTTTTGCTCTGCATCATCAGCCTGCCCAGACTCTGCTCGGTGTTTCACAAATGGAGAAGACAATGGATATTGTGCCAAGCTTCCTTGCAAACAGCAACACCTGCATCAGCATGACAGAAAAGAAGGGAAAAAAAAAAAAAAAAAGAAAATAATCAGCGGTTAGAACAGAGCCAGTGTCCCACCATCTTCCCCTCCACTGTTATTACAGAGGCAAACCTGGGCCTAAAGCTTCCACCTCTCAGTTCCTGATGCTGTTTGACTTCAGCCTTGACTCCCCCTGATCTACCTGACTGCCGTCCAAGTGGGGCTGGGGATGCTCAGCCTGGAAAGAGGAGACACTGGGGAGGCCTCCCTGCAGCTCTGCAGGACTGGAAGGGTCCCACAGGAAAGACGGGGACAGTGTTCAGCCGGGCCCGTGGCAACAGGACAAGGGGGGATGGCTTTCAACTGCAGGAGGCTGATTGAAGTTGGATCTGAGGGAGCTGCTCTTTTACACGGAGGCTGCTGAGGCACTGGCCCAGGCTGTGGATGCCCCATCCTTGGCAACAGGGCTGTGAGCAGCATGGGCTGGGGAAGATTGCTCAGCTCGGAACAAGATGCTCTTTAGATCCACTGTGATGTCACAGATGTGATGTTCCAGCAGGAACTTCCAGCGTCCAGCAAAGAGCACAACACAACCACTGGCCCTTGTGTCAGCCCACCCTGTGCCAGCCCTCGTGCCAGCTCACCCTTCACCATGTTCCCTGTCACTCTTCTCGTCACCTGCGCCCTGATACTCCCATCAGTCCTGAAAGCTCTCTGTTGCCTGGATTTTGTCATCCGTCCCTGCAGGATGCTCACATTTGTCCTGAGGAAGGTACAGTGCCATTCCATGGAGGTGGACACCCCCCAGCTGCCCGGCTGGGCTGGAGTTCTGTGGGGATGGGGTGGGACAGGGACCCCACTCTGAGGTGTTGCTACCTCTGCAGGCTGTCACCGAGAGAGAGGACGAGATGGAGGTGGACATGCAGGCTGATAGAGAGGAGGACATGGAAGTGGATGGAGAAGAGAGTGGAGACAATGCGATGGAGGTGGACATGGAGATTGATACAGAGGAGGAGATGGAAGTGGATGGAGAAGAGAGTGGAGAGGAAGAGATGGAGGTGGACATGGAGATTGATACAGAGGAGGAGATGGAAGTGGATGGAGAAGAGACTGGAGAGGAAGAGATGGAGGTGGACATGCGGATGGATACAGAGGAGGAGATGGAAGTGGATGGAGAGGAGACTGGAGAAGAAGAGATGGAGGTAGATGTGGAAGAGGAGATGGACGTGGAAATGGAAGAGTACCTTGAGGACATGGACATTGATGAAAAAGATGAGGAAGAGGCCATGATCTTGGGATGAAGAGCAATACCAGCAGCAGGACAGGCATGTGGTCCCCACAGGCAGAGCAAATCCTCTGCTGCCAGGCTGGGACTGGGCTGGGTGGTCCCTGCTCAGGGATGTGGGACCCGGTGCATTGGGTTCTGGTGGCCATCCCCAGCCTGTGCTGCGCTTGCTGGGCCAGCCTGGGGGCACATGGAAGAGCCCTCTCTGCCTGATTGGAGTGACTGTGCCTCTTGCTTTTCCTCAAGGACCGATGGAGATCCTGGACAGAGACGCCACCCTTTTGTACATACGTTGTAGAATTTGTTGTTGTCTTTTGGCCATAGGTTTCAGGGCTTCTTTTTGTCTTCTGTAAATACGTTTCATAGACTTTTGTTGGATATGCTCTTGTGGTTTGACATGGAAGTGAATTCTTTCAGGAAGTTGGGTCAAACCAATCAGTAGTCAAGTTTGGATATTGGCAGCTAAAGTGGCCACTAAAGGTGTGGATACGCCTCTGAGAACACAGGGGGTTAAAAGCAGGAACTCCCAAGAGCTCGCTCTCTTTGGTTCCGGTCAGGGTGCAGTGCAGATCTCCCCTGCCCAGCCATCGGGCTGGGCGGGGGAGGGGAAGCCATGTGGTCTGGTCGAGGTGAGCCGAGGGGGCTGAAGGACTGGAACCGAGCCAGCTCCTGTGGACAGAAGGGTGGAGAGAAGCAGAGATGCCTTTGTCGTTCCCCCCGCCAAGAGGGAAGAGACAGAGAGTCCAGACGGCACCTGTAACTTTGCCGGCGCGGAGGAGAAGGGGTGGAGGAAGGTGCCCAGCCTTGGCCTTGGGAATCCGCTGCTGGGCAGAGATATCAGCCATCCAGGGAGTCTGAGCTTTTAACCCTTTCCTGAGAAATGAAGGCTTTGTAAAATTTTATTCCTCCTTGATTTGAAGTAGAAGAGAGACAGTCTGGGATCCGAGATGATGGAAGAAGAAATTGTTGAGTTGGAAGGAGATGATGGAGTGGCTTGTGGCTGGACTTTTCTTGTTAGCCATAGACTGAACCAAATTCTCCTGACAGAAGCTGCACTTAGGGGGGTGGTCTGGTGAGCCAAGAGACTTGTATTAGTGATTACCAGCAGAGGAGTAGAGAGAACAGAGGAGAGTTGGAGAAAGTGTGGAGAAGCCCTCTATCGTCAAGGAAGAAGAAGAGGAGAAGAAGACCTCTGTTCTTGGACCCTCAGCCCCAGGGGGAAAATGGGGGGGACTGTAGTCCCAAGATGAGAAACTGAACTGTTGTCTCTTTTGGTCCATGGCAAAGCATCCTTAAAGGAGCCCTATGAGCAGTCTGTCCATGCACGGTGGTGAGAGCACTGTGACATGGAGAGGAGAGTTTCACTACGGCAGATTTTCTCTGGGCAGTTGCCATGTGTGACATGGAAACACAAGGGTGGCAATTGTGTTTCCTGGGGGGTCTGTGGCACAGGGGAGACTCCTGTCTCCCTTGAAAGATTGAGTATTTGAATATCTGAAGGGTGGCAACTTGATCAGGACCCGGGTGGTGTCTCACTGTGGTTCCATTTGGAAATTAGGTGGGAATTAGTTGGGAGGAGGAAGAGTGTTTTGGAAGGTCTTCGTCCAGGATTGAGTGTCTGTGTTTTTATAGTAGTAGTAGTTTAATAAAGTTCTTTTCTTTGTTATTAAGCTTGAGCCTGCTCTGCTCTGTTCCTGATCACATCTCACAGCAATTATTTTAAAAAGTGCATTTTCATGGGAGCGCTGGCATCGCGCCAGCATCAAACCATGACATATGTTCTTAGGTATATACGTTCTATAGATTGCTGTTGTTACAAATATTCTTACAATGTAAATGTGTTCTGTGTTTTCATTGCTGTTTTTCTGAAAATAAACAAGCTTTATTTTTCACACCCCTTTCCAAAGTTCTCTTTCCATTTGCATCAGGCACAGGATCCCGAGAGGATCTGGGGGTACCCGGGTGATGCCGATGATGGTGATGGGGATCCCGTGCTGGGTATAAATTTCATGATGAATTCCTGGGGGGGGGTTTTTGCCTATCTCCAGGGTTTTTGGGGTCCCGGTGGATTTTTGGGGGTTCCCAGGGGGGTTTTCAGGATTCCCAAAGGGGGGGATTGGGCGATCCCAGGGGGAACCCAAGGCTGGTTTGGGGTACCTGCCGGTGACAGAGATGGGGACTCTCTGCCATGTAAGAACCTTCTCAGGGGTGTCTGGGGGTGCTGGGAGGTCTTGTGGGAATTTTGATGTCCTGGGATAGTTTGGGGGGGTGTCTGTGTGGGGTTTTTGTGGTCTTGGGGAGTTTTTGGAGGGCCCAGGGATGATTTTGGGGTCCCGAGGAGGTCTGGGTGTCCCGGGGGATTTGGGGGTTCCCGGGAGGGTTTGGGGGTTCCTGGGCAATGCCGGTGACAGAGCTGGGACCCCGTGCCGGGTATGAACCTTCTCACTGCGCACTGGCAGCGTCAGCGTGTCCAGGGAGATCCTGGGGGGCCCGGGGGTCACCCCAAAACCCAGGGGACCCCAAATGCTCAGGGACCCCCCCCAAACTCCCCTCCCCGCTGGATCTGCTGCAGGCAGGGGGGCACCAGCACTCGGCCCCCACCCCCCACCATCACAGGGGGCTGTGGAAGAAATCTGGGGGTGCACGGACAGGTCGGGGGGACCCCCAAAGTCCTGGGAAAGGGGGAACACAGGGGAACTCCCAGGAATCCCCACAGGGGGCTTAGGGGAGATCCAGGAGGCGTTTGGGCGAGCTTAATTGTGTCACTATCGTAGGGAAAGGGGACTCCAAGGGTCCCCGGTGTCCCCATTCCCTGCAAAAGGTGAGAAAACCCGGGCTGGCTGGGAATAGGGGTCCCAGGTGTCCTCGGTGTTGAGGAAAGGAGGGGCTGGGCGCTGGGAAAGGCAGGAATAGGGGTCCAGGGGGTCTCTGGGTGAAAGAAAAGGGGGCTCTGGGGGTTGGGAGAGGTGGCATGGCCGGGAAAGGGGTGCGGGGGTTGCCGGTGCCGGATAATGGGGTGCGGGGTGGAATCCCGGCCGGGAATGGGGGTGCGGGGGGATGGTGGCGCCCTGGAATGGGGGTTCAGGGGCCCCTCGGTGCTCCGGAATGGGCGACCAAGGAGTCCCGGTGCCGGGGGTCCCCCTCACCTCTCGCTGCCCCCCCGGGGCCCCAGGACCGCCCCCAGCCCCAGCGCTGGAGCCATCGCGCTGCTCCTCCTCACTCCCAGTACGATCCCAGTATGATCCCAGTAGAACTCGGTCACCCAGGAGCCGCTCCAAGTATGATTCCAGGACAGCCCAGGCACTGCCACTCCTGGCATCCCCCCCAGCCCTCTCTGCGTTCCGACCTGTCCCGGCTCCATCCCCGCCCCTCCCGCGGCTGCGGGGGCTTCGGGAGCGGGGGAGGAGGAGGAGGGAGGGAGGAAGAGGCGCAGCGGCAGCAGGGAGCAGCCGGAGGAGAGGAGAGAAGGAATCGCGTGGCCCTGGCGCTGCCTGAGCTCGCAGCACCCCAGGAGCATCGCCCCCATCCCGCAGGTGCCCAGGGAGGGGGAGCTCGGCCCAAATATCCCGGGGCTCCCTGGGTTTGGGTTTTTTTGGGGGGATGTTTGGAGCTGGTAGAGCTCCAAAGCCGAGCCGCAGCTGGTCCTCGGGGGGACATCGGGGGGTCCCCGGGAGGTGTTTTTCGGGGGTCCCGGTGGGCGGTGAGGGCAGCAGAGCCCCGGCGGGTGGACACCGGTTTTGGGGAGTCCCAGGAGAGCCGCGGCTGCCCTGAGCGGGAGCCCAGAGAGAGGAGAGCCCCAGAAGCCCCAGCGGGGACCCCGAGATGGGGGGACCCCTGGCAGTGCCGGCACCCCGGCAATGGGGGGTGCTGGGGCTGGAGGGGCGGCATGGCCGGGAAAGGGGTGCGGGGCTCCCGGGGCCGCCAGAGGCTGCTCCCAGCAGGAGCCCAGTTGCTGACAGTCAATCCCCATTATGATACAATTTGCCCCCAGCATAGTCCCTGTTGCTCCCACTTTCATCCAGTGTGTTCCTAGTTGCTCCCAGTCACAGCCAGTATGGGGGATGATGTGCCTGGTGTGTTCCCAGTCAGTCTCAGACACTCCCAGTATTAGTCCAGTCCTTCCCAGTATGGTCCAGAGATGAGACCAGTGTGCTCCCAGTCACTCCCAGTATGAACCAGTTGTGCCCCACATGGTTCCAGTTGCTCCCTTTCACCCTCACTTTTGTTCCAGTCACTTCCAGTCTCTCCCAGTGTACCCCAGTTCCTTCCAGCATACTCCCAGTCACTCCCAGTTCCTTCCAGCATGATCCCATTTGTTCACAACCACTCCCACTCAGCCTCAGTGTAGTTGCACTCACTGCCAATATGATCCCTGTCACCCCCAGCATGATCCCAGCTGATCCCAGTTATAAGCCCAGTTGTTTCCAGTCACCCCCAGCATGCACCCAGTGACTCCCAGTTCCTCCCACTTGCTCATAGCATGATCCCAGTTGCTCACAGTTGCTCCCAGTCAAACTCAGAATGATCCCAGTCACTCCCAGTGTATCCTATTTGCACCAGCATGGTCTCAATTGCCCGCTGCAGGCTCCTACTCTGTCCCAGTGTGATCCCAGTATGATCCCAATATGATCCCAGTCTCCTTCAGTGTGAGCGCAGTCTGCCCCAGCATGGGCCCAGCTGCTCCCAGTATGATCCCAGTACGATCCCAGTATAAAAAAGTCACTCCCAGTGCTGCCATTCCTGGGATCCCCCTGCCCTCTCTGCATTCCCCCCTCCCGGATCTCCCGAGAGGAGCCCCAAGGGCTGGCAGTCCCCTGGCAGGGTCCCCAGCAAGGCCCAGTTTGGATGTGCAGCCCCCAGTTTTCCCAGTTTGCCTCTCCTTTTGCCTCTCCTTTTGCCCAGGCCGGGTTCCCCTCGCCCCCAGCGGGTGGGAGCAGCCGAGAGCCCCGTGCTGCCCATCCTGACCTGTCCCGGCTCCATCCCTGCTCCTGCCGCAGGCTGCCAGGGCTACGGGAACGGGGCACCAAGGGTGTCACTGCTCCTGGGGGAGGAGGAGGAGGGAGGGAAGAAGAGGGATGGAGGAGGAGAGCCAGAAGGGATGGAAGTAGGAGAAGGAGGTGGGCTTAGGGAGGAGGAGGAGGGATGGAAGAGGAGGAGTGGGACGAAGAGGAAGAGGAGGGACAAAGGAGGATCAGGAAAAGAAAAAGGAACCACGAGGTCGAGCCCTTCCTGAATTCACAGCCCCGCTGGGACCATCAGCCCCCATCCCATGGGTGACCAGGGATGGGGAGCTCGGCCCAGATATCCTGGGGGGTCCCTGGGTTGGGTTTTTTGGGGGGATGTTTGGAGAATGAAGAACTGCAAAGCTGAGCGGAAAAGGCCCCTTGGGGGAAAATGGGGGGTCCAAGTGGCAGCTGACAGCAGAGGCAGCCTGGAGGAGCAGAGCCCTGTGTCCCCCAGGAGCCCAAAGTGGGGAGCCCAGAGAGGGGGGAGTGCCGTCATTGGCGGGACCCTCAACAGCCTGGAGAGGGGCAGGGGGGACTCCTTGGAGCCCCTGCAGCCCAAAGCAGAGAAGGAGGGGAGAAGGGACTCCGGGAGCCCAAAAAGCCCTGGCATCCTGTGCCAGGAAGGTGGACACAGCTTCAGCCAGAGCTCGGAGCTGGTGGGCCATGAGCAGGTTCACCATGGGGAGAAGCCCTACAAGTGCTTGGAGTGTGGGAAGAGCTTCAGGCAGAGCTCCCACGTGATCCAGCACCAGATGATCCACACCGGGGAATGGCCCTATGAGTGTGGGGAGTGTGGGAAGGGCTTCAGCTGCAGCTCTGCCCTCGTCACCCCACCAAGGCATACACACTGGGGAGAGGCCCTACGAGTGTCCCGAGTGTCAGAAGAGGTTTCAGACCAGCTCCAGTCTCCTCAGGCACCAGGGGATTCACACGGAGGAGAGGCCTTTCCGCTGCCCTAACTGTGGGAAGGGCTTCAAACAAAAGTCCCACCTCGTCACCCACCAGCGCATCCACACTGGGGAGAGGCCCTACGAGTGTCCCCAGTGTGGGAAGAGCTTCTCCAGGAGCTCTACCTTGACCCAACACCAACAGAGGCACCGGTAAGGGAAATCCTGCAAATGCCTCAGCTGTGGGAAGAGCTTCGTGCCCTGCTCCAACTCCATCCCCCATGGGAGGACCCACTTTGGTCAGAGCCCTGGTGACCCACATTCCCAGTGATCCCTGCTGAGAAGACACCTGGAAGGTGGTCTCCACATCCTCCTGGATCCCCATAGGCACCTGGATGAACACAGGGGCAGGAACACCCATCAGGACTCTGATCTAAACTGGAAATTCACTGGCAGAAAGCGATTTGTTGACTTTACACCCCAAAGAAATTTCACCCGCTCCTTACAGTTATTTCTTCTGGTGGCATCAAGCAGTGCTGCATGATCTTGGAGGTCTTTTCCATTTCAATAATTTCTTTCCTCACCCTGTCTAGACAACCAAAACTGGGGTGAAAATAAAGAAATTGAGCAAAGAGATCTAAAGCTGCACCATTTACCTGGATTTGGGGGTGAATTCGGGGTTGGTTCAATAGAACATTTGGGAGGATTTGGGTGTTCTGAAGCTATCAAAGGCAGGGGACATGTCCACAATCTCATAGGTGTGCCGGCAAAAGGTGTCCACCTGAGCCCGCCTGTTCTCCAAGAATTCTAATTGTCTGTCCCAGTGCCTGGCCTGGGTCTCCCTATCCGGGATGTTCCCCCAAAGTGCCCAAATCACTGCTGAAGCGCCCGAGCTGATCCTGGCTGTAAATGTTCCTGTCCACCAACCTCTCCTGGTCAGTGCCATGGGAGGTGGGAGTTTAGGGGCTCCTGGGGGGATTGGGAAGGGCTTCTGTCAATCCTGTGGGCATTTGTGGTGCTGGGAGGGGGCTTGGCAGGGTCTATGAGGGAGATTTGGGTCCCTGACAGGGCTGTGTGTCTTGCAGAGAATTTGGGTGGGTCCTGAGGGAGATGGAAACGGGTTTTAGTGGTTCTTGGGGTCATTTATCTTGCAGGGAGTAGTTGGGGAGGGGGTCCTGGCTGGGAGCTGTGGGGTGGTTGGAGGAGTCTGGGAGTGGCTGTGGGGCTGGGAGGGCGTTTTTGGGTGGTTGTGACTCCCCCAGACTCCCAAAGCTGCCACCAGACCCCACCCTCAAGATACTGCCAGAGGTCAGTGGCTCCATGTTGGGGTTCATCGTCCTGGCCCTGCAGAAGATATGGGGGGGTCCCCGGGGCCGTGTGTGTCCCCCCAGAGCGTGTGTGACACCCCCCATCCCATTGTCACCCCCTTGTCCCTCCCCACAGGGCTCCAGCCCCAGCTCCTGCTCCCCCAGAGGGAATTTGGGGAGGGGGCAGGGGGGTGTGCAGCCCCCGCCGGGGGATGGCCCCGGCCCAGCCCCTTTGTTCAGCACCAAGCTGGGCTCGGGGCCGCAGGAGGAAGAAGCCGGTGGGAAGCAGATCCTGCAGCTGGGACAGTGCTGGGGGTCAGGGCAAGGGCCTGCCCTGCACACCTGGCTCAGGTGTGACCCTGCCCCGGCAAGGGAGCGGGACATTCCCATCCCCAGGGATCAGGGCTGGGAGCAGCACTTGGGGCACGGACATGGAAATACTGGGAGCGACTGGGAGCACACTGAGGGCGTGAATTATTCCCCCGCCTCCACCTTCTCCGGCCGCCCTGACAGCTGAGAAATGCTCGCTGGGCCTCGGCCTTGGCCAACAGCCCCTGGGCTCAGCTCCTTGGAGCTCATCACAAACACTGTCTGCTCCAGGCACTGCTGCTGCCCTGCCAGCTCCTGGCTGCTTTAGGAGCAGCCCCGGGAAGTGTTTTTGTTCCCTCGGTGGCACAACAGCCCTGTTCTCACCCTGCCAAAGAAAGCTGTGGATGCCAAGTGCGGCCAGGATGAAACATTGCTGGCACTGAAGCCCCTCTCTTGGGGCCCTACAGACAGCGCTCCAAAAGGAGCCCCTTGGAGCTCTCCTGGGCCAGCGACTCCCTCGGAGTGGGGCCTCTCCGAGCCGGGAACTCTCCCGTTTGCTGCACTCGGGGATCCCCAACAACGAGGGAGCCTGGGCCGATCCCCCCACTCCTCCAGGCTCAACCCTTCCCCCGCTAGGGAGATGCCAAAGCATGGGCAGGGAGCATTTCCCTGCCCTCAGGGGAATTTCTCACAGGTGCCTTGCACTGACTCTTTGTGTCTGTGTGCACACAGGAGTGCCTGTGCTCGGGAAATGTGGCAGAAATGCTGCTCTCTGAGGGGTCTGAGTGCCTTGGAGAGCTGAGCCAGTCAGGCCTGTCAGTAGGGTTAAATCACAAGGTCTAAGCTAAGTTAATGTGTGCTAAGAGTTGTTCTTTGCTAAGTTTTTACATTTAATATATAAGCCAAGTTGAATATTGTAAAATGTTATTTCTCAGTTAAATTGCAAAGTCATAGGTTATAAGTTCGGTTAAATACTGTAAAGTGCTGTTCTTTTGCTAAATTGTGAAGTTGAAGGTGGAAGTTAAGGTTAAGGTATAAGTCAAGTTCTGTTAAGTTTGAGCTCTGTAAGCTCTTGGGCCTGTATTCCTTTTATCCTTGCCCTCATTTCCTTGTGTCTCACACTCACACAGGGACAGTTCTTGGTTCATTTTTGGTTTGATTGCCTGGATTCTGTTTGGTTTTGTTGTTGCTTTGTTTCCTTGGTGTGCCTGAAGTGTCCAGTCAGGAGCAGAGTGACTCTTGCCAAGGAACTTTGTGGTGCTGTTGCTCAATATTAAATCTGGTTTTTGCTGCTCCCTTGCTGGGGATTTTTTCAGCGCTCTCAAGCCCTCGTTGGCAACAGGGTGAAGGAGCCCTGGGCCAGGCTCTGGCCCTGGGGGACACGGGGACGCTGCCGGGGGGTCCCTGTCCCCTGTCCCGCCCCCCATGGCCCTGTGTCAGGCTCTGGGCTCGATCTCGTGGAACATCCTCTGGGGGAGGCTGCGGCGCCAGGGGCGGGGGGACCCGGGGGGACAGGGGACCCCGCTGTGCACGAGCAGCGTTGGACTTCTCTGGGGGAACTGGGAGGGGGGGCTGGGGCAGAGTCACCTCCCCAGTGACCTCACACAGCCCCTGTGATGTCACACAGCCCCTGCGATGTCATACAATTTCCTGTGATGTCACACAGCCCCTGTGATGTCACAGAGACAACTCTGAGATGTCACCCTGTGATGTCAGACAGCTGCTCTGTGATGTCACAGAAGACTCTGACATGTCACCCTGCAATCTCACTGTTTGTTCTTTGATGTCACAGCCTGCTCTATGAAGTTACACAGCCACCCGGTGATGTCACAACCCACACTCTGATGTCACAGAGCAACCCTCCATGACAGCAGAATCTGCTCTATGGCCTCATACCTGACTCTATGATGTCACAGTCCACTCTCTGATGTCACAAAACCCTCCCTGTGATGTCATACTGCCACTCTGTAATGTCACAGCACACACTTTGACCTCACTGCCCGCTCTATGATGTCATACAGCCATGCCATGATGTCACAGCCTGCTCTCTGATGTCACACTGTCCCCTCTATCATGCCTTAGCTGCTTGATGACCTCACACAACAAACTCTGTGATGCCATAGCCCAATCTGTGACAGCAGCACCTCTGTGGCTGTGTCATGGAGGCACAGAGCAGCTGTGATGTCAGAGAGGGGCTGTGTGACAGCACAGCGTGGGTTGTGTGAGGTCACAGATTGGGCTGTGACATCACAGAGCTTGTTGCATGAGGTCATCCTCACGAGGGGATCCTGCGGCCCGAGCACAGCATTCCTTTGCACTGCGCTGGCTGCCAAACGAGCCCACTTGGCCTCAAAAACCTCAAACTGCACAGAGTCAAAAAGAGCATGTGCCACAGAACGGATGTCGGAAGGTGTCAGCATCTCAGCAAGGAGCATTCGGATCGTCCGCATAACTTCAGCAGACCCGACACCACGCAGGGCAACGGTGTCACGGATTTCTTTCACCATCTTAAACGATAAAGGCTGATGGGTGCCGTGAGTAACGCCCCTAAGCACAGGGAAAGCCTGGGGACCCCCTGGCAAGGTCGCATCACCTGCCGTGTCCCGTCCCGTGGGCTCCACAGGGACAGCAGCAGCCGCCTGACTGCGAGGCAGCGCAGCATCACTTGACACCACGCTCCCCGCAGCATCAGCAGAGCCAGAGGAGCCTCCTCCGCGATCCTGCAGGCGCTGCGAGGAGGCAGAGTCGCGCATCTCCTCAGCCTTACCCAGGACCTCCTGCCAAAACCGCCCGCGGTCCCTCGGACGCACGGTCACCTGGCAGGCGGGGAGGGTCCACAAAGCCGACGGGGAGGGTCCGCGGCCACGGGAACCCACCGGCCTCCCGCCGGCCGCGTCAGCAGCCGCGCTCAAGGTAAACAGCCCCGCGCCCCGCCGCAGCCTCAGCCCCCGCGGCAGGCGGGGAGCGGGGCCGAAGCAGCCGGCAGCTCGGCGGTGCCGCCCGCCGCAGCGCTGGCAGAGGGCACCGCGGCGGACACAGGCGCCGGCGCGGAACGCAGACCCGGCGCGGCGCCCCCCGCCCCCGGCGCGGGGCAGGGATGGGGCGCAGAGAGAGACGCGGTGTGCGGAGCCGCGGCACCGCGGGCCGACACGAGGGAGCCCGGCACGGCCCGAGGAGCGGCGGAGCCGTGCCGCGGAGCCGCGCAGCGGGCACCGCCCCCGCCGGGCGGAGCGGGGCGGGCTGCCCGCCTGCTGGGCCGGGGCCCGACGGAACAGCGGCCAGCGCCCCGGCTCCGGCGGCTCCCACTGCCGCCGCACGCCCAGCAGGCTGCGCAGGCTCGGGAACGGGAGACGCCGCTGCCCCGCAGGACGAGCCCGGGGTCGGAGCGGGCGAGCCCGCTCCCGCCGCCCCCAGGGCTATGTCGTGGAAACATTGACATGACAGCTTTTACTGAGGATAGCTCTGTGGAAAATCAGAAGTGTGGCAGCTTCACCATTTGTTAACTAGAACAGAAACTCAAGGGGAGAATGACTTGCAAGAGAAACTGTTTTGAAAGCCCAAATAGCTGTTTTTTCACCATTCTGACCCCTTCCCCTGCTGAGCAGATTGATAGCCGAGATCCCAAGGTGCACTATTTCCACTCAAGCAGAGCCTCCTGAAGGTGTTAATGGCTGACAACGTTTTCGTGTGGAGCAAGGAGATGTCTCCTCCCTGTTAATTGCAATCGATTTACGATGTTTCTCTATCAAGCACTGAAATGCTTTAAAGAGAAGTGTTTGATTCCTGGTTTAAAGAACTGTTTCAGCCATCCCAGACACCTTCTGGGAGGCAGAAGGTGTCTCAAGGAATGCTCTGGAGTGCTTTATGTAGGAGTCAGATAACGGGATTGCAGTGGCCCCGCTCAGGGAGGAGGTAGGGTGGATGTTTGCTGCTGTTTTAAAGGTGTGAACAGGCGATAAGGAGCAGCAGAAACACGGGGTTTACAGATCCATTGATTATGCGATCACTCCATTCAGCCAAGTAAAGGTTTTTGTGATTTAGACAATTTACCTTTGAAAGGAAGAAAAAAAATAAAGGTTGAAGAAGATACAGATGGGCACAAACACAGGAGATGAGCACTGATTTTAGGGTATGGGGAGAAGCAGAAGAAGGCAGTTTGAAGGAAGATGAGGGAAGCTCTCAGGGTGTCAAGAGGCCCTTGAAAGGGACCCATCTGTCTGCAATTTCCTGCCCTCTCAGGTGGAAGGAGTGATTAATGACCAGGAAAGGATATGAGGGATGTGTAGAGAGCTGAGGGTCTTTTGCAGAAGTTTGTGAAGCTTTAAGTAGTCTGCTGAGTTTCTTGCAGCAGAGAAGCTGAGCCTTGGTTGTTGGTAAGCTTTGAGAAGCTGATGTTGAGCTATCTCAATTGAAAGAAAATCTGCTGTGGTCTGAAATGTTTTCTACCACTGAAGAACCAGTACTGGGGTAGAAATGTGTTCTAACCAGGTAGGAAGCTTTTCTTTTTGTGGGGCAATGTGAAGTGGAGAATGAGAGAAGACCTAGTAAAACTGGGAGGGGATAAGGCTGGAAAACTGTGTGCTGAGATGTTGATTGGAAAATACAGGGATGGGGCAGCAAATGGAAGTTGCTGTTGGAGAAGAATAATATGATTGTGTTAGAAAGCTAAGTTTTTGGGACATGGCCTAGAGAAATGAAAGAGCAGGCAGGGGGAAATGTGGGAGAAGGTGAGGTTTGTGCATTGGGGCAGTACAATCAAAATAATAGGTTTTAATAGTGGTTTAAGATCCAGGACTGGCTAAAAAGTCACTCTAGAAGAAAAAGAACATTTCACTCTTTTAGATGCAAATAGCTGGATTGATTTCATGCAAAGAGAGAAATATGATCTTTTTGAGAAAGAGTGTTGGTTTTGTTCTATTGGGGATTTTGGACTTACCTGATGTAGAAGGACTGGCTGGTAACAAGAGATGCAGACAGAGGATCAGAGCCAGGATAGAAGTAAAACAGGCTGATTATGTCTTGGTAAAAGAGCTTGGTGGAGATGATAAGGAAACACATTGGCAGATATTAACACTATTAATTAACATTCAGCCTTCATCTGCATGAAGAGCTATCTCACAGTAATTTGGTAGTGGCAGTGGAGATGAAGAATAGATGCAAGATTGGATGCAGCTGGCAAAGAGCACCCTAGATCCTCAGGATGAAGGATAGTCTGCTGGCTGTGATGCAAGGCATCAAGGGGGAGAGGAGCTGTAATAGGAGGGATCTGGCACTTGAATTAAGAGAATCAATCAGTGGTTGGTAACTGGCCATGGTAGACATCTGGCAGCATGACTGTACAGCTGTGACCCTTGCATCTGGAGACAGTTACATGGGTTTGTGTCCAAAGCAGGAGTTTCAACAGGAATCTGAACTCGAGTGCAAAGTCATTCCTCACTGACTGATGTGTGTGCAGTAAGACAAGGGTGCACCAGAGCAAAGCTCCCCCCTGGCTGCCTGTTCTGGCAGTTTTAGGATCATGTTGGCCAAGGGAGCAAGCCTGAGGGTGCCATCACACTGGGGATATATCTGGCATGGTGGAGGTGGATTCAACTCCAGACCTGTCACCTGTCCCCACTCCTTGGTGATGAGCAGTGACACAGCCATGGCTTTGCCTGTGGATTTGTGGCTTTCCAACCTTCCTTTGCTTGTCCTTAGAAGAAAGACATGAGATGGCTTTGTTCTAAAATTAAATAGCTTTGTTCCATTGCCAGTGAAGAAAAAAGCAAGAGTTCATTTTTTTCATCTCCCTTAAAGGATGCCAAACATGGACTGAATTCCTCAGGGCATCTGTAGCACTGCCACTCTGTCTTCTTGTTACTCTGACCATCTTCATCTCTGCAGAGAGCGCGGGACTCCAGGACGGTTTGGATGGATGAGAGTTCTCTGAAGTCAGGTCTTGGAAGATGTGGTTTATTAAAAGGGGTCAAAGGCCCTGCTTGGAGTTGCCAGGCCCAACTCGTGGCAGGCCCAGGGAGAGGGAGAGAGCGAGGGTTCCAGGTGAGGGTCCCAGGGGAAGGTCCAAGAAAGAGTCTGGTCCCTCGGGCACACCTTATCAGGGGGCTTCAAGGTGGGCTGGAGCAGGACTTGGGCCAATGGGGTCACAGATACCTGATACTTCAGGGGAGGATCACAGGTGTGGGATGAACCATACATTGGGGGTGAGACAGAGCATTCCATTTGACCTTTGGACCTATCTGCAGGTAAAGGGCGTTGTTTAATCAGAAGGGGGGATTGCTTTCAGCCTGGCTATACTATTATTTTCTAGTTATTCAGTAGTCAAGGTTTGTTATTTCAAATCTAGTTCTCATCTCAATGTCTGTATTTTCCAAATCTTTTGCCAGGCAATCATATTTATAAGGTTTTCCTATTTCATCTTCCCCAACAAGTGACCCCAAAACCTGAGGGACTGAGGGGACTTGTGGGATTTCAGAGAGGTTTTATGGGATTTTAGTGAGAACTTAAGGGATTTTAGTGAGAACTTAAGGGATTTTAATGGAATCTTATGGGATTTTAATGAGGTTTGATAAGATTTTTTTGGGTATTTGATGGGATTTTAATGGGATTTAAGGGATTTGGATTAGGGACCAATTCCCGTCTGAGCCCTTGAGTCCAGACATATGGGATTTTATGGGCGGAATATTTATGGGAGGTTTTCACTGGAATTTTTGGGAGGGTTTATTGGGGATTGTGAGGAGGATTTTGGAGGATTTTTGCAGGAATTTTTTTGAGTGATCTTTGTGGGATTTTTGGGGTGGATTTTGTGAGATTTTGTTGGGGTTTGGTGGGATTTTGAGGGAAGTTTTTGTAGGGATTTTTTGGTTGGATTTTCTCAGACTTTGGGTGGGATTTGAAGGGACTTGGGAGCATTTTTGGGGGATTTGAGAGGGGTTTGGTGGGATTTTGGTGCAGATTTTTTGAGTGGATTTTTGGTGGAGTTTGGGGGGTTTCTGGGGAAATTTTTGTGGGATATTTTGGGTGATTTGGAGGGATGTTATGTGTGGATTTTGTGTGCTTTGGAGATTTTTGGGGGGATTTTTGTGCAGATTTTTCTGTGTGGATTCTGTGGGATTTTCACGGGGATTTAGTGGGACTTTTTGAGAGATTTTTCTGTGGGATTTAGGGGGGATTTTGGGTGTGATTTTTGTTGGGATTTTGAAGGATTTGTGTGGGCTTTGGGGCGATTCTTGTGGGGATTTTTAGTGGGAGGATTCTATGGGGGATTTTGGGGCACTTTTGTGGAATTTTGGTGGGGCTTTACCTGGAATTTTGGGTGGATTTTGTGGGATTTTTGAGGATTCTTTGTGAAAGTTTTGCGGGCATTTGAGGGGATTTTTGTGGAATTTTGTTGTGAATTTTTTAGTGGGATTTTTGATGGGATTTTTGGTGAGTATTTTGAGGAGATTTTTATTGGATTTAGGTGGGGTTTCTGTGGGGTTTGGGAAAGACTTTTGTGGGATTTTGGGGTGATTTTTTTGGTTTTTTTGGGGATTTTGGGCAATTTTTGTGGGTGTTTTTTTTAGGATTTTGGGGGATTTTGGACAGATTTTTTTGGTGTGTATCCAGAGTGACTTTGGGCAGATTTTGGGCCTGATTGGGGCAGCTTTTGGGCTGATTTTGGGGTTTTTCTCCCGTTTCCCCCAGCTGTGGGAAGCCCCGAAGCACATCCTGTTCCTGCCCGAGCTCCCTGAGCAGCCCCAGGAGCTGATGCTCTCCGTGCTCCTCAGCCAGTGAGGTCTGGGGCAGTCCCGGCATTCCGGGCATTCCGGGGATTCCGGCCGGGCTTTAGGGCACTTGGGGATTTTGGGGCTCGGGGGGGAGAGAGGATGAGGGGGGCTTGGGGCTGGATGTTTTGGGAAAATATCGGGATTTTTGGGGGGAATATCTGGTTTTTAGAGGGGAATTTCTGGATTTTGGGGGGAAAATACCAAATTTGAGGGGGGGGAAGGAAATACTGGACTTCTTAGGGGGGAATTTCTAAGGTTTTGATGGGGGAGTTACTAGTTTTTGGGGAGGGATTTCTGGATTTTTTTCAAGGGGGAATTTCTGGATTTTTTGGGGAATGTTTCTGGATGGGGAACGGGGTTTGGTTTGGATTTTTTTGGGGGGGAATAATTCTCGATTTTCTGGAGGAATTTCCTAGTTTGTTGGGAATGTTCCCGGATTTTTTGGAGCATCATTTCTGGATTTCTTTGGGGAAAATTTCTGAATTTCTGGGAGACTATTTCAGGATATTGGTTTTTTTTTTTTGGGAGCATTTCTGGATTTGGGGGGAACATTCCCAGGTTTCTGGGGGAACATTCCCGGGTGTCTCGGGGAACATTCCTGGGTTTTTGGGGAACATTCCCAGGTTTCTGGGGGAACATTCCCAGGTGTCTGGGGAACATTCCCAGGTTTCTGGGGGAACATTCCCAGGTGTCTGGGGAACATTCCCAGGTATCTGGGGGAACATTCCAAAATAACTCCAAAATAACCCCAAACTAAAAAAAAACGGGCCTGAAATACCCAAAAATCACAAAAAACTGCATCAAACCCACCCCTAAATACCCAAAACCCGCCGCAAAACACCCAAAATCCCACCAAACCACCCCAAAATCCCATAGAAATGTCCTGAAATCCCACCAAACCACCCCAAAACCCCTCAAAATTGCCCCTGAATACCCTAAAGCTGCCCCAAATCCTTCAAGCTGCCCCAAAATCCCATAGAAACACCCTAAAGACCCTCCAGACCAGCCCAAAAGCCCATAGAAACACCTGAAAATCCCTCAAAACCACCCCAACACACCATAAATCCCATCAAACTGTCCCCAAATGCCATAGACCTGCCCCCAAATCCCATCGAAATATTTCAAAATCCCAGAAAACTGCCCCAAAAATGGTCCTGACCCTGCCCCAAACCCCCCTGCACGCCCCCACTCCCCCAGGTAAGTTCAGTTCATCCGAAATCCTCCTTTTTTGTACTTAATTCTCCTTTTTTTATCCCAAATCCTTCTTTTTTTATCTCAAGTTCTCCTTTGTTATCCTAAACCCTCCCTTGTTTATCCCAAATCCTCCCTTTTTTGTCCCAAATCTTCCTTTTTTCAACCTCAAAATATCTTTTCATCCCAAAGCTCCTTTTTTGATCTCAAATCCTTCTTTGTGCAACCCAAATTTCATTTTCCCACCACAAATTCTCCTTTTTCCACCCCAGATCCTTTGTGTGTCCCCAAATCCCTTTTCCCATCCCAAAATCTCCCTTTTCCACCCCAAATATTTCTTTGTGCATGCCAAATCTTCTTTACCACCCCAATTCCCCTTTCCCCACCCCAATCCCCTTCTCCCACCCCAAATCTCTTTTTCAACCCCAAATCCCCTTTTCCCACCCAGGATCTTTCCCCATCCTGAATCCCCCAATTCCCACCCCAATCCCCTTTTTTTCCCCAGCATTGGACCCAGGGTCTCTGCAGACATTGCACCTGGAGCTGCCCAAATAACCCCAAATAAACCCCAAATAACTCTAAACAAACCCCAAAAAACCCCAAATCACCCCAAACAAACCCCAAATAAACCTAAACAAACCCCAAATAACCCCAAAAAAATCCCAAATAAACCCAAACCCCACTGTGCCCCCCAGGGCTGGAGGGGGTTTGGGGGGAGGGGATTGGGGACTGGGGGGGTCATGACCCCAAACTTTGGGGATTGGGGGTGTTTGATCTTAAAATTTAGGGGGTGGGGGGGGGGTTGACGCCTAAGGGTTTGGGGGATTTTGACCCCAAGCTTTGGGAATTGGGGGTGTTTGATCCTAAAATTTGGGGTTTGGGGGGGTTTGACACCAGGGTTTGGGATTTGGGGTTTTTGACCTCAGGATTTGAGGATCAGGGTGGTTTGACCCCCAAACTTTGGGATCAGGGCGTTTGGACAACCCAGATGTTTCAAACTCCAGGATTTGGGGTCAGGGGGTTTTGACCCCAGAATTTGGGCATTGACCCCAGGATTTAAGGGGGATTTAACCCCAAAGTTGAGAGGATCAGGGGGATTTGACACCCCCACGTTTGGGATCGGGGGGCCTTGACCCCAAAGTTTGGGTATTGGGGTGTTTGAGCCCAAACTTTGGGGAGGAGGTGGGTTGGGCACCCCAGATATTTCAAACCCCAGGAAGTTGGAGATTGGGGGTTTTAACCCCAAACTTTGGGGGTGTGGGGTGTTTGACACCTCAGGATTTGGGATTTGGGGGGATTTGAGCCAAGATTTTGGGAATTGGGGGTGTTGGACACGCCAAATGTTTCAAACCCCAGGATTTGGGGTCAGGGGGATTTAACCCCATTGTTTGGGAATTGGGGAGTGTTTGACACCCCAGGATCTGGGATTTGGAGGGTTTGATCCTAAAATTTGGGGTTCGGGGCTGGGGGTGGGGCTTGACATCCCAGAGTTTGGGTTTGAGGGTGTTTGACCCCCCCAGTGTTTGAACCCCCAGGATTTGGGGTCGGGGGAGTTGACCCCAGGATTTGGGGTGTTTGACCCGCTGGGTTTGGGGTCGGGGTTGAGAGCAGAGCCATTTACTGGAAACAGCGGCGGGACCAGGACTGAGAACAGGATCGGGATCGGGAATGGGAGTGGGATCGGGGTCGGGAATGAGATCGGGAACGGGAACAGAAATGGGAATGAGATTGGGATCGGGAACAGGATCAGGAACGGGATTGGGCTCGGGAAGGGGAGAAACCTTGACCCAATAATGGACCCCGCCCCCAGGGAGCGACCCTGCCCCAATCCCGGGTCGGAGCAATCCCCTCAATCCCAGACCCCTCCCCAATTCCCAAACCCTGGCCAATGCCAGCCCCTGACCCAGTCCCAGACCCCTCCCCAGTCGCTGAACGGACCCTCCCTCAATCCCAGCCCGCCCCGATCCGGATCGGAGCCATCCCCGGAGCCTCCCCCATTCCCGGACCGGACCCTTCAATCCCTTTTTGGGGCGGCTCCTGCCGCTTCCAGCCCATTTTTGGGGGATCCAAACGGCTCCGGGGACCCTCCCCACTTTGGGGGTGTTGGGGTGGCCCCAGGGCCGCCCCGAGGGCCGAGGGGGGATGGAAACCCCCAAAGCCGGGGGGCTCCTGGGGGTCCCCAGTTCCCCCCGTCCCCCACCCCAAAACAGCTCCTGGCCAATCAGAGCGCGCGGCGCTGCTGACAACTCAGTTGCCGGGCCGGCGATTTTCAGGCAATCAGCGCCTGCGATAGCGCTGCTCCTCGGTTGCCAGGCAGATCACAGCGCTTCTCAATGCGCTAGCCAACCAGAGACTGCGCGGGGCCATTTCTAGCCAATCAGATCGCTTGTTCTCGATGACTCCTCAGTCGCCAGGCGGACCCGCAGCGCCCAGCGCTCCCCGGGAGCGGAATTTGGGGAGGGGGGGAGGTGACCCTGGGGATGGGGATGGGGCGTGCGGGGGCAGCTGGGGCCGGACTCGTGGCACTGGTGGTGCTGAGAGCCCCCCCGGCCGCGGGGGTCACGGTGAGAAGGGGTTGGGGGCCCCAAATTAAACCAAAGAGGGATCGGGACCCCCCCACGGAGCAGGAGGGGCCTGGAACCCCCAAAACCAAACACGGGGGAGGGGAGCGGGGATTGGGGGAACGATGGGGAAGGCGGGGGAAAGAGGGGGATGGGACACCCAAAAAGGATCAAGACAACTTGAGGTGGCCACCTTTATATGTGGATGGTAGCCAATGGTAGCCAATGCTTTTGCCCAGTCCATGGGATCCCAGTCTGTGCAATCCCAGTCCATGTGGTCCCAGTCCATATAATCTCAACCCAGTTTATCCCAGTGTGTACCGTCCTGATCCCTATGGTCCCATTCCATATGGTCCCAGTCCATAGGATCTCAGTCCAGGTGATCCCAGCCCATGTTTGATCCCAGTCTGTGTGGTTCTGCACACACTGCCAGGGTCTGAAATTCCAGTCACCAGCCAGGAAAAAATGTTCCTGCCCTTGAATGTCCTTGCTGTCCTCTCAACGAGTTATAATAAAACTAAAAATCAATAAATCTTAATTTAAATAAAATAGAATAAAAATGAAATTTAAAAATTTCAACTCTTACAACCCTCCTAGGGCTCCGCTGCCGGAATCAGCAGGAGTGGTGTTGGCCTCTTCAGGGGAGTTAGAGTGGGACCCGACCAGAGCGGGGGCCCTTAAACCCCAAAAATCCACCCTGGGGGGCAAAACATCCCCTACAGCGGCTTGGAGTGAGTCCCCCAGAAAAATGTCACTTAAAGCTGTCATGATCACCCCTGAAAAGGGGCTTGTGGGGCTGTGGCCCCACAAACACCTGAAAATGGGGAGGAAAAAACACCCTTGGAGGGGTGAGGTCCCCCCAAACATCCCTAAAAAGAGAAAAACTCCTCTTCAGAGGGGCCTGAAGACCCTTCAGGGCCCTCGAGGAGGGACAAGATCCCCTCCTCTGCTGGGGCCTCTCCGAGCCGGGAGCTCTCCCGTTGGCGGCTGCCCTCGGGGGAACCCCGAACGACGGCGGCTCCTGGGCTGAGCCCCCCTCAGCCGGGGCTGTGGAGGGAACTGGGGGGGCTGGGACGGGGCCTGGGGGTCCTGGGGTGACCTGGGGGAGCCTCAGTGGGTCCCACCTCCCCCTGTGCCCCCTCTCCCACCCCCTTCCCAATATTGCCCCCAAACAAAAGGTTGTGGCTGTGCCAGCGCCCCCACTGACCTCCAGCCCTGGGAACCTGGAGCAAGCGGAAACCACAACTTTGCAAATGCTACCTGTGCCTGAAGCAAATGGAAAGAGAACTGGGGTGTGAAAAATAAAGCTTGTTTATTTTCAGAAAAACAGCAAAGAAAACACAGAACACATTTACATTGTAAGAATATTTGTAACAACAACTATCTATGGAACGTATATACCTAAGAACATATCTAACAAAAGTCTCTGAAACGTATTTACAGAAGACAAAAAGAAGCCCTAAAACCTATGGCCTAAAGACAACAACAAACTCTACAACGTATGTACAAAAGGGTGGCATCTTTGTCCGGGATCTCCATCGGTCCTTGAGGAAAAGCAAGAGGCACAGTCACTCCAGTCAGGCAGAGAGGGCTCTTCCATGTGCCCCCAGGCTGGCCCAGCAAGCGCAGCACAGGCTGGGGATGGCCACCAGAACCCAATGCACCGGGTCCCACATCCCTGAGCAGGGACCACCCAGCCCAGTCCCAGCCTGGCAGCAGGGGACCCGCTCTGCCTGTGGGGACCACATGCCTGTCCTGCTGCTGGTATTGCTCTTCATCCCAAGATCATGGCCTCTTCCTCATCTTTCTCATCAATGTCCATGTCCTCAAGGTACTCTTCCATTTCCACGTCCATCTCCTCTTCCACATCTACCTCCATCTCTTCTTCACCAGTCTCTTCTCCATCCACTTCCATCTCCTCCTCTGTATCCATCTGCATGTTCACCTCCATCTCTTCCTCTCCAGTCTCTTCTCCATCCACTTCCATCTCCTCCTCTGTATCAATCTCCATGTCCACCTCCATCTCTTCCTCTCCAGTCTCTTCTCCATCCACTTCCATCTCCTCCTCTGTATCAATCTCCATGTCCACCTCCATCGCATTGTCTCCACTCTCTTCTCCATCCACTTCCATCTCCTCCTCTGTATCAATCTCCATGTCCACCTCCATCGCATTGTCTCCACTCTCTTCTCCATCCACTTCCATGTCCTCCTCTCTATCAGCCTGCATGTCCACCTCCATCTCGTCCTCTCTGTCGGTGACAGCCTGCAGAGGTAGCAACACCTCAGAGTGGGGTCCCTGTCCCACCCCATCCCCACAGAACTCCAGCCCAGCCGGGCAGCTGGGGGGTGTCCACCTCCATGGAATGGCACCGTACCTTCCTCAGGACAAATGTGAGCATCCTGCAGGGACGGATGACAAAATCCAGGCAACAGAGAGCTTTCAGGACTGATGGGAGTATCAGGGCGCAGGTGACGAGAAGAGTGACAGGGAACATGGTGAAGGGTGAGCTGGCACGAGGGCTGGCACAGGGTGGGCTGACACAAGGGCCAGTGGTTGTGTTGTGCTCTTTGCTGGACGCTGGAAGTTCCTGCTGGAACATCACATCTGTGACATCACAGTGGATCTAAAGAGCATCTTGTTCCGAGCTGAGCAATCTTCCCCAGCCCATGCTGCTCACAGCCCTGTTGCCAAGGATGGGGCATCCACAGCCTGGGCCAGTGCCTCAGCAGCCTCCGTGTAAAAGAGCAGCTCCCTCAGATCCAACTTCAATCAGCCTCCTGCAGTTGAAAGCCATCCCCCCTTGTCCTGTTGCCACGGGCCCGGTTGAACACTGTCCCCGTCTTTCCTGTGGGACCCTTCCAGTCCTGCAGAGCTGCACTGAGGCCTCCCCAGTGTCTCCTCTTTCCAGGCTGAGCATCCCCAGCCCCACTTGGACGGCAGTCAGGTAGATCAGGGGGAGTCAAGGCTGAAGTCAAACAGCATCAGGAACTGAGAGGTGGAAGCTTTAGGCCCAGGTTTGCCTCTATAATAACAGTGGAGGGGAAGATGGTGGGACACTGGCTCTGTTCTAACCGGTGAATATTTTCTTTTTTTTTTTTTTCCCTTCTTTTCTGTCATGCTGATGCAGGTGTTGCTGTTTGCAAGGAAGCTTGGCACAATATCCATTGTCTTCTCCATTTGTGAAACACCGAGCAGAGTCTGGGCAGGCTGATGATGCAGAGCAAAACCTGCAAATACACCGGTGATCCTGAGCCTGGAGGATGCAGCTAAACCCGGCCAAAAATAATTTCTGGAAAGTCAAGCCTGGTTTACATTTTCTTGAGTTTGGCTATTCCTGAACCGGGGGAGGGGGCTTTCTGGGGAAGGGGTACCACAGGGGTTCCCCTCCCCAAAAAGCTCCGCGGGCCCCCTGAAGTGGCTCCTGTTCCACCGGCCGGTGCCCCCTGATCCAGGACAGCCCCCGGTGAGTCTGGGGCGCTCTGGGGGGATTTTGGGGGGATTTTGGCGGCATTTATGGGCTTTGGGGGATTTTGTTGGGAGATTAGGGGGAATTATTGGATTTTGGAGAGAATTACTGGGTTTGTGGGGTTATGGGGGTTTTGTGGGATTTGAGGATTCCAGATTTGTGGGATTTTTTAGGGTTTTGGGGTGGTTATTTTATGGGGGGTTTATTGAAATTTTTGGGAGGTTTTTTTTTTTTTTTAATTTTGGTGGGTTCCACTGTGATTTTGTGGGATTCTTTGGTGTTTAGGAGTTTTTAATTGGGATTTTTGGGGGATTTTGGGGGGGTTTAGTGGAATTTTGGGGGGCTTTGGAGTTGTCCCAGGGTGTGGGGAAGGGCTGAGAGGCACCAACATCTGGTTTAAACCCCTGAAAGTCCCAATAAACCCCATGAAATCGCAATTAAATTTCACAAATTCCCATTAGAATACCCTCGAATCCCAAAAAAAGCTCACAAAATCCCAATTAAACCCCGCAAATCCCCCCAAAAATGTCTCCAAAACCACAACAAGCCCCACAAAATCCTCACGAGACCCAAAGAAATCTTGGCAACACCCAAAAAAAACCCACAAGCCCCCCCAAATCCCCACTAAAATAACTAAAAAACCCAAATCCCCAAAGAATCCCACTAAATGCCCCCACAATTCCAATAAATTGCCTCCAAATCCCCTAAAAATCCCAATAAAACCCAGAAATAATTCCAGAGGATCCCACAAAATCCCCACAAAATCCCAGTAAAACCTTCCAAAATTCAAAAGAAAACACAAAAAAAATCAATTAACCCCCAAATACCCCCAGGAAAAAAACTTCCCACTCAAAGCACCAAGAAACCCCTCAAAATCCGAACTCCCAAAATTCCCAAACACCCCCACACCCAAAAATTCTCCCCAAAAACCCCAACAATTCCCTGTAAACTCCCAACACAATTCCCCAAAGCCCAATAAAAGCCCCAGATGCCCAAACCCCTCCCGAGCCCTCCCTGGTCCTCCCGGTCCCGCCCAGGCCCGTCCCGGGGCCGCGGCCAAAACTGCCCGGAGCGGACGCGGAGGTCCCGGAGTGACCCCGGAGCCGATCTCGGGCTCGGCCTCGGGCTCGGCCCCTTTGGGGGATTTTGGGCCGAACCGGGCAGGTTTAGGGTGGGCTTCAGATCCCTTGCGGGGATCCCGAGCCTTTTCGGGTGGATTTTCAGCCCCTGTGGCTGATTTGAGGCCGAATCTGGTGGGGTTTAGGGGGGATTTCAGACCCCTTTGGATGATTTTAGGCCCATGGGGGTGGGGCTGGGGCCCATTTGGGTGAGTTTAGGAAAAACTGGGCCCATATGGGTGAATCCTAATCCTGTGTGGGTGATTTTAGGTCCCTTTTTTGGGTATTTTGGGCCCATTTAAGTAGGGTTTTTTGCTGCTTTGGGCAATTTTAGGTTGAACCAAGCCTTTTTAGGGTGATTTTAGGTCTTCTTGTGTTGGTGTCAGGGACATTTTGGTGATTTTAGATACCTTTGGATGATTTTAGGCTGGACCAGATACTTTCAGGGTGGATTTTAGTCACATTTGAAAGATTTACAGGTGATGTTAAGCCATTTCTTGAGGGTTATAAAACACTTGGGGCAGTTTTAAGCCCCTTTGGTTGGATTTTAGAGCCCTCTGGATACTTTAATCCCATTTGGTTGGTGTCAGGCCGAACCATGTGGATGTAGGCTGCATTTGATGCCCTTTTGGGTGATTTTGGGTCAAACCGGGCTTTTTTAGGACAGCGCGTCCCCTTGGCCCCGGCCCTTTCCCCTCACGGTTCTGCCCTTTCCTCGCTCCTTTCCCCTCACGGTTTCTGCCCTTTCCTCGCTCCTTTCCCCTCATGGTTCAGGATCCCGGAGCGGGGGAGGAGGAGGAGGGAGGGAGGAAGAGGCGCAGCGGCAGCAGGGAGCAGCCGGAGGAGAGGAGAGAAGGAATCGCGTGGCCCTGGCGCTGCCTGAGCTCGCAGCACCCGGGAGCATCGCCCCCATCCCGCAGGTGCCCAGGGAGGGGGAGCTCGGCCCAAATATCCTGGGGGGTGCCTGGGTTCGGGTTCTTTGGGAGGGATGTTTGGAGCTGGCAGGGCTCCAAAGCCGAGCCGCAGCTGGCCCTCGGGGGGACATCGGGGGGTCCCCGGGAGGTGTTTTCGGGGGATCCCAGTGTGGGTGGCGGCAGAGCCCCGTCGGGGGGACACCGGTTTTGGGGAGCCCCGGGAGAGCCGCGGCTGCCCTGAGCGGGAGCCCAGAGAGAGAAGAGCCCCAGAAGCCCCAGCGGGGACCCTGAGAAGGGGGAACCCCTGGCAGTGCCGGCACCCCGGCAATGGGGGGTGCTGGGGCTGGAGGGGCGGCATGGCCGGGAAAGGGGTGCGGGGCTCCCGGGGCCGCCAGGGTCTGCTCCCAGCAGGAGCCCAGTTGCTCCCAGTCATTCCCTGTTATGATACAATTTGCCCCAGCACAGTCCCTGTTGCTCCTACTTTCATCCAGTGTGTTCCCAGTTGCTCCCAGTCACACCCAGTATGGGGGATGATGTGCCTGGTGTGTTCCCAGTCAGTCTCAGACACTCCCAGTATTAGTCCAGTCCTTTGCAGTATGGTCTAGGGATGAGACCAGTGTGCTCCCAGTCACTCCCAGTATGAACCAGTTGTGCCCCACATGGTTCCAGTTGCCTCCCTTTCACCCTCACTTTTGTTCCAGTCACTCCCAGTCTCTCCCAGTGTACCCCAGTTCCTTCCAGCATACTCCCAGTCACTCCCAGTTCCTTCCAGCATGATCCCATTTGTTCACAACCACTCCCACTCAGCCTCAGTGTAGTTGCACTCACTGTCAATATGATCCCTGTCACCTCCAGCATGATCCCAGTTGATCCCAGTATAAGCCCAGTTGTTTCCAGTCACCCCCAGCATGCAACCCAGTGACTCCCAGTTCCTCCACTTGCTCATAGCATGATCCCAGTTGCTCACAGTTGCTCCCAGTCAAACTCAGAATGATCCCAGTCACTCCCAGTGTATCCTATTTGCACCAGCATGGTCTCAATTGCCCGCTGCAGGCTCCTACTCTGTCCCAGTGTGATCCCAGTATGATCCCAATATGATCCCAGTCTCCTCAGTGTGACCACAGTCTGCCCCAGCATGGGCCCAGCTGCTCCAGTATGATCCCAGTACGATCCCAGTATAAAAAAGTCACTCCCAGTGCTGCCATTCCTGGGATCCCCCAGCCCTCTCTGCGTTCCCCCCTCCCAGATCTCCCGAGAGGAGCCCCAAGGGCTGGCAGTCCCCTGGCAGGGTCCCCAGCAAGGCCCAGTTTGGATGTGCAGCCCCCAGTTTTCCCAGTTTGCCTCTCCTTTTGCCCGGGCCGGGTTCCCCCCGCCCCCAGCGGGTGGGAGCAGCCGAGAGCCCCGCGCTGCCCATCCCGACCTGTTCCGGCTCCATCCCCGCTCCTGCCGCGGGCTGCCAGGGCTGCGGGAACGGGGCACCGAAGATGTTGCTGCTCCTGGGGGAGGAGGAGGAGGGAGGGAAGAGGAGGCATGGGAGGAAGAGGAAGAGAAGGGACAAAGGAGGATCAGGGAAAGGAGAAGGAACCATGAGCTGGAGCCCTCCCTGAATTCGCAGCCCCCCTGTGACCATCACCCCCCATCCCATGGGTGACCAGGGATGGGGAGCTCGGCCCAGATATCCTGGGGGGGTCCCTGGGTTGGGTTTTTGGGGGGGATGTTTGGAGAATGAAGAATTGCAAAGCTGAGTGGAAAAGGCCCCTTGGGGGGACACTGGGGGGTCCAAGTGGCGGCTGACAGCAGAGGCAGCCTGGAGGAGCAGATCCCTGTGTCCCCCAGGAGCCCAAAGTGGGGAGCCCAGAGAGGGGGGAGCGCCGTCATTGGCGGGACCCTCAACAGCCTGGAGAGGGGCAGGGGGGACTCCTTGGAGCCCCTGCAGCCCAAAGCAGAGAGGGAGGGGAGAAGGGACCCCGGGAGCCCAAAAAGCCCTGGCATCCTGTGCCAGGAAGGTGGACACAGCTTCAGCCAGAGCTCGGAGCTGGTGGGCCATGAGCAGGTTCACCATGGGGAGAAGCCCTACAAGTGCTTGGAGTGTGGGAAGAGCTTCAGGCAGAGCTCCCACCTGATCCAGCACCAGATGATCCACACCGGGGAATGGCCCTATGAGTGTGGGGAGTGTGGGAAGGGCTTCAGCTGCAGCTCCCACCTCGTCACCCACCAAGGCATGCACACTGGGGAGAGGCCCTACGAGTGTCCCGAGTGTCAGAAGAGGTTTCAGACCAGCTCCAGTCTCCTCAGGCACCAGCGGATTCACACGGAGGAGAGGCCTTTCCGCTGCCCTAACTGTGGGAAGGGCTTCAAACAAAAGTCCCACCTCGTCACCCACCAGCGCATCCACACTGGGGAGAGGCCCTACGAGTGTCCCCAGTGTGGGAAGAGCTTCTCCAGGAGCTCTACCTTGACCCAACACCAACAGAGGCACCGGTAAGGGAAATCCTGCAAATGCCTCAGCTGTGGGAAGAGCTTCGTGCCCTGCTCCAACTCCATCCCCCATGGGAGGACCCACTTTGGTCAGAGCCCTGGTGACCCACATTCCCAGTGATCCCTGCTGAGAAGACACCTGGAAGGTGGTCTCCATGTCCTCCTGGATCCCCATAGGCACGTGGATGAACACAGGGGCAGGAACATCCATCAGGACTCTGATCTAAACTGGAAATTCACTGGCAGAAAGCAATTTGTTGACTTTATACCCCAAAGAAATTTCACCCGCTCCTTACAGTTATTTCTTCTGGTGGCATCAAGCAGTGCTGCTTGATCTTGGAGGTCTTTTCCATTTCAATAATTTCTTTCCTCACCTTGTCTAAACAACCAAAACTGGGGTGAAAATAAAGAAATTGAGCAAAGAGATCTAAAGCTGCACCATTTACCTGGATTTGGGGGTGAATTTGGGGTTGGTTCAATAGAATATTTGGGAGGATTTGGGTGTTCTGAAGCTATCAAAGGCAGGGGACATGTCCACAATCTCATAGGTGTGCCGGCAAAAGGTGTCCACCTGAGCCCGCCTGTTCTCCAAGAATTCTAATTGTCTGTCCCAGTGCCTGGCCTGGGTCTCCCTATCCGGGATGTTCCCCCAAAGTGCCCAAATCACTGCTGAAGTGCCCGAGCTGGTCCTGGCTGTAAATGTTCCTGTCCACCAACCTCTCCTGGTCAGTGCCATGGGAGGTGGGAGTTTAGGGGCTCTTGGGGGGACTGGGAAGGGCTTCTGTCAATCCTGTGGGCATTTGTGGTGCTGGGAGGGGGCTTGGCAGGGTCTATGAGGGAGATTTGGGTCCCTGACAGGGCTGTGTGGCTTGCAGAGAATTTGGGTGGGTCCTGGGGGAGATGGAAACGGGTTTTGGTGGTTCTTGGGGTCATTTATCTTTCAGGGAGTAGTTGGGGGGGGGGTCCTGGCTGGGAGCTGTGGGGTGGTTGGAGGAGTCTGGGAGTGGCTGTGGGGCTGGGAGGGTGTTTTTGGGTGGTTGTGACTCCCCCAGACTCCCAAAGCTGCCACCAGACCCCACCCTCAAGATACTGCCAGAGGTCAGTGGCTCCATGCTGGGGTTCATCGTCCTGGCTCTGCAGAAGATATGGGGGGGTCCCCGGGGCCGTGTGTGTCCCCCCAGAGCGTGTGTGACACCACCCCCCATCCCATTGTCACCCCCTTGTCCCTCCCCACAGGGCTCCAGCCCCAGCTCCTGCTCCCCCAGAGGGAATTTGGGGAGGGGGCAGGGGGGTGTGCAGCCCCCGCCGGGGAATGGCCCCGGCCCAGCCCCTTTGTTCAGCACCAAGCTGGGCTCGGGGCCGCAGGAGGAAGAGGCCGGTGGGAAGCAGATCCTGCAGCTGGGACAGTGCTGGGGGTCAGGGCAAGGGCCTGCCCTGCACACCTGGCTCAGGTGTGACCCTGCCCCGGCAAGGGAGCGGGACATTCCCATCCCCAGGGATCAGGGCTGGGAGCAGCACTTGGGGCACAGACATGGAAATACTGGGAGCGACTGGGAGCACACTGAGGGCGTGAATTATTCCCCCGCCTCCACCTTCTCCGGCCGCCCTGCCAGCTGAGAAATGCTCGCTGGGCCTCGGCCTTGGCCAACAGCCCCTGGGCTCAGCTCCTTGGAGCTCATCACAAACACTGTCTGCACCAGGCACTGCTGCTGCCCAACCAGCTCCTGGCTGCTTTAGGAGCAGCCCCGGGAAGTGTTTTTGTTCCCTCAGTGGCACAACAGCCCTGTTCTCACCCTGCCAAAGAAAGCTGTGGATGCCAAGTGCGGCCAGGATGAAACATTGCTGGCACTGAAGCCCCTCTCTTGGGGCCCTACAGACAGCGCTCCAAAAGGAGCCCCTTGGAGCTCTCCTGGGCCAGCGACTCCCTCGGAGTGGGGCCTCTCCGAGCCGGGAACTCTCCCGTTTGCTGCACTCGGGGATCCCCAACAACGAGGGAGCCTGGGCCGATCCCCCCACTCCTCCAGGCTCAACCCTTCCCCCGCTGGGGAGATGCCAAAGCATCGGCAGGGAGCATTTCCCTGCCCTCAGGGGAATTTCTCACAGGTGCCTTGCACTGACTCTTTGTGTCTGTGTGCACACAGGAGTGCCTGTGCTCGGGAAATGTGGCAGAAATGCTGCTCTCTGAGGGGTCTGAGTGCCTTGGATAGCTGAGCCAGTCAGGCCTGTCAGTAGGGTTAAATCACAAGGTCTAAGCTAAGTTAATTTGTGCTAAGAGTTGTTCTTTGCTAAGTTCTTAGGTTTAAAATATAAGCAAAGTTGAATATTGTTAAATGTTATTTCTCAGTGAAATTGCCAAGTCATAGATCATAAGTTAAGTTAAATACTGTAAAGTGCTGCTCTTTTGCTAAATTGTGAAGTTGAAGGTGGAAGTTAAGGTTAAGGTATAAGTCAAGTTCTGTTAAGTTTGAGCTCTGTAAGCTCTTGGGCCTGTATTCCTTTTATCCTTGCCCTCATTTCCTTGTGTCTCACACTCACACAGGGACAGTTCTTGGTTCATTTTTGGTTTGATTGCCTGGATTCTGTTTGGTTTTGTTGTTGCTTTGTTTCCTTGGTGTGCCTGAAGTGTCCAGTCAGGAGCAGAGTGACTCTTGCCAAGGAACTTTGTGGTGCTGTTGCTCAATATTAAATCTGGTTTTTGCTGCTCCCTTGCTGGGGATTTTTTCAGCACTCTCAAGCCCTCGTTGGCAACAGGGTGAAGGAGCCCTGGGCCAGGCTCTGGCCCTGGGGCACACGGGGACGCTGCCGGGGGGTCCCTGTCCCCTGTCCCGCCCCCCATGGCCCTGTGTCAGGCTCTGGGCTCGATCTCGTGGAACATCCTCTGGGGGAGGCTGCGGCGCCAGGGGCGGGGGGACCCGGGGGGACAGGGGACCCCGCTGTGCACGAGCAGCGTTGGACTTCTCTGGGGGAACTGGGAGGGGGGGCTGGGGCAGAGTCACCTCCCCAGTGACCTCACACGGCCCCTGTGATGTCACACAGCCCCTGCGATGTCATACAACCTCCTGTGATGTCACACAGCCCCTGTGAGGTCACAGAGACAACTCTGAGATGTCGCCCTGTGATGTCAGACAGCTGCTGTGTGATGTCACAGAAGACTCTGAGATGTCACCCTGCAATCTCACTGTTTGTTCTTTGATGTATCGGTGCAAAGACAAAGAGAATAAATACTTCGAAACGACCATGAATCTCTACTATGCATGGCAAGAAGTAAATCATGTTTTGTTTAGCTGCATCTCACCATGGATAAAGCTGTGCATGGAAAGTGGCTCTCACTGCTAGACAATATTATATAGGCCTGGTGGAAAAGGTTATGTTAATAGACCAGCAGAGCCTCTCCGAAAGGACACAGATAACCAAGAATAGAGAAAAGAGAAAAACAGAAAAATGACTTTCTACTGTCACAATTTTATGCCAAAACCTTGGTTATGAGAAGACAAAAAAAAGATGTATTAAACCACATGTTTTGCAGTTAGGGACTTCTCTGACTTCAACTCTTAGGACTGAATTGTTCCCCAGGAGCGTATAAAAGTGTCTGTGTGAAGAAAACTTTTCCAAATATTCCTAAAAATTCAGGAGTACTCTGCTGCAATGTTTCAGGCATTTCAGGGCATTTTCACTTCAAGCTTCAAGCGTTTCTATGGAAATGCTTGAGAGACAGCACACTTCATATATCCAACATCTCTGTTTGCAACAAGTTTTTATTTCAGATAGGGGTATAGGAAGGACAGTCTCTAAATACAGAGGGTTAAATACAAAGAATGACCCATTTCAGGCAATTTGAGAAACTTATTTTCTTTTATTAATTTCTCAAACATAGATACTCAAGTATTATTTAAAAGCAGACAAGCAACTACAGTAGGGTATTTCTCTACACTAAGGGTAACTTTGCAGAATAGTTATACACTGACAAGACTTGTGTTTTCAAACTGGTGCAAAGACGTACCTCTGTCACTCCCATCATCTTCAAAATTGTCTCCCTTAAACAATGTTAGCCAATCTCTTTGACTGAGAAAGGAACTTCTGTCTCTTTCTGCCATCTCTTTGTGTATTTATCTCCAAAGGACTGTGAGTACAGGAGAGATTATACTCCTCGACCTTTCTTTGGGGAACTCATCTCTAAATGGAACTGCAGAAATGGGGAGGGAGGAAAGGGAAACAGGATGTGACTTGAGTACCTGCATCGTGACCACAGATGGCCACTGCTAGACAGACACTGACGTCAGGCTGATCACGCTCTCCCCTTGGTGTGTAGCAGAATAATGTTGGGATTGCTAAAACTGCTCTGAATTGGATTTGCTTAACAGATGTCATTAGTAACAGTATTCCAATAAAGAGTTTTAAACTCTCTTCCGAGCTGATGCCACTTATCATGTATCTTCCCCGCATTCTTCTAGGGAAGCTGTTTTTGATGTTGTCCCTTCCTTCTTTTTACAAGGGAGCAAAAATTATTTGCCAAGTATCACTCTTCCAGATTTGTTTCCTCTCATTTTCCAAGATTTAATAAAGTGAACACTCAGCAGAATAGTTCTGTGTTTTTTGAACACAATTCTTCCTTTACCCAATTGAGGCCCTTCTGTGACCATGAAAACACAAAAACTGTTGTGAGCTACAGTTTACACTTAAGAGGTTGATATGGGTCAGTTCTCCCAGGTTATTCTTAGTTCAACTGCTATGTAAACTGTTGATGTCAGTGACTGGAAGCTGCTCTCCAGGACATTATATATATGATAATTATATGACAGAAAATGCAACATATAGTTGGATCTGACCTTCAAGTTCACTAGCTTAAAAAAAGAAAAAGTCTGTAAGAAATTTGCTGGTTTTTCTATTTATAAATGCCTTCACATTTATATTTAGTTTATGCACATACAAGAGCCTTTCCTTGCATGGACAGCAGTGCCCATCCATCATCAATCTCGGGTATATTATAAGTCTCAATGATAACTGCCTCCAGAAAGCATTTTTGAGACAAAACAGGCAAATTCTTTTGCGTAACTATACAATCTTCCAGTAGTAGGATCTTCACTCTCACATAAACACTTCATGTTTTTCCGCAAAGGAATCTGAGATAGATTTTTCTGAGAAATAACAAACCACCAAAAATTAATTAAATAACAAGCAAGAGGAAAACCCCATTTCTTCACTCAACACACTTTCCTTGATTTTCATAAGCATTCAGATTTACAGCTGCTGATACTACCACAGGAGCAGGGCTTTGTCTGGTTTTGCTTCCTCTTCCAGCAGAGCAAGCACAGCTGCAAAATGCAAACTCATTTCTAGGCTCTCTTCTACATCACCAGTTTAGCACATTCCAACCAGTCATAGTTGTGCAACACCCCGTCAGGGAACTGGGATTACTGCAGTGTCACAGACAGTTTAAGTGAGGCTCAAGGAGCTGTACATAATTTTAACTATGTTTCGTATGGATAATTAAATGATGCGTGACATGGAGATAAGCCAGCTGTACTGAAACTGAACAAACTAACTGCTCTGATGCAACAGTCAAGCATCTCATCAGTTATAAAATGAAACAGGTTTAAAGCAAAAACAATAGAGAACAGAATGCATGACATTGTAAAGTAGCATGTTCAAAGGACCATTTCTGAACTTTAGGCAAGTGTACTCATCCAGTCAAATTTTCAAAAGAATTCCTGGCACCAGAATGTTCTCTGTTTGCTTTTTCACCATGGTAAAAGAATGGATCACTCTTAGGGGAAAAAAATTCCTGTGTGCAAAACACTGCATGAAACTAAACAATGCTTTAAACGTGGCTAATTTCCATGTGGAGCTGATGATTTAGCACTGTCATCCTTCAGCAGAGGAGAAAGAACTGCCTGTCTTCAGTTTACTTATGCAAGATGAAGAAAGAATGTGAGGAGTGTGAATTTGATCTTGCTTCAATTTACTTCAGTAGCCAAACACTTGCCATGACTTCAGTGGAAGTGAGACTGCATCTTAGCTCATTCAATGTGGAGAAAAACAAATCAGCTGAGAATAATGCTCTTGTTGATTAGATTGATATTACTACCATAGTTGGTTTTAACAGTGCTAAGTAAATCCTCTTCTAAAAGCCAAAGGTTACCTTCAGTTGTGCTTTTTCCTATGTACTGTGTCACAATGGAGGATTCCTGGTTCTGTGACCAAGTCACCACTGCTCACAGCAAGCATGGCTTGCTCTGGGGCGTGGCCACATTCCCAAATGGGAATGATATATGTTTGTGGATGTCACTGGGGACAACATCCAAATCTGGGCTGGGGCATCTCCCTCAGTCAATAAACCAGGGTGCACATTTCTGTAAAATAACTGCATTCACTGAGAAAAAAAGACTACACTAACTAAGATGTCCATGAAAATCAGCAAAGTAAATCAAATCAATAGGGTTACATTTGCAGTTAGGAATCTGCATTTCTGCAGGGAAATTTTAGGATAGCCACAAAGTGGAAAATATTTAATTTTTGGGTTTTTTTCCTGAGACGGCAATCAATCTTCTCGTTTGGCTATAGTCTACTTTCCCCTATAAAGTAGAACCTAGAGATACACTCAGAAAATATGTATGGAAGTACCTCTCAATTAATTAAAAAATATTATTACTCAGAAGATAGAGACACGACTGTCTACACTGTATGAATTAAACATACATGAATTAGGACACAGACTCTTCCATTCTTTATTAACAAAACTGATGCTGTCCTGAAAATGACATTAATGAATGAGACTGGTATATGAAAACCTTCTGCATCTGCTCTAGACGTTGGAATGAGCATGTTAAATGATGCAGCAGACAAGGAGGATGCACTTCTTAGGGATGTCACTTCTGTGCTTAAGGAGTTCTGCAGTTTGGATGAAGGTCACAGGCTATGTCCAGGTGCACGAAAATGAATGATAAATACACACAGTTTCTCCTAGACTGAAAGCAGAGCTAGACAAAGAGTATGAAAATCAGGAATAATTCATCCCCTGGTTTTCTAAAGATGTCAATCTTCTATTAGAAGACAGTTTGTTAGCTCCTCCGCATATTAAAGCTATAACATAAAAATAGAAGCACCTCAAACTTGTAGAAGTATCTAAGATGCATAGATTAAGTAAGGTCTATGCAGAGCGAGCACCCTAAAAACATCACAAGAGCAAGCAGTGACAATTTCTGGGATAGTAATGACATGAATCAGTATCTAAAAGTTAAGTATAAGTGAAGAAGAGAATTTTTCAACTAATGGATCAGGGAAAATGTGGTAATAAAGGATATGTGATTAAAGACATAGTGTATTATATTAACAGAGGTGGAGAATATATGACTTTGATTCTGTATTACAACACATTTCAATTGAGTTGTGTGTAGCTTTAGTTTTATACATGCAAAATTTTTTAGAACACATTTTTAGAGTAGGGCATGCAATAAAAGAAATGCATTGTACTGCATTGATCCCCACATGACTCGCTGGAATATCTTAACATTTCCAGAACAGATTCCCACTTCTGAAGATGAAAACCCAGGGAAGATGAAAACCTGTAACTGCCATTAAGAGAAGGTCTAAAATTTTAATTGCTGTCTGAACACAAAGGAGCTGTGACATGCTGTGGTTTCTTGAAGCACTCCTGCAGTTACAGACACATCTTTAACTACCCCACCCTCTCCCTCTTCCCCATCCACCATTGACTGATGCAGCTGGGAGATTCAGTAACTGTGGAGCAAAATCTTGCTTACTTTCAGCTCTCCTGCCCCAGCAAATGCTCAGCTCCTCTGGAAAGATGGACCTATGCCATAAACACACTGCACCTGGAAGAGAATGAAAACTTCCCTTCAAACACACACATGTGACCAGCTTTCTGGAACTGCCTGATGTTGCCAATTTTCGTCTGTTTCCCACAAAGAAGGGAAAGAACTTTGTATTCTCCTCCTCATGATATTTCAAGTCATAATTCCAAAGAACAGAGATGCCAGGACTTGTCAGTGACATGACTAACAATCTTATGAGAACTGGCAAGACAGCTCATTTCTCCTACATCTTACAGAAACCTTGGAATTATTTTGTCTGAAACACTTGGGGGAAGCAAGATGGACTTAATTCTGACAACTTTATTAAATATTCAGTACATCTGACATCCTGATATCAACAACAAAAATATGGTTTAATTATGATAAGCCATACTGGTATCATTTACAATACCTAAGTGTGAAAAACTGCAATGAATTTTTTCTTGATCCATGTGGAAAAATACACACCTTCCACCCCCCCAAGAAAAGTAAGACAAGGCACAATAAATTCTCGTAATTCTCTTTCTTCTGGCTTTTCAGTTCCATCACAGCTCTCCAAATTAAGATTTATGTGCTATTTTGCATCTGTATCTGTTGTTGATTTGCCCCCCCACAGGGATAGAGGTGGATAAGTTTGGACAGGAAACGGTATCCCTCAAGCCAAACTGAAAGGTTTATAAAGTTGCTAATAAAAGTTTGGGTCAGGGCCTAAATATTAATCATCTGCTCATTGTCTTTTTGAACGAGCTCAGGCATTTTCCCAACCACTCCCAGCAGGTCTCTGCCACTATTCTAAACTAAGATTTCAGACATTTCTTTTTTTCCTGTGTTGACCTCAACAATTTTTTTTCTCCCCCTTTCTACCTGCCAAATGCATCCATCAGGATTTTGCCAAAGGCTATCTGCTTTTGAAGTTGAGAGGAATTCACTAATCGTGAGTGTCAAATCCACAATAAATGCCATTGCCATATGGTATACGCTGCTTTTGGGAATTATCTCAAAAGGCCTAGCTGTGAGAAGGCTGGCTGTATGTTAGGAGGGTTTTACTGCTAACTTTCATAACGCATGTCAGGTTTTCAGTTTCTGTATTCATTGGCTTCAGTGAGTGCAACTGTTTCCTGAATTTATAAAAATGTTGTCAAGATCCCTTGATCTTGCTTCCTCCATCTCTCTCACACAAACACATCCAAACACATCTCTACACAGTGGAATAGCATGCACAGTGGCATGCAAATCTAGCAAAAGAGAAGCTTGTAAATAAATAGCATGTCATTCTGCTTACTCAATAAATTCCTCTGGGTGTTAAACTCATGACAAACGTATCATAAGCCCCGATGAAGGGTTTACAGCCTGTCCCATCACACCATCCTGAGTGCAATTCTGCCATGCATAGGAAGACATAAGTTTGAAAAACAGAGCAGAAATAGGTCCCGTAAGGGCAGGGTGCTGACATAGATGAAACATAACTAACTGGAGAGCATTTGTTTTAGCTGAAGAAGACAGCATCAGTGTCACATCTCTGTGCCTGTGGAGGTGTAATCTACATTCAAAGAAACATGAAATCTATCTCCTTTAAAAAAATGTCCATTAATACATAAATGTGTCTGTGTTGAAACTCCTCAGATACCATTCCCAACAAGAACTACACACAAGACTAAGAAATTCCACAGAGAAACACGATTTTGTGATCCAAACAGGCAAGGAGAAAGAAAACCACATATGTGGAGTTTAACATACCAACGTAGTGATAGAAAAAGAATTACAAAAATAAATGTCAGGCCCCTTGAAACACTTGAGGCAGCGCTCTCAACCTTCTCTGATGCTCTAGGAAGATGTGAATGTCCTCCATGTCTCACATCATCCCCACCAGCCACATGGAAATATCTCCAATGCAGCTCGGAGTGTTTCAAGTATAACTCCCCTCTAATTTATGTAGTCTGTTAACATCCTCTTGGAGCAAACAGAAATAATAGTTTAAAAAGACAGCTGTATTTCAGAAACATGTGCCTCTACACGACAAAACAAAAAAAAAACCAGAATTTAATACCGTCCCTAGGCAGAATTCATCCATCTTTAAGGCTTCTATTTTGTATGTCTGATTTGTTTTCCTGGTAAGTAATACAAATGAACTGCTGGCAACATCACATCAAAACAAAAGCAGCAGAATCAGAAAAAAACACTGAAAAGTTTACCTTTATAGGAAAGCTTCAGTCTTAGGATATTTTGTTTTGACATTCCAGTGACTGGAAGGAACAGCATCGCTAAAGACAGCAGGCTGCAGGCATGTGGCACTTGCAAAGTTCTCATTCTGCTCTCTTCTTCTGCATCTTCTTTTGCACTATCTCCCCACTTTTCAAACAACCCAAGTTTTATCTGGAAGAAAAAAAGGAAAACATCTGTAGACCTGCATTACTGCATAAATAATAATTCTGTAAGCAAGCCAGACCTACCTTTAAAGAGCAGCTCATTTAATTTCTTAGCTACAAAAGGATTTTTTTTCTCCAGTACAAGTAAAAATGCTTTGTTTCTTTAATACTAAATTTACACATTTTGACATTGGAAAAATATGTAAACTTTTCAACACCAGTGTCTAGCATAGCTAAAGTTCAAGCACAAATTAAATTAATACAGTATCCACACAAAGAATATTTGCCATTCAAAAGTGACCACGCAACTTGTTAGTTCATACCAGTTGACTGGATATCTTAATGTTTTATAACTTTTTATCTCAGTACTAAAGCTATTTTATGTTTATGCTATGACTGGAATGAACTGTAAGGTCTCAGATGCCATGGGGGTACAAGCAGCGTTAACAATGAGTACATACCCATCAAAACTTTCATGAATAAACTAAGAAAATTGGGTAGAACAAGCAGTTGTGTTTAGTTTTAATAGAAAAAAAGTCAGTGCAGATGATGGATTTAAAAGTGCTTTCAGTATGATATTTCCAGCAGAATAACTGCAACTCATCCACCAAAACGTCCTACAAACTTTAATGAGTGTTTCAGGCTGGGGTCAATAGGCTGATAAGAGATTTTGTTAGCACAGTGTGCAACTAAGCCAGCTTTGCAGCACTTTTCACTTAATAAGTGTCATTCATAGTCCATAAATCTTGAAGTGTTTTACAAATGAAAGCAATTATCCCTGTCCTTATTTTCCCTATGCAAAAACAGAACCATAAAGCTGCAGTGAACCTATTTCCTCAAGGTCACACAGCACAGTAGTTGAAAAGAAAACAGCAACAGCAATCCTGGTGTCCTTTGTACCCAGCTATCAAGGATCTCTTTTGCCCAATAACTCCACTTTTGCACAAGAAATTATTTTAAATGGTGTCTTGAGTTCTGAAGGCAAAACTTGATGGTTAATAAATCACAGAGATCAGAGTATGAAAATACTTGTAAGACCAGATCCTTCCTCCTGCAAGTGCATGATGCTAGAGGTCAAGGGAGACAGCTGGTGAAATTAAAAATATCAGTGTTTGAGTAATGCTGTAAAACCAAGGAGTAAAGAAATGTTATGCTTAGTCGAGAGATTAATGGCTCATGACTTGCCATGAAAATTATTTTCTGAAAGGTACTGGAACTGCCTGATTAAAAGAGCAATCCTAGCGCCCACGTCAGCCAGCACTTGCACAGACATCGAAGGAGAGGCTCCTTACAAGCCCATGAGGGATGCAGCACAGCTCGTGGCCCCTGGTCTAGCATTCGAGCTCCTGCAGCCCTGGGTCAGGCAACTCTGAGCTACAGCAGCACCCAGAACCATGGCATGAAAGCATGGAAACAGTTTTCTCCAGCAGAGGAAATCTCTCTCAGATGAAACTTGGGCTTTCTGAGCCTCCAGAACTTCTGTTAATAGTAAAAGACAAAGAAGTGTGCAAGAAGAGCACGATGGTGAAAGAGAAAGAGGGAAATAATTTGTAAAATGCCCAAAGCGTAGCTCCTATTGCGGAACACTGAGCTTCATTCTTCTCAGTCCCCTCTTCAACACTGACATTCAGTGTCTGAATGTACTACTCTTGGCCAAGGGGAGTGCATGTTCATGAGATGACATGGCGAGAAAACAGACAAACATGAAATGCCTGTTTCATCTTTCCCTTCCCTTTATTACAGAATGAGATCTGAAGAGAAGGCCCTTACTTCTTCTGTGCCAACACATCTATTTGAGGGTGCACCACAAAAGACTGATGTGGATTGGACTATCGTAGGGTTAAACTGCCTTTAAAAATCTATTTAGGGGGAAGAAGGGGAACAGAGGGGGAGGGGAGGAGGGGGAAGAATATATGAAGGTGAGACACCAGCCCTGTCCATCTTCAGCAGGATGATAGTGACAAACCATACTTCAAAAAGAAGCAATTAAGTGGGAGCCAGTCTCACTGCAAGCATGTTGAGACGTCATGGACTGAAGGTCTGGGCCTCAGACAACAGGGAATTCACCAAAGGATTTGGGGTTCATTTTCTTGAGGCAAATTACTGTGAAGAATCAAGACTAAATTTGACTAAAAAACCAGTTTTGTCGATGCACTGTCATTTGCTGAATTGATTGAGAATCAGCACCAAACTCAGGCCTTTGGCCATAGCTCACAACCTCACTTTTTCATTTAGGCATTTTTTGCTAATGGGAACCTTCAGGTTTTTTTGGTTGTTTTTTTTTCCTCTTTTCCCTTTTATTTGAATAATGTCTCTGAAAAACCATTTGCCTTCACAAGGCGGTTGGTTAGTTTACACTGGAGGCAGCTGCTCTGTGGGCTCGAGCCAACCCTGTCTTTAGATTCATTGCAATCTGGCCAGATTGTCACATATATTTTTAGTTTATGATGATCCTCTAATACAATTCCAGCTTCCACACAGAGTCCTTCCAACAGTCTAGCTCAGGTTAATGAACTTCAGGCCAACTAACTTGCCATTAATCTTCAGGAAATATCCTTCCTCTCTGTAACATAAGCAATGTCAATCAGTGTCCTGTGCTGAAAAGACCCACAGTCACACTGATCAGAAGCAAACAGTCCCATGAGCAGAAATAAAACATGAATCCTAAAAGCAAATTCTACTACCCCGTTCCTTCCTCCCCTCAAAAGTAAGAAGAATTTGGTCAGAGAAGGAAAAATTACTGGTTTGTTCAGTTCTTTGATACTTGAGCTAAGGACCAACACCTTCTAAAACTTCCTCACCATGAACAGATCCAAAATAAATGAGGAAAAAGAGTCTGAAAAGAAAAATGCCGAGGCTAAAGCTGCTTCCCCACCTTGGCTTCAGCTAGGAAATAGCACTGCACTGTGTTAATTATCACCTGCAAGATCGACCAGGGAAGGAAGCCATGCACACACCTCGCTGAAACGGGGGCATTTCCAGCGGAATAAAGGAGCTTTTATTTGCCCCATGTAGGGGCGGGAGGCACAAGGCTGAGAGGGGCTGAGCAGCCTGGCTCCATCCTGCTTGGACCTCCCAGCGGGGCCCATAAATTGGGACCGGGCTGTGGGTAACGCTGCCAGAAGACAGAAAGTGGAGCTGCGGGTGGGTTGCCATCCTGACAGAGACAGGGGCCAGACCTGACTGGCACATGTGCCATGGCACGTCCCGAAACGAGGTGTCACCTCCCCGCAATTGGTCACATCTAGTGGAGCCTATAAAACAGATTGCTCCGAAGCTACTGTCTGAAACAAGAAAACCTGGGGCCAATTTACTAAACATAATTTATTCCAGGCCCTTTGTGGCAATAAACAGAGCTCTTCAGCCTTCTCAAACACACAGACAGTAAGGAGCTCTGTGCTTATGGGAGCTTTTTCAGATCGTTCAGCCCAAACCTATCTAAATGCAAAATCTTGCATTCACAAATACTGTGTAGTTTCCGACTTCTCCTGGCGTCAAGACGTCCAGAGCTGAAACGACTGTGACCCATCTGCAAACACACACTTTTTAAACTGTATTCAGGAAACTCTCGGTTAATTCTGTGAAAAAAGCCTTTATGGAATTGGAGGATAATTTAAAACCTGTTTCCAGCACTATTTTTCCAAGGTCATTTTAAAATTCAGAATTTTATTTTCCAATAAAGAGTTGTGACTCAGTTTTAGTGAATCTAATAGCAATGCTGCAAATTGTGACAACTGAAAATCTAGAGCTACAAGCTCTAGATAAAATCTAGTCACTCCAAGCTTATAAATCTAGCCACTATAGCTTATAAAATCTAGTCACTATAAGCTTATAAGTTAATTATAAACCTAATAAGTAAGTTGCCTAAGCCACGTAGCTTCAATACGTAATTTTCTATCACTGATGCAAGAGTTTTTCTTTCTTCTCCTCATCTATCCTTGTTTGACATCTTGTGGTTTTATTTTATTTTGGTCAATGGAGTCAGAAGAGAGCAAAAAATGTCCCTTCCAGACATCAGCAAAATAGCATGAGTGGCCTTTCAGACAAATATATTGCTTTAAAAGGGTTAAAACTAACCAGCTACAATATAAACAAAAATTACCCCACCTACGATTCATATTTATTGAAAGGTACATTATCCCTTTATCATCTCTTTATTAAGAGATCAATATCTGTTTATTTAGTTAGAATATTTTCTACTATTACAAGTAGAAAATCTATATGCACACAAATTTAAAGCACGTTATTTTAACTACAAGTATACAGATATGTGTGTCCAATGCATTATGCAGATATCTCACCTTGAAATTATCATACAAATTCCAAAAGAAAAATTACTGTGGTTTTCTACTGTGTGGTTCAAAACTGTACTATAATCATGAACTGGATATTGAATTGCCTTTGTTAGTAAGAGGGAAAACTGTAAGCATACATGGCTTAGATTAGTAACTTAGAAAGTCAAATAGACTAAAAATAAAATTACACCTTCAGACTTACTTAACAATCTTAACTTAGTTCTGCAATAACAAAGATGACATTGATCCAGAGCATAATGAAACTATGTTCTTGCAGCCCTTAGATAGATGGTCTGTTTATTATTTGGCAGAAGATGCTTTTCTCTTCATTGTGGAATCTCAGTTAAAGCTAACTCCATCCAAGAACTGGTAAGCAGTATTATTCATCACTATTCTCCTACTTATTAAGTAGGTTTTGTGCTGTTTATAGTCCAGAAAATGTTCCCTTTCAGGATTCAGAAAAATACTGCTTTTTACACAAACCCCAGATCAGCATTACCTCACTTCCCAACACCAGGAGAAATTAATGAATAAAAATACAATGGTAAAATCAAAAAGCATTATGTGAGCCTGCAGTAAGTGATTTTTTTTTTCATTTTATGTTGCATAAATCACTGGGTTTAGTCTACCTGGTTTAGATGAGGTTTTGCCATGCAGCAGTCTTCGCTATTGTTAAATACCCAAACAATTAGCAGAGACTCCTAAGAAGCATAACCCAGCTTACACTGAGTTTTGCAAAACTATAAAGGCTTTAACTTTTACTGAGCTCCTCACAGGATTTACACACCATCCATTCAACACCAATAACTTGGCAAGAAAAATCACTGCTGTGACTCTCACTTCAGAAAAACCAAATCTAGCAAAGAAAAATGAAGGGTCTGAGAGACAATGAGGACACAATTGAGGGAACAGAGTCAGCAAAAAAATCTTCTTGCAGAGAACCATCTGATAATAAATAAAGCTCTCCAATAGAGAGAGAAAATACATTTGAGGATTACACTGGATTTTTGTTGAGATGAACTCAAGCTCAAGTAAAAAATGGTGACTAAGGAAGTGAAATGAGAGAAGAAGGAGGAAGGAACTCCCTTACTTTGTTTACTTTTTCATACTTTTCAGCATCTTTCTGAAGGGAATCTGCTGGTGGAAGCATTTCTAACAGGCATGTAGTCTGTTTGGAGATAAACACTGGTTGAAATGGTAGAAACCTTACAGAATGGTCTGTGTCACATTGCTCTGAAGAGCTCATCTGACCATGAAATTTACTGTTGGGCACCTAAAATTATACACATAGGAAACGAGCACTACATCCTCAAAAGATATCAGGATCTTTTTCAGGTCAATGTCAGTGAGGTCAGGATTGCACTCAAAAATTTCACACAGACACAGAAGTAATCTTTTCAGAAAGTGACAGATAGACAGCCATGCACACAGACATGTTATGTATCATTACAAACGGTGATTCTGAGAAATTTTATTTGTGGCATTCTATATTTTGGACATGTAACACATAAATCCAAGACTGATGATAAAGCAAATGCTATTCTCTAACCCTAATTATTTGTATATTGTGTCTCCTCAAAAAAAAAAAAAAAAAAAAAAAAAACCAAACAAACAAAAAAAAAAAAAAAAACAAACCCAAAAAAACAACCCAAAAAAAACACCCAAAAAACCCCCCAAAAAACAACCAGACTCACTGCTTTCTACATTCTATAGGCTGTTTCTCAAACACAGTATCTATTGTTCAAGAAAAAGGATAGGATGGAAAGCAATTTGTCATCTGAAAATTGTATTTCCAAGAGGAGGTAGGGACATAAATAAAATGTCCCACCAGTCAGATGTGAAGCTGGGATCTTTGCACAGAAATATCAACATGCCTTTCACTCTACAGTTAGATGCATATGTATCTCTTATGGATTCTTTTTCCTCATTTCCTCTTGTTTCCTTTGGGGAAGGAACTATGACTTCAGGTATTACGTCCATCATAACAGCTTTCTATAGGCTCTTTATTTAGAAAGACATGAGAATGCCCTACAAGTCTGATCATTAAAAAAAAAAAAAAAAAAAAAAAAAAAAAAAAACACAAACAACAAAACCCAAACACAAGCCAAAGAAGAAGGCAGTGTAAGGCACGATTTAGCAACACATAAGAATCAAAAGGAGCCCTAAGCCAAACCTGTGTTACATTTTTTTAAGTACAGCATGTTTCCCCAGCAGACCAAAAAAAACCACTAACGCTATGAAAAGTGATTCTAAGATGAGTTTTGTAATTCTGGTATCCAAGAAAAGAAAAAAGCAGTAGTATGAAAATTCCTAGAGACATTAATGAAAATGTAGACTAGATGGAAAACCACGTACTGTGACGTCTGAAGGGTTTCAAAGAGAGACAGAGAATTTTCCTCTGAAATGTCTGTCACCACCTGCAGCACTTGGGGTGGTTTGGCTCAGCTCTGAGTGAAGGAGACAACACTTGCAGGAAGCTCTGCCTGTGGAACAGCCTTGGCCTGCTCTTGAGAAAATACTGGAAAGCCAGAAAAATGTCACAATGGCCATCAGAGAAAACAAATGCTCATTTTGGGGAGATCTGCCTGAGCATTTAAACTCTAGCAGATGGCATTTCTCCTGCTGCAGCCTGAATTACCCTCAGGCAGCACTGTCAAGCCACCTTAACCACTGACCCTGCAACCACCATTCTTCTGCTGGAAGAAACATAAACCTACCTTGGCCAACACAAAGGAAGGATTACAGTCTCATTTTCGCCTCCAGGAGTTCTTGCCAGTGCTTTGCTATGGAAAAACTGTTCTCTGCTATTTCCTTTCATAGGAGACCTTCCAAAATATGCAGGAGTGAAGCATCAGTCCTCTAGCAGGGACCAGAAGTCTGAACTGGCTGATATTTTTGGGCATTACCAGTAACTAGTGGCAATGGGGTATTCTACAGATTAGTTACTTGAACTTGCCCTATCATGACTTTTGTACATTTGTGAAAAACCCAGCTTGAAGGGACAGTAGTGCAGCACTCTGGTGAAATCTGTGATATATCAAATCCAGACTTACAGCTCTGCAGGATACAGCAGCAAGGTGGATAGCAGTGCATACTCTGAAAGAGAACAGCCTGTGAGTTTCTGCATGGATACATCTACAGATGCAAGTAGGTGGGGCTCTCCTGTCCTTGATCCAAGCAATCCAGACCTCAGCCAGATCCTAGTGCTGTATGGCTCCATTAATTGCACACTATACAGCAATAGATTACACATTTCAGCCATACACACATCTGAGGCACCACCAGACAGCCAACTCTGTGTGCAGGCACAACCTGCAGATCATGCACACAGTCACAACTCAGCAGACCCTACTAAATCAAAAACTCAACCAAAACAACCCTAAAACAAACCCTCCCCAAAGCAGAAGGAAATAAAGGAACAAAGATTTACATTTACATAAATATTTAAAAGGTAAATTTCATTTCACAGCTAATGCTTTATTGTACTAAAATTTGTAGCTATATTATCTCATGTAAGCATTAATGTATTGCCCAACAGTTTGTAATTTTGTGTAAATGCTTGCAGGCACTCACAGCTGTATCTAAAGTCTGTGAGTCTCTCCGATAAAAACAGAATGTTACAAATGTTAAGTAGAGGCAACTGCATGTTGTAGTTGGCATCTTAATATAATAAATTTTTTTTTATTTTTTCTATTTTACAAATCCTGAAAGCATGTTTCCTTAACTGCCAGTACTATTTAGTTTATTGTCAGCTGTGTAGAAGTCAAATCATAACTTTCAAAATAATTCAGGCTAATGCAGTTTAGTAATGATTAAAAAAATGTGTACTTCATACGGCAGCTGGGCTTTGATCAAATCTGTTTGCTGTATATCCAATGGCATATTTTACTAAAATTCCTTTCATCAACGTATGGCCTCATAATTTGATGCACTGTCAGTGAACTCTGTGCAGCACAGTCTGCAGGATTTCATATATAAACTACACTATAGGGAAAGACATGCCAGAAGGATTTTAATTTCCACTTTCAACAAATTGATTTAAAAATTCATTACTATATTCTTGAAGTCTACTGGAGAAGGGTTTTTTTAATGCATTGTCCACCTAATTTTGGATCAACATTTTGTGCAGCTAAAATGTAAACTGATACACATATGAACGTGTACACTGCACAGCAGTGATCATCTGTTGGCCCAATAACCCAGTTATTTTATTGTTAGACTGAACACATTTGCTTTCTTCCTGGTTTTTTAAAACATTTGATTTCATTTAAATTTGGAGTATATGTGACAGAGAATCAGCAGAGCCTCTATAAAAAATCCCACTTGTGAGCTTACACAAGTCATTGACTCAGTGGGTACCTGCTCCTCTTGATGGGTTTCCCTCAGGTACTCATCATCACAGCATCTGAGCACTTTAAAGCTTTAATGTCTCCATCCTCTACCCTCTATCCTTGTTAGAGGTAGCTGGATTTCTTTTAATGCTGCCATAGGAGATGACATCCCTTGGATAACATCACACTAGCCGTCAGGACCAGTACCCACATCCCCCTAGTCACACAGCCAACCTTCTCCACAGGGACAACAGACTTGGAACTCCTGCAGGGAGATCCATGACTCACATACCACTTTTTACAGTGTTTTATTTGTGATTTAAGTGCTTGTGCAAACTGCAGAAAATTACAAGCAATCACAGTTTCATTTTCTATAAAGAACTTCACAGAGCTGTGTAAGGAAAAACACACTGCCAGTATGGGTTCAGACAGCAGGTCATCAAAGCTTTAACAGCCCTGTGTCCTCTGATCATCAATTTTACCATTTTCAAGGGTTACAACATGCTGCTATCTATTCAGAGCTTCAAAAACCTTTCTGTTTGTGACACAGCAAGAATCACTTTATATTTGGTGCAACAGTTGTTTTGCTATTTTTAAGCTGCTTTATGAGGGGTGCTATCATGACAGTTCCTGGAATCTGAAACAGCCATACTGAAAAAGAAACCAAGAATTCATGCATCACCTCCTCCATTCAACACAGAAATACTTCCACTTTAGTTTAAAATCACAATAACTTTCCTGTGTCTTGTGAGGACACAGTGTGCAAGGATGAATCAGTATTTCACTGAAAAAAAAGGAAAAAATTAGATGGTTAACCAGTTAGTTTCCATAACCAGAAGTCCAACATTAAAAAGGCAGGATGTAAAACACTTCTCATTTCCTTTTCCCCTAAGTCATTTGTCCCCTAAGATGATGAGGCAATCTCAATCTTGAGGGACTTCTGAGGTTTCATTCCTCAAGGAATGAAAGGATTGTCAACACTGGAACAGGAGCTCAGAGAAATTGTGGATTCTCCATCTTTGCAGACATTTGAAGCTTGACTGGACATAGCTCTAAGCAATCTAATCCAAAGCAGAAGTTATCCATCCTTTGAAATACAAATAAAATCATATGACTTCCTCATGTCTCCTTCAATCCTAATTTTTCTGCTATTTCCTTTAGCAGTTAATGGACAAAATAATAACTGAACTGAATCACACACTGAAGGTCTTGCTCAACATCCAACACCCTTCCACTTAAACTTGGATGTCTGACAGCCATCAAATGACTTTTTCTACTCTCTAGTGACCTTATCTTCCCAAGGACTTTTCTGATAAGGGCAATGTCTACCTGAGCTGCTTACGAATTAACTACTTCACTATTAAAATCTGACTGAAAACAGGATCACTTGTCTTTTATAACACTGTCCAAAAGCTGAAGCAATTCAAGAACTGATCCATAGGCAGATAATCAACCCCTGTACCAAGAACAGCAATGTGTGCATAGGACAAGTGGAGTACACACAGCATAGGTACAGGCACTGCATTAGCTGTATCACTTAATTCAGTATCTCACAGCTTCCACGTACAGTTCACCCACATGGTCCTGGTTTGCCCATCCCGTGAAAACTAAGCCCACAGCTGAGTGTCACAGTTATTAACATGGTATGTGAAATAAGGCTTTTGCCTGCACGGAGACAAGAGGGGGATTTATTCCAAGATTTCCCCACTGGAATCTGAAGAAGCTGGGTGAAAAATGCCACTGGATGAATTATTGACACCCAAACTACGCCAATGACTTCTGCTCACCCAGCACACAAGACCATCTGTGTGTTCCCTCCTGACCTCTCTTTTCTATCCAGATCAGCAGCTCTTTCCTGCCAGTCTATTATGTCCCAGTGACACCAAGAAGTGGAAGCCATTGTAGTTACCACATTAAATATTTCTCAACATTGCAGGGAAAAAAAACTACTAGAAAGGAATTGGGCTGCATGCTGGCTTAGCTAGAAAAAGAAATGTGGTGAAGAAGATTAAGCTGTGTTTCTATAGCCACAGCTGAGCAGGTGGCAAAGACCCATCACTGGTGCTTGTTCCATAGAGGATTCCACTCCCTGGCAAAACAGTTACTCCTCAAAGAAACCAGGGCTTGAAGATATCCAGGACTCTGCCTGTCAGATGAGCCTTGTGTAAGTTTATGAAGTCTTGGGATCACTATGATTAACTACCTTCCTTAAGCCGTTCCCCACCAGGCTTTAGTGCTTTAAAACCACTGACCCCTTGAATTAAAGAGGGAGATTTCTCTTTTCACAGCTGTGACTCAACACAGGAAGGAATTCAGAGACATCTGAAAACAAAGCCAGGCAGAATTTGAAACAAAATCCTTTAATGACAGATTTAGCAAGTGATGGGCACAGCTGGAGCTTACAAATACAACTAAGCAAATGAGCATGCATTATACAACAACCTTACATAGACAGATCCTATGAAGGGCAATTTCCTCACAGGAATTGCAAAAACCTAACTGCTATGAATAAATCATCAGAAAAACTAGATATTAGCTGTTCAAAAGGAATCTGAGTCTTCAGATCCTTTACCAAACTAAATGGTAACCACCCCTAAAATGAGATATGTGACAACCAATTAAGAAACTAAAGCCTTCATTTTTAGTTATTGTCTATTTAAATCACAATACAAAATCAAAATTCCTGTGCCTAGAGAAGAATAAAACACTATTAAGGTAGTTTTCAAAACTTATATAATACCTTTCATACATTCAACTTAAAATATAACAGTAACTAGTACATACATCATGGAGTCATTGTAAAGAAAATGTGTGCCTACTATTTCTGCTGGGGAAACTGATGCTAAATGTACTCACTAGATATTCTAGGAGGAATTGAAGTGAAAAAAAGAAGTGGAATTAGATACTAACAGCTAATTATCAGTGTCACTATCTTAAACATGACATGCTTCTTTCTACCCAGTCAAATGGGCTACATGACACAGCAGACTACTTTTAAGAAGTAAGCACAAGTTTGCCGATGAACTTTATAAAGTGCAACAAATATCTTGAAGATAATCAAGCATGAGGAGTTGACCACCTCCACACAGTACTGCAAAGCAAAACAACAATGACTACTGAAAATTCTATTTCCCTTATCTGCCTAGCTGGGGTATGTGACTTGCATTAATGGCACGGGGAATAATGTACTTGCACTCAGCCCCTGGACTGACTGATGTCAAATGAAGTTCAACCATTCATATTAATGGGGATCAGCATTTGTCCGAGGGAATGGAAGCCTCTCGGACCTCAGGGTCATGAATTGACAAGCTATCGAACATTTTCTCTGTAGTGCTGACCATCCTCCATCCCCACTGAGCTCAGCTGTCTGGACTCTTAGTCCCGCTCCAGCTGCTTTGTGCTCCTCCTGAGGCACAGAAAGAGCTCATTACAGATTCTTTCTGTGTAATGTGCAATGAGGGCTGAGGTCTCACAACTCCCTTTCTAGGAAATGCAGAATAGTCACATTTCTCCGGACCCCAAGAAAAACAGAGACATACATGCAAACTGTGAGTTTTGTTATTCTGGAGATCTGTAATTGACTAAGCCAGATGGTGACAGAAGTGCCATTAATGCAAAAAAAAAAAAAAAAAAAACCAAAAAAAAAACAAACCCAAAAAACCCCAAACCCAAACCACTGAAAATATCTCCTCAAAAGAACAAAGATGACTAATAACTTGTACCAAGAAAATGACTGTTAAATTGCTATTGTCTCACACCATTAATACACTGGCAGGATGCAAAAAGCAGTTTTTCTTACAGATAGATTTTCTGGAAAAATACCTTCTCGCAGAACTTATTCTTGAATGGTTTCAGGATATCTATAAACTCATGGGTTGTAGTCATGCTAATGATCAGCAAGCAGTAACTTCAGATAGCTGATAAAAGTCTGTAGCTGATATTACCCAGTAAAACATTAAAACAGGCAAAAGAAACCACTGCAGCAGAGTTTTGGCCTTCTTAATATCAAGTAGAGAAATTCTGGGAGTAAGGACAGTTATAATTTTCACCATCATCATTAATCCTAATAAAATTAAGAAGGGCAATAGTAACAATGATAACCGTAACTTTTTTCCTAAACTTTTTTGGCAACAAAAAGTCTGCCAGATGCAAATTTAAATTTTATGGATGATAAGAAAGTCAGCTGTTTCTAGTGACTTTTACAAGTTATAACCCAGCTCTGGTAGTCAGGACATGCAGAGTGAGTGAATTCAAAAAGCCCACTCAAGCCCTGGCATCTCTGTTTCTTTAGAGGCACCTCAACCACACTCTTGTTTTTCAGAGGAGTTTGTGCAGACATTAAAAACCATAATGCAATAAAAAGAAAAGAATTCAGCATGCAAGGCCAACCCCAATGAAGGATGAGACAAATGAAAAAAACAAGATTAAAGTAAGTGCATAAAAAATTTCAGTATCATGAGACACTAAACTGACCCATGAACTATAACTTGACCATGTCTCCTTTAATTGTTCCACATAAGGATCTGCTTTCTGAAAAAGAAGAATATCTTTAGCAGACATAGTGCTACAGCCGTTTTTTCCTTTATCAATAGTATATGCGTACTGTAGTGCAAGTTACGGAACTTAAGTTCTACCACAGAAAGAAGCATGTAGGATGAAGGAGACAGACAGCTAGACCAGAAAATGCCTTCTATATGTACCTGGTGAACTACCAGTAGAAGTCACCACAAAACAATGAAGATCTATTCCTGATGGTAATATAAGGTGAAATATAAAAGCTAAAAAGGCAAGACTGCAAACTTAGGCAGTCAGTAACTGAGAAAGTATTCACATTTGATATTCTTTCAGCATTAAAGTGGTCTCTCATTTTTCTTTCCTTAGCAATATGGATCACAAAACATATTACTGATTTTCTACATTTAAGCAGTTCTGGGTTTTCTCCACCTTCAACATTAATTTCCTGTTCCAGAAAAATCCTCTCACACAACAACTTGTTACTTAAATAAGAATATAAAAATGTTTGTAATGGCAAAACTAAAGGCTCATCCAGTCTAGTGGTCTCTTTTCAACAGCAAGAAGAGTAAATATAGAACATTTATATACGATATTTCCCTACCCTTAGTGCCCCCCCTCCTCTCCATCTATTTTCAGCTCAGGAGATTTCCTGAGCCTATTGTGGCCTGTCTATTTTGCAACCCCCAAGTAGATATCACTTTCAAGTACTTGTCCAGCATCCCTCTGAGCCCTTGTAAAATTCTTGCATCTGCAACACCATCTGGCAAACAAGTTTATATGTCTGCTACCCAGGGTGTGAAGAACCACTTCCAATACCAATAGTGCAATGTGATAATGTATTAATTTCCCCTCATACACCACCACCTTCATAACATTAGCCAGAAAGTAGCTCCCATTGGGCAATAAAAAAAGGAAAATTCGGATTTAGTTTGATGCTCATCCAACTGTTTCAACATTAGCTGCATGACACATGCTACCTCATTATTTATTTTGTATAATTGTCTCACGGAGTGAGTGGGAAATTAAGTGAAAATTGGTCAAGAGAAAGTTAAGAAGGTGATAGTAGTCATCAGTTCTAATGAGTGTTTGCTGCCAAAGAGAAATATCTTGCTATGGTCACTGCACAAGACGAGATATTTCACGACTAAATCTTTGGTGAGAATCCAGGATCAGCTTTGAACAAACTAAGTTCAATTCAACAGAGTAAGCATTTGCCAAGGCTGGCAAACATGGGGCAAAATCAGAGCTGAGATCAGTGAAAGACAAACCCTTCAGTTTCACAGCCATCAGTGGCTCAGGATTGGTAGCAGAAGGGTTCCCACACATGAACTGGTGAGTACCTGCAGGCAGGTAGGATGGAAAAGGCATCCCAGCACCCAGCAGCTGGGGAGATCTGTCACATCTCTCCTTGACAAGGCCCTTTGCCTCTCTCACGCTGCAGTAAAATTCACTTTTAGTTTACTGAAATGACCAGGATTTCTCATATTCACAACTTTTACTCTAATAAAGGCAGCATGGAGGTGAAGCGTTTTACTTTTGCACCAGTTGATAATGTATCTTCAAAATCTGCTTTCAAAATTACTGAATAATTTAAGAAATGTGCTTTAAGATTTATGTTATAAACTGACTATGAGGAAGTAAGAGTTATAAGCTCTCTTAATCTTCAGGTTTCAAGGTGTGAGTGATGTAAGAAACATCATCTTGCAATACAGAACAGTAAAATTGTGAAGATTTATGCCTTCCATTGAAACATCTGGTCTTACCCGCCCTTGGTGCCAGAATGGCAGACTGGATGAGCTGCTTGTTTATTCCAGCCAGGCATTTCCCTGACTCCTGGACTTTATGTTAAGGCATGATGAACATCTTACTCCCACTGGAGAATTTTTGCTCTCATGAAGTCAATAGGTCAGAACTTTTGAAATTTACAGCTCGTGAAAGGGATTCCTCCTTTGAGTTTGTTAGATTCTAGTGCATCAGTAGACAAATATAAATACTTAAAACAATTGTACTTTATGTACTCCATACTTGTGCTTCATACAGGCATAGGCATTAATTTAAAGGCCTGTCAGAATGCAACTTCATTAGCAACAGAGTGAATCATGAGGGGTAGGAAATATCCAAAAGGATTACATCTCACAGAACTACAACAGTAAGCCCTATCAAAAAGTTCCTTTTGTTTTACAACCACAATAAACTTTTCAATTCAGTATTATAAACTGTAATTATCCTGGAGGATCAAACTAGTTGTATTTACTTACTTAGAATTCAGAATAATTTCATTCTTTTTACTACATCTATCAAAAGTCAAATTTTGAGTTAGCAGTGGATCACGATAATGTAAAGGCATTTCTGTTACTGCCTAATGAGTTTCAGAATTGTTTCAAAAAATACACACATTCAAAAGTTCCATAACTTCATCAAAAACTCACATTGAAGCAATGATGAAAAGCATTCAATTTTCTGAAAAAAAGTCTCCACTAGGTTTTAAAACAGAAAAATTATACTGCCTTTTTTCAATTACAGCTACTTGTAAGATTTTCCAGAGGTAGCTACAGTTTGGCTTTGACCCTACTATTGCAAAGTGCCAGAAATACCAAATTATAGCAGGGAAAATGTTATGTGTGCACACATGTATGTGTTTGTCTACAGTCTGCATGAGCAACTGAAAAACATCCAACATAGACACACAGCAAATCGCGTAATTAAAACTTACTGTTATGCAAAAGAAAATTATCATTTAAGTAGAAAATAATGGAAGGACAGCAGAGATTTCTCAGTACTAAACCATAATGCTTCATTTAATGAGTAATCCCTGGAGCATATGGATGTTTACCTCGCTCTGGGCAAGCTCAAGTGCACAGACAGACAATTACAATGCTTCAGCTGATGTATGATAACTTGTTAGGCTGCTGTAATGCAGTGACATTCTTTCATGGCCTTACAGAGTGCATTTCTGTATTTGCTTCCATGCCAATACAACCTTTGTCTTTGCAAGATTAAATGGCTGCATGTTCAAAGTTAGAATGCCTGAATCTGAATACACAAAGCCCTGGAAACTTAAAAGCTGGAAACCCTGTCTGCAATCTCTCTGACTTTGGCAGGTACATTGTCTGCATCTACTCTGCCTTCAGAAAAATAAAATATTAGTAAATTTTTTAAAAAGGACAAGATTTTGCAATAGGAAAATCACAATACAATTTGGTTGAATTGCATCTTACATGAATAATTGCTGGACAGCAGACTTATTTACATGATCCATTGAATACAATTTTTAAAAAATTAATATGTAGATACAGGCTGGAGATTAAGAGTAAATGCTGGCCAATGGCTTCAGAAAGACTCCAGGTTTTGCCTTGGGAGAATGGCAAAAGGAGAAAATATATTGCTAAAGCCTCTCTTCCCACCTCTTTTATACTGCTGCCTCTTGTCAGAATGTAGGATGCAAAGTTCTGAGACTGGTATTTGGCAAAAGCACAGCTTAAATTATTAAAAAAAAAAAAAAAGAGGGAAAAGAAAATCTAATGAAACTGCTTTGGTCAATCACACAGAGCTATTGAACACCTCCTTAATGTTGTTAGTCTTCACTTCTCCATGAATTTTGTGAAAGCTGAAGGCAGTACTTCAAACTATTAATCTTCTATGCTTTTAGACTCTATATACAAATCTTATTTTTCTAGTCCATATTACCGGACAAGGAAAGTTAAAATACAGAGATTATAAACTCTACTGCTTGGTCATATGGGGAACTCTAGAACCTCAGAAATGCCCACACTTCTGTATTTCTTTCTATGTATTTGATCCAAAATTCTGGCTATCAATGTGAAAGGAATTTTAAAGTTCTTCTATTAATAACAATCTAAAGATAGAAAAGATTCACGATTCACAAAAAAGTAACCCATGCACACTCAGATACACACGCAGTATAGATGGCTGTGCTTTGTTCCACAAGAAACTCTTGTGATTCACAGCACCTGAGTATGAGTTTCCAGGTTTCCATGAACTTACTTCTTAAATATTAAAAACATAATGCATTTAAGAAATTTCTTCCTTTTTTTTTTTTTTTTTAATGAAGCCAAATGTAGCAATCAATGGTCATCTATGTTCTGGTTGGCATATTTCACACAAGAGACCCTTGATAATAAACCATGGCTGAAATATCAAAATTCCTTCAAATACTTACCTCTGTTAATGGTAACTACAGCTGCACTCAAAATCTGCTGCCCTTGATATCACTTACATTCCCACAGGAATATAAATCTCCATGTTTCAAAAAAGGTATTCATCTCAGGGCTCTGGAGAAACACACAGCTTGTTTGTTTGATGCTGCCTGATAGTATTATTGGGTTAACATGATGAAATAGACTCTTTTTTTTCCATGAAGCTTATCTAGTCTCACATTATTAATCTGAAAACAGGCCAAAAGAAAAAACAGGAAGAGAGATACAACAAATTCAGAGCTCAAATATGGTCATTTGGGCCACTGCAGATCTTCAATAGAAGCAATTTAGGACGAGACATGGGAATACAGAAAAAGAAACACAATGAAGAGAGACTACTGAAGGCTGTTTCCTGTCTGTTAGAAATCAAAGAGGATCAGAGCAAAAATGAAATTGTCTTGTAGCTGAGGTAATAATGTACCTAATGATCTTGAAATGAAATGTTTAAAAAGCTGCATTTCTACCTTTCATTTTAAAAGATGTGCATTTTAATCCCATGAGTAATCCAACAATGATAATTGCAAAACTGTAACATATAATTAAATTCAAACCCAAGATCTATTCCACCCTTGAATCGAAATTATTCCTTTCATCATAGTAAAGGCCTGTTGTTTTTAAAAGCTAGTGTCTATATTTATTTCATTTAATTCATAAGCCCCTAGTTATTACTGTAATTTTACTCATACGCCGGTTATCTAATGTGTAATGCTATAGCTGTTTGAAGTGTATTTTCCAAAACCAGAACAGAACTAAGACCCAGAGACACATCACTACCTCTTGCAGAAATGTCACTCATGCTATGAATAAAGCATAAGCTGAGAAAAACATCATTACCCACCAAACAAATAGCATTTACTCAACCAAACCCATGTGTCTGGAGCTGCGCTCCCGAGCTAATTGGAGGCAGATTCTTGTGCCGTGCCACAGGACGCAACAGCTGAGAAACCTCTCGAGCTGGTCATGGAGAGCTCAGCACGCTGTGCAAGGGGAATTGCCAAACTCTGGGACAGGAGGCAGGGCCAGAAATCCCAGAAAGCAGGGTGTGGATATTCTCAGTTCAGTCAGAGAGAAAAAGAGAAGGTTTTCTAACCAGGCGAGAGCCTGGGAGACAGTTGGGAAAGAATGTAAATAATTCTCTAATCTATCTTGTTGTTCACATTGTTTATAGATGGGTTCTGCCACCGTGCGTCATTCACTGCACACCAGTGGTGTGAGATGTTTTTACTCTAAGACCAATGAAATCAGTCCACACAATGTTCTCTATAAATGGAGCGGTGCATTTGAAATAGATCGGAGTTCATTCTCTTTGCCTTTGATTTGGAGTCATTTTCGTTCCCGTCCTGCTCTACAGTGACAAGTGAGCAGATGCAAAGATAACCTTTGGTTGGAAGGTTCATCCAGAGGCCACCTTTGGCTCAGGGCCTCACTCAGGGCTGTTGTCCAGGCCTTGGCACTTCAGGGACGTGGTTTAGTGCTGGGCTCGACACTGCTGGGTGACCGGCTGGACTGGATGAGCTCAGAGGTCTTTTCCAACAGAAAGGATTCTGTGATTCCATGATTCCATCTGCTGCATTCAGCCAGGTCCATGTTAGCAGCATTCATTTGCTCACAGTGTCTCCTCAGGCCCAGCTCTTGAGGCCTGAGGCTTCAGCTCCTTCAGCTCCTGGTGCTCAGCTGCTCGTGCTGAACGAGACACTCGGAGAGAAGAACACAGTCCATCCAATTCCTTCTGGGACACGGAGAGGGGAGGCTGTGCAAACAGGAGCAGTGTTTGGTGTGGCCTCCTCTCTGCCCTGCACGCCTTTCAGCGCTTTGAAGCAGCCAAGAGCTTTCTCCAAGAGTGCAATGGAGCAGCTGTTCCTGCTGCCGGGTCTGTCTCTCTCCAGTCTCTGACCTTGCCTGCTTTTGTCCCTCTTGCTGTGCCCTCTGCTCCCCCAGGGCTCGGTGGCTGCTGCCCAGGACTGTGGGACTGGCACAGATCCCGTGGTGGAGACCCTCCTTTCTGTGCCCTTGGAGCTGCCTGGGCACAGCAGCCTTTTCCATCTGGAAGCTCCCCATGGACAGGGAGTCCCCAGCTCCGCTCCTTGCACAAGCTCCAGGAGCCCAGGGCTGCCATCTCAAGTCCCTGCTGGCCCTGGGGGCTCCCAGGTGGGCACAAGTGGGGCAGCACAGCCAGCGGGGAGCCTGTGAGTCTCTTCCAGCCCTGTCTGCTCTGAGTTTGGGCCTTGGAGCCTCAGGTGGCCAAAGGCAGCTGCTGCTGGTCCCTGTGTGTGCCCGTGTTCAGCGGTGCTGCTCCATCAGTCTGTGCCCAGCAACGGGGAAAAGCCTCAGCCCTGCAGGGCCAGGAGCTGCCGGGCTCTGCCTGAGCAGCTCAGCCAGAGGGAAGGGAGCTGCTCCCCACGGGAACCAGGAGCAAAGGGCTGGAGCACCTCGCTCTGGGGCAGAGCCCAACTTCTGTGAGGGAGTAACAGAGTTATTCACGTGCACTGGTGTGTCAGCACTGCAGGTGCTGTGCCTGCAAACACATTCGGGATGTGCAAAAGAATTCTGCAGCTCTTGGCTGGATCAGGATGTCAGCAGTGCTGAACTCCAGCTTAGTCCAAAGCAAACACTTGACACCTCTTCTCATATCTGCTAGATTTTTTACCGCAGGGTATCCAGAGAAAATTAAACAGAGGAGTAAATATTTTCATTGTTTATCAGAAATGTATCTTATTTTGCTGTAAATCTTATTTTTGCTGAAAAATCTGATTTTTGCTGAAAAATCTTACCTATTTTACATGATGTGTTATCTACTTAAAAAGAAATAGAAAAAAATTTTAAAAATGAGAAAAATATGAAAGAGAAAACAAAAAGAAACAAATGTGTAATGAAATCTTCTGTAACTTTGGATTTAAGAGGTAACTGATCTTTTTAAAAGGAGAACTCATTTACTTTGTGCCTGTTCTGATGGCCTGGATCCATCTTACTGACTGACCCCAGCATTCTTTTTTTAAAGACATTGGGTTTTGTTTCCAATATTAAGATTTATTTTTTTTAATTGGTGTTGAAGCAATAGGAGGATGAGAGATGGATTGTGCACGACTGTGTCTTGAGAACAAAAACATTGCAGTTTGAAACTTGGACCTAAAGTAATTAAAATGAAACTTAGAAATCCCAGTGCATTGTGTGACAGCAGCTTTTCCTATAGGATGTGCAGCATCACAAAGACTTCATCAGTGGGGTTGGGAGTGCTTGGAGCTTTGTCCTGTGCCACTCTGGGATGCCATGAACCAGGACTTCACCTGCCACCAGCCCAGGTCACCCTCTGCCACCGCAGCTCCTTGGACCTTGTGTCCCCAAAGCAGACACAAAGTGTTTCTGCTGCTCCCCCTTTGCACAAACCCACAGAGAGCTGGGATTTTTCCAAGTCTCGTCTCTCCATTGGGCCATATTCCCAAAGAACCAGCAGCACATCCTGATGAATACGGCAAGTTACGTGGATGGTTGTCAGCTCCACTTCCTGCCTAGAAATCCTGAAACTGCTTCTAAATGCTGCTCCTTCAGCTCCTGGACACCTTCTCACACAGAGCTGGGAAAAAAAATCCCCTGGCCACCAGCTAAAAGGTGAGTTATGCCAAAGTTGGAGTACTGTGGGAAATCTCTGTCCCTCCCTGTCCTTTTAATGTATCTGTACATGGGGGTGTGCCTGGATGTGTCTTGTGCACAAAGGAAGGAGCGTGCAAGCAACGGGACTGACACTTTCAGTGTCCATGCTATTCCATACCCATGGGTACAGAGACATTATGGAAACCCTGGCACAGACAGGGCCTTCTGTCCATGGGTAGAGACATCCTAGAGCCCCTGGCACAGACAGGGCCTTCTGTCCACAGGTACAGAGACATCCAAGAGCCCCTGGCACACACAGAGCCTTCTGTCCATGGGTAGAGACATCCAAGAGCCCCTGGCACACACAGGCCTGGCACACACAGGCCTGGCAGCACAGGCTGCTTTCCCCACAGGCTGCAGGAGATGAGAACACAACATTTGCCAACACTGACTGAAAGCCACAGCTCCGGGTGCTCCCCGTGAACCCCAGCTCTGGGACCACTGTCTGCCCCATGCTTCAGGGGCTGCAGTGGGAGCCCGGCTGGGCTCTGCCCTGGGGCCATCCTGCAGGGACAGCTGCAAACAGGGAGCATTCCCTTGCCACAAAGAGCCAAGCCATGGCTGCAGGGCAGCTGCTCCAGCCCGGAGTGCACTGCTGAGTGCTGTGCTCTGGGGCTGGGGCTCCCCGCACAGGGGACTGGACTGGTGTGCCACAGGAGACAGAGAAGCTGCAGCTTCAGCATAACTGAGGTGGGTGCGTGGGCTGGGAAGAGTGGGGAGGCTCAAGGGGATTCACAGAGCTCATCCTGCTGCAAGGACGAGGAAAAGGGAGTGGGAACTCAGCAGTGAGGACAGCTGAGGGCTGGAAAGCAGCTCTGAATCACACTAAAATCCCACTGGAGCTCTGAGACATTGCTGCTCCTCAGCCAGTGACAGGATGAGTCCCCAAGCCTGGGGCTCGGCCTTCCTCATGGTGAGGGGCACCAAGGAAGGCAACAGTGTGATGGAGACTGCCATGGGCTGGGAACTCACTGGGGGACAAGAGGGAGCAGTTGGGAAGTAAAAGGCAGGTGGGGGAGAGAACAGTTCAGAGAAGGGCTGAGCTACAGCTTGAGCAAGCTGCAAAATGTCATTTGGGGTCATCCCAGATTGATTTCATGTCAGAAGCTATTGAACAAGTTTAATTTTTGGGTGGTGTCATGTTTGCCCTTGGAGGTGTACACTCTGCAAACTTGAGCTGTGTTGCTGAAATGCTCAAGCAGGTCTGTGCTGCAGGTCACCCCATTTCTTCTTTGGCTGATTGCGGCCCGGTGCTGAGCTCCAGCAGAGCGTTGGCAGAGCCCAGAGCAGCCTCAGCACCCGCAGAGCCTGGCTGCAAGGAGAGAAACCAGAAAGCGCCCGTCAGCTGAAGGCTCCTGTCCCCTTGTCCCAGCCGCCCGCAGTGCCCAGGCCATGCTGGCCGTGCCCAGAGCTGTGCCCAGAGCTGCCCATCCCTGCTGCCTTTGGGAGCAGAGCAGGAGGGCAGGACATGTGCCCAGCCTGCAGCCAGCCACGGCACATCCAGCCCTCAGCAGCTGCCCAGAGCAGGATGCTCCTGTGCTCGCTGCCATCTCCCCAAAGCTCTGATCCCACCATGCCAAGCAGACCGGACCCACCTCACGCCATCCTCCGCTGGAAGAAAAGCTGGTCCCAAACGATGTCCTCAGCCTTCTCCAAGGGCACGGCCCATCCACGCCACAGCTGCTCCCAAGCATTTCCCCATCCAAACTGGACCCCACCTGGAACGCTTCCTCTAGAAAAACACACAACAAATTATTGAAAATAGATTACAGACAAAAAGGGGAACAAGAAAAAAGGTCAAAAATCTTATCTCTGTCAGGGGATTAAGGAAGGCCCAACCCCTGCATGCCCGGGAAAAACCCACCCACAGGTGAGGGAAGCCCAGGCTTGCTCCCTTCCCCCTGCACTGCCCTCCAAAATAACGGTGATCCCAAAGCAAAGAGGGGCAGTGGAGCAGCCCAAGCCCTTCCTTGCCTGCAAAGCAAAGCAGCCCCTGCACAGGTTCTGGAGTCCCACCTCTGCTCCCACCATGGGGGTTTCTTTGTGTCGGGCTGGCTGCCCCAGCCCCAGCCCGGGGCACGGTGGGTGCTGGGGCTGTTGGCAGGGCCAGGAGCCCACTCCCATTTCATCAGCACCCCAGCCCATCCCCCCAGCCCTGCCAAAAGCAGCCTGGCAGCCGACTGAAGGATCAGCTGCATCCGCCCCAGCAATGGGGGAACCTTTGGTTCCCGGCCAGGCTGTGCAATGCCCAAATCTGGGAGCATCCCCCTGCGTGTGGACTCACCTGCAAATTCCCTGTGGAGCCTGGCTTTGGAGAAGGCGCCAGAATCAAAGTCCATCATCTTCAGCTGCCGGTGACCAGGTGGAGGAAGAGGTTGTCATTTTTGATGTCGTCCTTACTGTCCCCAGCAGCAGCAGCCCCACCTGGTACAGCTTCTCCAGGGCCGCCTCCTCCTTCCCTGAGGTGAGCCCAGGCTGTCAAGGTTCTGCCCAGGGCCCCAGCTGTCAGGGAACCAGGACAAGCAAAACCAGCTCAGATGGTGGCCACCAGTGCTGGGCAGAGCAGCTCAGCTCCAGCACAAGGGCTGCGTGTTCCCATCTGATGACCCCTGGGCAGTGACACAGGCAGGACAAAACCAGTCTGGTTGGCTTTGCCACTGATTGCCAGGACAAGTGTGGAGCTGTTACCTGCCAGGCCCCTGGATCCAACTGTGCACGTTGATCTCTCCCATCTTCTAGGGCAGAAGACCACCCTGCACCCATGGATCACGGAAAAGCTCTTCTAAGGATGGCCTGTCCGAGGGCTGCATGGACAAACACCTCTTAATGAGATCCTGGCACTCTGGGGAAACAAACCAGAAATCACCAGTCAGTTGGAGAAGTTGCCCCCCTGTTCCCATGCCCAGGCCATGCTGGGTGTGCCCAGAGCTGGGCCTAAACTTCCCCATGGATTCTGTGTTTGGAGGAGAGCAGGAGAGCAGGACATGTGCCACCTCCTCAGCAGCTGCCAGAGCAGGATGCTCATGAGCTGCTGCTGTCTCCCAGCACTGGTATTGCCCCCGTGGCCAGAGATGAGGACCCACCTTGAGAGAGCCGTCGTGGGAACAAGATCCGCCCCCAGATGATCTCCTGGCCCCTCCTGAACGGGTGCTTCCCCATGACCAGGTGGTACAGCAGGAGGCCCAGGGACCAGATCGTCGCTGCCTCGCCATGGTAGCGTTGGTGCTGGATCCACTCTGGTGGGCTGTAGGACAGGGTTCCTGTGGAACACAGACAGAGTTCATCAGGGGGACGCTGCTGCTCCCAGAGCCTGGCCCCAGCACCCCATGGCCTGTGGGGGCTGCCCCAGTGGCACACAGGGTGACTGCTGCCCTCTCACCAGCACCTGGGACTTGTGTACAGACTTGGGGCTGGAAAAGAAGCCACTGGTGCTGGAAGAGGGCAGCAGAAATCCTGGGAAGGCCCAACCATGACACACAAAAGCAGAACTCATCCAGTGGTGGAGAAAGCCCGCTCTACTCCCCGCCTGCACGGCCCCCCAAAAATGTTAACCAGTCAATGCAAACAATGGGAGCAGAGCAGTCCAAGCCCTTCTCGCCTGCAGACCAAACCATCCAGGGCACAGGGTCAGACCCCCCTCTCTGCTACCCCCACTGGGGTTTTTGTCAGGCTGGCTGCCCCAGCTCCAGCCTTAGCCCAGGCCACAGTGGGTGCTGAAGGCTGTCGGCAGGGCTGGAGCTGGCCCCCCTCACACCCCCACCCAAATCAGCTTGGCTCCAGCATTAATCCCATCCTGGCTGCAATAGGGGGAGCCCTGGGGCTGCACCCCGGCTGGGCCATGAGATGCCCAGGAGCATCCCCCGGCAGAGCTCACCTGCAAACTGGGTGTAGGCTGTGTCTTGGAGGAAGGCGCCACAGCCAAAGTCAATCAGTTTCAGCTGCCCGGTGGCCAGGTCGAGCAGGATGTTCTCAGGCTTGATGTCCCTGTGCAGGACCCCGCAGCTGGTGCAGTGCCGCACGGCCTCCAGCACCTGGCGGAACAGCCCCCGCGCCTCCTCCTCCGGCAGGAACCTCCGCTCCGCCAGGAAACCCGACAGCTCCTGGCACCGCTCCGGACGCTCCAGCACCAGCACGACGCTGTCAGGGAGCTCAAGCCACTCCAGGAGCTGAATGACACCAGTGCAGCCAGAGGACACCTTGTCCAGCAGCACGACCTCCAGGGGTGCGCTGGTGCCGTCGGGCTGCGGGAGGAGCGCGATGCCGTCAGTGGGGCTGAGGCTGTGCCAGGGCTGGGGAACCCCTCAGCCAGCCCGGGATGCTCTGCATGCCCCGCTCAGCCCATGCCCGCTCTCCCTGCAGGGCTCTGGGCGGCTCCCACCCTGCCGGGCCCCGGCTCCTCGCCTCCCGGCACGGCCCGGCTTCTGCCGCTGGCCCTGCTCACTCACCAGCTCGCCCCAGTGCCGGACGCGGTTCCTTGGCACCCTTTTGATGGCCACCTGCAAGCCAAGAGCAGCAGCAGGCTGAGCTCGCCACCCGCCCTGCCCTGCCCCATCCTCCTCCTCCCCCTCCTCCTCCCCCTCCTCCTCCTCCTCCTCCTCCTCCTCCTTCTCCGCCCCCTTCTCCTGCGCCCACCGCCGGCCCCGCCGCTCACCGGGGCGCCGTCCGAGAGCCGCGTGGCTGCGAAGACGCTGCCGAAGCCGCCGCTGCCCAGCAGCGAACCCAGCCGGTACCGCTCCTGCAGGGCCTCCTCCTGCGCCTTCCCTGCGGGCGGGACGGGGCTGTCAGCGCTCGGCCCGGGGCCAGGAGCGGCCCCCGAGCGCCCCCCGAGCACCCCGGGCCGGCCCTTCCCAGGTGTTCTGTCCCTGGAACGGGACAGTGGCGGCTCGGGGCTGGCGGCCGCGCTGCCGAGCAGCAGAGCTCGGGCCGGGGAAGCCGCAGCGGGGGCGGCGGGAGCGGCCGCGCCGCGTGTGTCCTCCGTGGGGCCCGGGAGGAGCCGGGGCCGGGGCCGGGACTGGAGCCCACGTCGGGGCCGGGGCCGGGCTCGGGCCAGGCGGAGCCAGAGGGCGGCGGTGCCGCCCCAGCCCCAGGCACTGATGCCTGCCCAGCAGCGCCACCGCCAGCACGGCCAGAGCCGGGCGGAGGCGAGACCCCGGCGGGACGGCCGGGGACGGGGACGGGAACGGGAACCGGGGCGGGGACGGGGACGGTGACGGGCTGGGGACATGGCCCAGGCCAGCAGGGGAGAGGGAGACTGGGAGAGGAGGGGACACCGTGAAAGGGAGAGCAGGAGAGGGTGCGGGACAGCGGGAGAGGGAGAGGAGATGCGAGTGGGACTCGATAGAGTATCTGGTTTCTCTGCTGCCGCTGCTGCCGCTGCTGCCGCTGCTGCTGCCGCTGCAACTGAAGCTCCGGGGCCGTTTGTCCCCGTGTCCGTTTTTCCGTTGCCCGCTCGCCCCCGCGCCCAGCCCCCCGCTCCCCAGGGGCAGCCCCTGAGCCTGTCCAAACACGGGAACTTTGCCCTGTTCAGCCCAGACCCAGAGTCTGGACTCCTGCACAGGGGCGTAGGAATCACCTTGAGCGCTGCTGTGCCTTGTCCCCGCTGAGGATCAAACCCTATCGGAGCACATTCCCTGAATGCAGAATTTGTACCTTACCCAGGCACTGCACTTACCTCTCCAGCAATGATTAAAAAAAACAAAACAAAAAAACAAAAAAACAAACAAAAAAAACCCAAAAAAAAACCAAAATCAAAAACAAAAACGGGGAAGGCAAACTGTGTGTAGCTCATGGTATTTTACTGGGTCTAAAATTCGCCAAGTCATGGATCTTAGAGATGAGATCTATTTGGATTAAGGGGATGGAGCAGTAGTGCAAGATGGAAAAGAGGAGCATAAAAATAAACAGAGAAAAACATCTTCAGTTGTTTCTTTCCATTTTCATTTCATTTCTTAAAAGCTGTTTCAGTTTTCCCAGAATCTTCTCCACACTCCTGTTTGCTCTTTCCAAGAACCTTTCCTGGAGAACGAGGTGCAGCTTCTGTCACAAGATGTGCCACCAACTGCAGCTTCTCTAGGCTTTCCACACCTTGTGTGCAGCTCAACTCTTGCAGCACAGCAGGACAAATGTTTGAAGAACTTGACAGCTTGTTCTTTCTTTTCCTTGTGGGCTGGGCAGTTGTGCCATTGGTAAGGTTTTCATTGTTACAGTTCTGCCCTAAGAAACCATGATGGGCTACCAGGAATTGTCAGGGAATGCAAGCCTGACTGAATGCAGAGAAAGAATCTGCAGAGCCTGCATCCAGAAATGGAGAGCTGTGTGAAAATCATTGCAACATCGCCATGGGCATCTTGAAAGTGATCTAGAAGATGAAAATGCTCTGACAGAGGGCATTTGTTTCTGAGTTCAGTGTAGAGGATTCCACATCTAGTGCATGGGTTCATAAATCAAGAGTTCAATCAGTCCATGGAAAGCACCAGAACAAGCACTAGGACTGGGACACACTGGGAGCCACTGGAAATGTGCTGGGGGTAACTGGGACCACGCTGGGGGCAACTGGGGACAAGGGTGAGTGACTGGGGCCCTGCTGTGAGAGACTGGGATCATACTGGACTCATACAGGGATCGTACTGGGAGTGACTGGGACTATTTTATGGGCAACTGGGAGAACTGGGAACACACGGGATGGCTCTGGGAACAACGGGGACAGTGCTGGGGGCAAATTGTATCATAATGGGGAAGAACTGGGAGCAACTGGGCTACTGCTGGGAGCAGCCCCAGGCCCTGGGAGCCCTGCACCCCTTTCCCGGCCATGCCGGCTCTCCAGCCCCCAGAGCCCCCTTCTCCTTCACCCAGAGACCCCCTGGACCCCTATTCCTGCCTTTCCCAGTGCCCAGACCCTCCTTTACTCAACACCGAGGACACCCGGGACCCCTATTCCCAGCCAGCCCGGGTTTTCCCACCTTTTGCTGGGAATGGGGACACCGGGGACCCTTGGAGTCCCCTTTGCTAACGATAGTGGCACAATTAAGCTCGCCCAAACTCCTCCTGGATCTCCCCTAAGCCCCCAGTGGGGATTCCTGGGAGTTCCCCTGTGTTCCCCCCTTTCCCAGGACTTTGGGGGTCCCCCCGACCTGTCCGTGCACCCCCAGATTTCTTCCACAGCCTCCTGTGATGGTGAGGGGTGGGGGCAGAGTGCTGGTGCCCCCCTGCCTGCAGCAGATCCAGCGGTGAGGGGAGTTTGGGGGGGTCCCTGAGCATTTGCGGTCCCCCGGGTCCCCCAGGATCTCCCTGGACACGCTGACGCTGCCTGTGCGCAGTGAGAAGGTTCATTCCCGGCTTGGGGTCCCAGCTCTGTCACCGGAATGCCCAGGAAGCCCCAAACCCTCCTGGGAACCCCCAAACCTCCAGGACACCCCAACTTCCCCGGGACCCCAAAACCATCCCTGGGCCCTCCAAAAACTCCCCAAGACCGCAAAAACCCCACACAGACACCCCCCAAAACCTCCCAGGACATCAAAATTCCCACAAGACCTCCCAGCACACCCCAGACCCCCCTGAGAAGGTTCGTACCTGGAAGGGGGTCCCCATCTCTGTCACCGGCAGGTACCCCCAAACCAGCCTTGGGTTCCCCCTGGGATTGCCCAATCCCCCCCTTTGGGAATCCTTAAAACCCCCCTGGGAACCCCCCAAAAATCCATCGGAACCCGAAAAACCCTGGAGATATACAAAACCCCCCCAGGAATCCATCATGAAATTTATACCCAGCATGGGGTCCCCATCACCATCATCGGCATCACCCGGGTACCCCCAGATCCTCTCGGGACTCCCAAACCCTCCTGGGACCCCCAAACCCTCCCAGGTACCCCTAAATCCTCCCAGGAGTCCCAACCCTCCCCGGGCTCCGCTGCCGGAATCAGCGGGAGTGGTGTTGGCCTCTTCAGGGGAGTTAGAGTGGGACCCAACCACAGCGGGGCCCTTAAAACCCAAAAATCCACCCTGGGGGGCAAAACATCCCCTACAGCGGCTTGGAGTGAGTCCCCCAGAAAAATGTCACTTAAAGCCGTCATGATCGCCCCTGAAAAGGGGCTTGTGGGGCTGTGGCCCCACAAACACCTGAAAATGGGGAGGAAAAAACACCCTTGGAGGGGTGAGGTCCCCCCAAAAATCCCTAAAAAGAGAAAAACTCCTCTTCAGAGGGGCCTGAAGACCCTTCAGGGCACTCGAGGAGGGACAAGATCCCCTCCTCTGCTGGGGCCTCTCCGAGCCGGGAGCTCTCCCGTTGGCGGCTGCCCTCGGGGGAGCCCCGAACGACGGCGGCTCCTGGGCTGAGCCCCCCTCAGCCGGGGCTGTGGAGGGAACTGGGGGGGCTGGGACGGGGCCTGGGGGTCCTGGGGTGACCTGGGGGAGCCTCAGTGGGTCCCACCTCCCCCTGTGCCCCCTCTCCCACCCCCTTCCCAATATTGCCCCCAAACAAAAGCTTGTGGCTGTGCCAGCGCCCCCACCGACCTCCAGCCCTGGGAACCTGGAGCAAGCGGAAACCACAACTTTGCAAATGCTACCTGTGCCTGAAGCAAATGGAAAGAGAACTGGGGTGTGAAAAATAAAGCTTGTTTATTTTCAGAAAAACAGTAAAGAAAACACAGAACACATTTACATTGTAAGAATATTTGTAACAACAACTATCTATGGAACATATATACCCAAGAACATATCTAACAAAAGTCTATGAAACGTATTTACAGAAGACAAAAAGAAGCCCTAAAACCTATAGCCTAAAGACAACAACAAACTCTACAAGGTATGTACAAAAGGGTGGCATCTCTGTCCGGGATCTCCATCGGTCCTTGAGGAAAAGCAAGAGGCACAGTCACTCCAATCAGGCAGAGAGGGCTCTTCCATGTGCCCCCAGGCTGGCCCAGCAAGCGCAGCACAGGCTGGGGATGGCCACCAGAACCCAATGCACCGGGTCCCACATCCCTGAGCAGGGACCACCCAGCCCAGTCCCAGCCTGGCAGCAGGGGACCCGCTCTGCCTGTGGGGACCACATGCCTGTCCTGCTGCTGGTATTGCTCTTCATCCCAAGATCATGGCCTCTTCCTCATCTTTCTCATCAATGTCCATGTCCTCAAGGTACTCTTCCATTTCCACGTCCATCTCCTCTTCCACATCTACCTCCATCTCTTCTTCACCACTCTCTTCTCCATCCACTTCCATCTCCTCCTCTGTATCCATCTGCATGTCCACCTCCATCTCTTCCTCTCCACTCTCTTCCCCATCCACTTCCATCTCCTCCTCTCTATCAGCCTGCATGTCCACCTCCATCTCGTCCTCTCTCTCGGTGACAGCCTGCAGAGGTAGCAACACCTCAGGATGGGGTCCCTGTCCCACCCCATCCCCACAGAACTCCAGCCCAGCCGGGCAGCTGGGGGGTGTCCACCTCCATGGAATGGCACTGTACCTTCCTCAGGACAAATGTGAGCAGCCTGCAGGGACGGATGACAAAATCCAGGCAACAGAGAGCTTTCAGGACTGATGGCAGTATCAGGGCGCAGGTGACGAGAAGAGTGACAGGGAACATGGTGAAGGGTGAGCTGGCACGAGGGCTGGCACAGGGTGGGCTGACACAAGGGCCAGTGGTTGTGTTGTGCTCTTTGCTGGACGCTGGAAGTTCCTGCTGGAACATCACATCTGTGACATCACAGTGGATCTAAAGAGCATCTTGTTCCGAGCTGAGCAATCTTCCCCAGCCCATGCTGCTCACAGCCCTGTTGCCAAGGATGGGGCATCCACAGCCTGGGCCAGTGCCTCAGCAGCCTCCGTGTAAAAGAGCAGCTCCCTCAGATCCAACTTCAATCAGCCTCCTGCAGTTGAAAGCCATCCCCCCTTGTCCTGTTGCCACGGGCCCGGCTGAACACTGTCCCCGTCTTTCCTGTGGGACCCTTCCAGTCCTGCAGAGCTGCACTGAGGCCTCCCCAGTGTCTCCTGTTTCCAGGCTGAGCATCCCCAGCCCCACTTGGACGGCAGTCAGGTAGATCAGGGGGATTCAAGGCTGAAGTCACACAGCATCAGGAACTGAGAGGTGGAAGCTTTAGGCCCAGGTTTGCCTCTGTAATAACAGTGGAGGGGAAGATGGTGGGACACTGGCTCTCTTCTAACCGGTGAATATTTCCTTTTTTTTTTTTTTTCTTCTTTTCTGTCATGCTGATGCAGGTGTTGCTGTTTGCAAGGAAGCTTGGCACATTATCCATTGTCTTCTCCATTTGTGAAACACCGAGCAGAGTCTGGGCAGGCTGATGATGCAGAGCAAAACCTGCAAATACACCGGTGATCCTGAGCCTGGAGGATGCAGCTAACCCCAGCCAAAAATAATTTCTGGAAAGTCAAGCCTGGTTTACATTTTCTTGAGTTTGGCTATCCCTGAACCGGGGGAGGGGGCATTCGGGGGAGGGGGTACCACAGGGGTTCCCCTCCCCCGTTTTTGGGGGGTCTCCCATGGTGCCCCCTCCCCAAAAAGCTCCGCGGGCCCCCTGAAGCGGCTTCTGTTCCACCGGCCGGTGCCCCCTGATCCAGGACTGCCCCCGGTGAGTCTGGGGCGCTCTGGGGGGATTCTGGGGGGATTTTGGCAGCATTTTTGGGCATTGGGGGATTTTGTTGGTAACTTAGGGGGAATTACTGAATTTTGGAGAGAATTACTGGCTTTGGGGGGTTATGGGACTTTGCAGGGTTTTGTGGAATTGAGGATTTCGATGATTTTTTTAGGGTTTTGTGGGGTTTTTTTGGGGGGGTTTATTGAAATTTTTGGGAGTTTTTTTTTTTAATTTTGGTGGGTTTCACTGTGATTTTGTTGGATTCTTTGGGGTTTTGGAGGGTTTTATTGGGATTTTGGGGGGATTTTGGGGGGTTTTAGTGGAATTTTGGGGGGCTTTGGAGTTTTCCCAGGGTGTGGGGAAGGGCTGAGAGGCACCAAAGTCTCCTTTAAACCCCTGAAAGTCTCAATAAACCCCATGAAAGCGCAATTAAATCTCACAAATTCCCATTAGAACACCCTCGAATCCCAATAAAAGCCCACAAAATCCCAATTAAACCCCACAAATCCCCCCCCAAAAATGTCTCCAAAACCACATGAAGCCCCACAGAATCCTCACGAGACCCAAAGAAATCTTGGCAACACCCAAAAAAACCCACAAAACCCCCCACAAAATCCCCGCTAAAATTCCTAACAAACCCAAATCCCCAAAGAATCCCACTAAATTCCCCAACAATTCCAATAAAATGCCTCCAAATCCCCTAAACATTCCAATAGAACACAGAAATAATTCCAGAGGATCCCACAAAATCCCCACAAAATCCCAGTAAAACCTTCCAAAATTCTAAAGAAAAACACAAAAAAAATCAATTAACCCCCAAATACCCCCAGGAAAACAACTTCCCACTCAAAGCACCAAGAAAACCCCTCAAAATCCAAACTCTGCAAAATTCCCCAACTGCCTCCAAACCCAGTAATTCTCCCCAGAAACCCCAACAATTCCCTGTAAACTCCCAACACAATTCCCCAAAGCCCAAAAAAGCCCCAGATGCCCAAACCCCTCCCGAGCCCTCCCTGGTCCCTCCCGGTCCCGCCCAGGCCCGTCCGGGGCCGCGGCCAAAACTGCCCGGAGCGGACGCGGAGGTCCCGGAGTGACCCCAGAGCCGATCTCGGGCTCGGCCTCGGGCCCGGCCCCTTTGGGGGATTTTGGGCCGAACCGGGCAGGTTTAGGGTGGGCTTCAGATCCCTTGCGGGGATCCCGAGCCTTTTTGGGTGGATTTTCAGCCCCTGTGGCTGATTTGAGGCCGAATCTGGTGGGGTTTAGGGGGGATTTCAGACCCCTTTGGGTGATTTAAGGTCCATATGGGTGAATCTTAATCTTGTGTGCATGATTTTAGGTCCCTTTTTTGTGATTTAGGGTCCATTTAAGTAGTTTTTTTTTTGCTTCTTTGGGCAATTTTAGGTCAAACCAAGCCATTAAGGTGATTTTAGGCCAAAGCAGGTACTTTCAGGGTGGATTTTAGCTGCATTTGAGGGATTTAAGGGTGATTTTAAGCCATTTCATGTGTCTTTTAAAACATTTGAGGCAATTTTAGACCCCATTGTTTGGATTTTAGAGCCCTTTGGATACTTTTAATACCATTTGGCTGATGTCAGGCCGAACCATGTGGATGTAGGTTGCATTTGATGCCCTTTTGGGTGATTTTAAACCAAACCGGGCTTTTTTAGGACAGCGCGTCCCCTTGGCCCCGCTCCTTTCCCCTCACGGTTCAGGATCCCGGAGCGGGGGAGGAGGAGGAGGGAGGGAGGAAGAGGCGCAGCGGCAGCAGGGAGCAGCCGGAGGAGAGGAGAGAAGGAATCGCGTGGCCCTGGCGCTGCCTGAGCTCGCAGCACCCCGGGAGCATCGCCCCCATCCCGCAGGTGCCCGGGGAGGGGGAGCTCGGCCCAAATATCCTGGGGCTGCCTGGGTTTGGGGTTTTTTGCGGAGGATATTTGGAGCTGGCAGGGCTCCAGAGATCAGCCGTGGTGGGCCTTAGGGGGACATCATAGGGTCTTGAGGTCAGGAGCGGCTACACCCGGTATGAGACCAGTCACTCCCAGTATGAGCCTGGTTAAGGTCTTTCAGCTCCTGCCAAAGGTCTGACAGCTCCTAGTGAAGGTCTGACAGCTTCTGCTGAAGGTGTGACACTTCCTGGTGAAGGTCTGACAGCTCCTGTGAAGGTGTGACAGCTCCTGGTGAAGGTCTGACAGCTCCTGGTGAAGTTATGAAACCTCCTAGTGAAGGTTGGACAGCTTCTGGTAAAAATCTGACAGCTCCTGCTGGAGGTCTGACAGCTCTTGCTGAAGTTGTGACAGCTCCTTCTGAAGGTGTGACGGCTCATCCTGGTGGTCTGACAGCTCCTGGTGAAGGTCTGACAGCTCCTACTGAAGGTCTGACAGCTCCTGCTGAAGGTCTGACAGCTCTTTCTGAAGGTGTGACAGCTCCTGGTGAAAGACTGAAAGCTCCTCTTGAAGGTCTGGCAGCTTCTGGTGAAGGTGTGACAGCTCCTGGTGAAGGTCTGACAGCTCCTCCCAAATTCTGACCATTCCTGCCAAAGGTCTGACAACTCCTGCTGAAGGTCTGACAGCTCCTACTGAAGGTCTGACAGCTCCTGCTGAATTTGTGACAGCTCCTAGTGAAGGTGTGACAGCTCCTGGTTAAGGTGTGACAGGTCCTGCTGAAAGTGTGACAGCTCCTTCTGAAGGTCTGGCAGCTTCTGGTGAAGGTGTGACAGCTCCTGGTGAAGTTCTGACAGCTCCTGGTGAACATGTGAAAACTCCTGGTGAAGGTCTGACAGCTCCTGCTGAAGGTCTGACACCTCCTGGTGAATGTTCGACAGCTCCTGCTGAAGGTGTGACAGCTCCTGGTGAAAGTGTGACATCTCCAGGTGAATGTTTGACAGCTCCTGCTGAAGGTGTGACAGCTCCTGCTGGAGGTCTGACAGCTCCTTCTGATAATCTGACAGCTCCTGCTGAAGGTGTGACAGCTCCTGGTGAAGGTGGGACAACTCCTAGTGAGGTTGAGACAGCTCCTGCTGAAGTTCTGACAGCTCCTGCTGTCGGTCTGACAGGTCTTGTTTAGGTCTGATAGCTCCTCCTGAAGGTCAGAGAGCTCCTGCTGAAGGTGTGATAGCTTCTGGTGAAGGTCTGACATCTCCTGGTGAAGGATGACAGCTCCTGCTGGAGGTGTGACAGGTCTTGGTGAAGGTCTGACAGCTCCTGCTGAAGCTGTGACAGCTCCAGGTGAAGGTGTGACAGCTCCTAGTGAAGGTCTGACAGCTCCTGCTGAAGGTCGGAGAGCTCCTTTGAAGGTCTGACAGCTCCTGGTGAATGTCTGACAGCTTCTGGTGAAGGTCTGACAGCTCTCAGAGCGTCAAATTTACGTGGCTAGAGGGTGGTGTGCAGAAAGGAGACAGAGGAGTCCTGTAAAAGTCCCTTGATTGGCATAAAGGGAGAGCGTGCATCAGGCGTGTGTCCAACGCAGTCTCCCAATCACTTGGATCAAGTAGCCTTCTTTTCTTTTTTCCCGGCTGCATTTTCTTTCATTCCCTTTCCCCCTTGGCTGAGCTACTTGGAAGGTACTCGGGACTTCCCGATCTGCCCATCATGTCCCCCTCATTACGTGCCCTCTATAAAACACACGATCCACGATCATTTCAACTAGCTAAATCAATTGATATTTTTAGTGAGTTTTACTGATTGACATGGACTGCTCCTCAGCCAAGGCCATGCTAAACTCCTGAACTTAGGGAAGAAGAACAAAGACTTTATAGGGTTGTGAGAGACGAGGTGACATTTTGCTGAAGCCAAAAGATTATTCAGCTAAAGAATGAAAGCTGTTGGTTCTATGTGTTGTTGTTTGTGGTTTGGATATGTTCTGGTTGGTTTGTTGGGTGTTGCTGGAGAGGGGCAGGGTTGAAGCCCTGACTAAAAAGGAATTCAGACGATGGGGGAGTAGACAGAAAAGCAGGTGGTCAGGAGAGAATGGAAGTGCCCCAGTACCGAGCCAATGGGAAAGGGGACAGGGACTGCCCCAGCCGGGAAATGCCCGAAAATTTTCCACTTTGTTGGAAGGTGTGTGTGTTCTGCTCTCGGGAGGGACATGCAAATTCGGCTCGGCTGAATCGGTATGAATGAACAGTTGTTGCCCTCATTTTTAAAAGTGTTAAGTTTTCTTTTATAGTTCTTTTGAAAGTTTTAAAGTTCTCATAAAACTTCCTTAGCCTTCTGATAATGTTTACATATTTCTACTAAAGTTCTCATGCACTGTTCATGCAAATAATGATTGTTTTACATTCTTCTTTGTGGGAGGAGAAAATTAATAGACTGTTAGTTTGACCAGTGTGGTTACAGAAGTGGCAATTTCATCCTCCAATCTACTGCCACTTTTAGAATTCTATATATTGCAAAGTCAGAAATAAAATTAACTCTTTTTCTCTCTTGAACTCATCAAGCTTCTGTGTACTCCTTTGGTGCCAAATAGCAACAAAGTTTCTTTTTGCTTTGAAGACTTTGTCCCCATTTAATTGTGTCAAAAAGCCTGTTCATTTCTAACAGGATTATAAATATTAAGTTCTTCACCCAGGGCAGATTTAAAGCCCAAACTCCCATGTCACGTCCCCCAGACTTCCGGAACATCGCCAGAGCTCCCCCAAACCCTCCTGTCAGCCCCTGGAAACGCCCCAGAGACCTCCCAACCCCTGTTTCAACCCCGCAGCTGTAACTCCCCCAAAGACCCCACCCCAGCTGCCCATAACTTCCCCAAAGCCCCCCCAAGCCCCATATCACATTCCCTGACCTCAAACAAACCCTTATTCTCCCCCCTGCCCCCCTGCAATTTCACTCACACACGGCCATGGCCTGAGGGGACACGCTGGTGGTCTTCAGGTGGGAGCTGGCCAGGGCATCCTGACCAAAGACCTGCGGAGCTTCAGCCTTTGCAGGGGAGGCTGGCAGCAGCTGCACCCCCAAAACAGCCCCTGCAGCCCCCTCAGCCATGCAGCTGCACTGCTGGATGACTGGCTCTACGTGTCTGGAGGTGCAGGGGGGGCTCGGGGCATCCTAGGGTGGGCTGGTGGGATTTTCAAGAGGCTACAGGGCCAAGGGGCCTGGAGGATCTGGAAGTGCTGGGGGAATTTGGGGAAAGGGGAGGTTGGAGGGATTTGGGGAGCTGTGTCATGACTGGCTCCATGTGTTTGGAAGTGGGAAGGGGTATCAGGGGGTCCGGGGCAATTTCTCGGGGGGCTTTGCAGGGACTATAGTGGCTGGGGGAGCTTCAGGGCATCTTGGGGGTGTGGGAGCATTTTGGAATGAGAGGGGATACAGGAGGGCTGGGGGAAAACGTGTTCTATGTCTTTAGAAGTGGGGAGGGGACTGGGGGCTGATTTTGGAGCCTCCACTGATTACTGGGTGCCCCCCTCCAGCAAAGGGCCAAGGCTGTTTTCTCCTCCCATCTGGGAGGGGGGGTGAGCTTTGAGGATTCCATCTTCAGTCGGGGGGGTCCCTTTGTCACTGAAACTGTGTGAAAATGAAACATCTCCAACAGCAAATTCAGGGTTAGAGAATCAAAGGCGTTACTTTATACTGGTCAGGACGTGCAACAGAAATCATTGCATCTACACATTGCCCGGGTGTGCAGCCAGCAACACACGGGCAGGAGGACACAGATGGCGCTTCCTGGCTGGGAGAGGACTTGTGGCCATCTCCAGGCACCGGTCTGACAGGGATCCCCGCAGCTCCAGCCCTGCACAGCCACTCTGTCGCCAGCACAAAGGCTTCAGCAGAACCAGCAAAGGCCAAGGGGCTACTTTTCCCTTCCCCACTGCTGGCCTGGGCCGCTTGCTGAGCACAAGGACCCGTTTTCCCCTCTACCCCTGTGCTCTGCAGACCCTGGGCAGCAAATGAAAGATCCTGGGAGTCTGTCTATTACAACATATCCTACATTTATATCCTACATTTTTATGCTAAGGAAAAAGGAAAATAAGGAAAGAACAATGTTGAACAAATGAAACATTGCTTCTGGCTCAGGTGGCCCCAGCAGACAGAGCTTCTGGGATCAGCTCTCTGCAGAGCTCCAGCAGTGCAGCCAGCTGAGCCCTGAGAGACGAGGCCGTGTCCTCCATGCCCTGTGGAGCTGATCATGCAGGCTGTCGAAGATGGAATATCGAGCTCTCTCTACTGCCTGGAGGACGTACAGTGTTTGAATTGCCAGGCTTCCGACGGCGACGCTGATGTCATCTGCCATGCCTTCAAGGGCTGAAAGAGAGAGGAACAGAGCCATGGTCAGTTCCCGGATCTGAGGGGACCCGAGGAGACCCCCGTTCCAGGGCCGTGCCAGCCGGCTCTAGCCATGGCCAGCAGGGAGCAGGGACCAACAGGATCAGCCCGAAGCTGCTGGCCACGAATCCCCCAGGTGGCCCTGACGTCTCTGTGTGCTCTGCCCACACCGCCCCTCGTCCGCACAGGGAGCAGAGCCCTCGGCAGCCGGGGCAGGGCTTGCAGCTCCCCCGCCAGCCCCCGCTGACAGCCCGCTGCCCTCACTCACCCTCACAGATGAGCTGGAGCTCTTCCTTCTTCCCCCTGAGGTGCTGCCCGGCCATCCCTGTGAACACAGAGCCTGTCACGGCCCAGCGGCACAGCTCCCTGCCAGCGGCGCTGCCAGCCCTGTGGCCACGCGGCCTCCTGGCCCGGCAGGGCTCAGCCCGGGCCCTTGCCGCACGCTGCCGGCCCAGGGCACGGCTGCGAGAGGGCGGCAGCAGCGCCGAGGCCAGGCGGGGCTCCACGGCGCCGGGCCCGGATGGCGCTGCCGGGGCAGCAGCCGGGGCTGGGGCCGAGCTGCGGCGGGGCGGGGAGGGAAGGGGAGCCCGGGCTCACGGCTCACCGATGAACCTGATGGCCTCCTCTCGCAGGGACTGCTGCGGGCTGTCCAGGTACTGCAGGGCCCGGCGCAGGTGCTCGGCCGCTCGGCTCCTGTCGTCGGCCAGCTGCAGAGAGCGGCAGGAGGGAAGGGTTGGCGCGGGCTCAGCCCCTGTGCCGGGCGCTCCCTGCGCCCAGCCCCGGCCTCCCCTGCCCGCACAGCCCTGAGGCGCGGCCAGCAGCCGCGGGCGCCGGGCTCTGGAGGGGGCAGAGGGGCGGCTGCTGCCCCGGGAGCCGCGGCGCCGCCCCGCCCCGCGGCCCCGCCGGGCCGGGGCTCCATCGGCCCCGGCTCGGGCCCACGGGAGCCTGGAGAAGAGCCCGCGCAGCCTCTGGGTGCAGCAGCGGGCAGGGGCACAGCTGCCAGCCCACACACTGAGCACCGCGCTCAGGGGGCTTCTCCAGCCTGAGGCTGGCACTTCCAGGCCGTCCTTACCAGGCACTCGGTGAACTTCCACAGCTTCTTGTTCTTCACCAGTTTTTGAAGATCCCTCCTCTTCAGGAACTCAGCCACACAAAGCAGCGTTTCCTGAGAAACCTGGAGAGCAGCAGAGATGCGGAGATGGCCCCACAGCCCAGGGCGCAGGACCTGTGTCCCTGTGTCCCTGTGCCAAGGCCTGGAGGAGGCTGCAGCCCACGAGGCGCTAGGGCAGGAGGCAGCTGAGCCCCCTCCCAGGGGGACAGCAGCAGCCCATGAGTCCTCACCTGTGCCACATGCTGATTCTCATCATGGCAGTGGAAGAAGAGTGGCAGCAGGCTCTGGCGCACGTGTGTCTTCAGGGCCTTTTCTTCCTTTTCCAGTGGAAGAGACACCAATGTTTGGAAGAGCAGTATGGAGAGCAGCTGCACATGGCTATTGTCCTGTATGAAAGGAAGAAAAAAAGACCTCAGCATCGGCTGCACGGGGCTCAGCTTGGCTCAGGCCTGCAAATCCACAGGGCACAAAGTGTCCAGGCAGCAGTCAGTGGCCGTGGCTGGGGGCAGCGAGCCTTACGTGGTCAAAGAGTGGCAGGAGCGCCTCAACCAGCTGCAGTGCGATGGGGCTGGGTATCAGCATGGCCTTGTCCCAGAAGATAAAGCTGAGGAGCCTGACTGTCATGCTGACTATCTCTCCATCTGCGTCCCACAGGAGCTCCACAAGACTTTCAGTCAGGCTCCACATTTTTTCGCTCTGTGCAGAACACAAGTTTGTGAAACGCCATCCTGCTGCCGCAGGGCCTAGGGGCCAAAGGGCTGTTCCGAAGCACTTGGGCAGTTGAACCAGGAGGCAGGAGAGCTGGGAGCAGCTGCCCCAGCGCCCAAAGCCCAGCCAAGCCCAAGCGACTGCATTCCCAAGCGCAGCCTCAGCCGCTGCCCCCTTCTCACCATCAAGGGATCATCGATGAGCACAAGAAGGGCCCTGAGCGCCAGGCGACGCCTCTCCCTGCACTCGCTCCGCAGGTGCCTTGACAAGATTTGCAGGATTCTCTTAGCACCGCGTTCACTCAAGTTCAGGCACTCAAGAACCTGAAAGGCACAGGGCAGTGACAGGGGACCTGGCCGGCAAGAGCCCGGAACAGCACAGGGCTGGGCCCAGGCAGCAGCGCAGGGCGCGGGCACCGTCCCAGGCAGTTGCGGCTACGAGAGGGCAGAGAGCTGGGAGGCAGCTGAGCGAGGCAGCGCTGGCCATCAGGCTCACCTCCACAAGGAACGCCAGGGCGGGCAGTTCCCAGCGTGGCTCCTGTGTGCTGAGCAGCCGGAGCAGGTCGCGAGCGATCCTTGAGCACAAGGGGATGGAGACACAGGACATCTCCCTGGCAGGAGAAAAAGAAACCAAGACTTTGGGCCGGGGGACAAACCTCTCCCAGGACTAACTCACAGAGGTCTGGCCTTTCCCCAGCATCCTGTAAGGGCCCTGGGCTATTTGGGAGGTGGCTCCTTGTGGGCCCCCTCCTCTCCCAGCCTTTTCCAGTCGGCTTGGCTGTTCCTCGGTGACAAGGCCCTCTGGCCCACGACCACGGGGACTGTGTGGGGCACCCTGGGCACTGAGCACAAATGTCAGAGGCAGTGGGGAGAAGGGGGTCTCACCTGGCCAGCAGACCCACGGCATAGTGGTGGGTGTCAGCACACAGCAGCGTGTCCCAGCCACACTTGCGTTCTATTGCCACCACCACATCCTCGTGCTGCATTTGGCAGAGCAGGGACTTCAGGGTCCGCACTGCAAACCTGCATGCAGAGCAAAGCCCAGGTCACGCTGGGAGCACTGGCTCCTGCCCTGGGCACCTGGCAGGGACAGGAGGACTGGCATGGAGCACCTGTTGGGGTTGGTGGCAAGGCCGTATTGCTGCTGGCATCCCTTCCAGAAGGTATCGACCTCCGCTGGCACATCCAACGTGCTGAAGAACACTTGGAAGAGCAGATGCACAAAGAGGCGGGGGAAATACACGGTCACTACATGTGGGACACAGGGCATCTGGAGGATCTTCCACATCACCACAGTTGCCTGCAAAGGACAGAGCAGCCCGAGACAGTGCTCAGTGCCGAGGTGTCCGTGTGGCAGGGCCCGAGCATGGGAGGGAGAGGCCCGGAGAGACACAGGGGGAGCACCGGGCCTGGTGGCCCTGAAGCTGCCCCGAGGCCAGGTTTCAGCCCAGCGCCTGAGGCAGGGAGATGCAGTGGGGGAAGGAGGATGCAGAGCTGCTGGACAGGTGGCCTTGGGGCCAGCAAAGGCCAGTGTCAGAAACTCACAGCCAGGACAAAGACACCCGTTTTGTCCCCATCGGAGGTGCACGTGCTGTGCTCTGGCCAGCTCCCCAGCACATTGAGGAGTATCAGCTGCGCCGGCTCCGCAGTCCTGGGCGAGCACATGATGCTCTTCCACATGGTCAAAGCAGCTCTGTGGGGTCAGAGCTCTGTCTCAGAGGAGTCTGGGACACAGCACCGTGGCCTGGGCGGCAGCGGGGAGCTGAGCTGGCTGCCAGCCCTGCCTCTGCCCACTGCCCCTCGCCAGCAGCACCCAGACAGCCCAGCCCTGTGGGGACAGGTCCCTGAGGGCCAGCGAGGAAGCATGGCAGAAGGCTCGGGGGCTGACGTGCCAGGGCTGGCAAAGGGAGCAGCCAGAGGGCCCTGGAACTCTCTGTTGGTCAGACACCTGGGACAGGCTGTATAGGCTGATGGGCTGGGGAGCCCTGAGCCCTCTGGGCAGGTGGGCCCCATACCTGTCACAGGATGGGGCCACACGCAGGAGCGTCATTACTACGTCAGCAGGCTGCTCTTTGGTGAGATCCAGCAGGGCCCTGTTCAGCCTGTGCTCAGCAAACTGATTGGCCATGAGCCACTGGTGGATGTACCTCACCATGGCAGGCACCTGGAGAAGGCACGGGGAGACTTGGAAAGCTGCCAGAGGGAGGAATGTCCCCAGCTTCCCCAGAGAAGTGCTTCCCTTGCCACCCCACTGCCATGGCCCTCAAAGCCAGGGATGTTCCACAGAATGCTCCAAGCGCGGTGCTCGGCTGAGCAGTGACAGCAGGCCCAGCCCAGGTGGGGATGGCTGCAGGTACCTGCGCTGTTCTGCGGAAGAGGCCACGGGTGCGTTCCTGCTCTTGTGTGCGCTGCACGGCTGCATCTGGCAAAGAGCGAGCGCAGCCTGAGCTGAGGGGCTGCGGGCGAGGCCGGAGAACACAGCCCAGCCCTGCGCTCCCCAGGTAGGAACAGCCCCGGGATGTCCCAAGGGATGGAGCACGGCTCTGGGGTGTCTGTCCTGGCCCCTATTCCGTCCTGTCCATGGGCATGTCCCCAGGGGATGGGATGGGATGGGATGGGATGGGATGGGATGGGATGGGATGGGATGGGATGCAATGGGATGCAATAGGATGCAATGGGATGGGATGTGGCCAAGCTGGCTGCAGCCACCAGCCCTGCAGCCCAGCAGCCCAGCTCTGCCACTCACCCTCCTGCAGAGGCTTGAACCGCACCACCTCTTCAGTCTCCTGTGCTGGGCCAGCTCCAGGGCCTTCTTCCTCTTCCTCCACCCAGGCCAGCTTGGGCACTCTCGGGGATCTCTGCTCCATGTCAGTGACTGGATTTGTGACGACTCACAGGAGAGATGTCTCAGAAATCTCCGAGTCAGCAAGGCCTGCAGTCGTGCCTGGAAGGCACCTTCAAGAGAGAAGCCTCAGGAAGGCTACAGGACAGCAAGTCCTGCACTCTGGTCTCGAGGGCTCCTTGCCACAAGGACAGGAGACTCCTGTCAAGGATTGTGGTCTGGCCTCGAGGGCACTGGTGGCAGGGATGGGAGATGCCTCTGGGGCACCAAGTCCCACGGTCTGCCCTCGAGGACACCTGCAGAAGAGAAGCCTTGGGAAGGCCACGGGTCACCAAGTCCTGTGGTCTGGCCTCGAGGTCAGCTGCAGGAATAGCACCTCGGAAAAGCTCTGGGTCAGACACGAACAAGTGTGCTGTGCGGGGGCTCCTCACGGCACCGCTCTGTCCCGTCCTGTCCCGTCGCGTGCTCCGAGCACTGTGGTGTGGCCTTGTCACCACCAGCTCCTATGTCACCCCGTGTCACAAAGGGCCCTTGGACACGCTGTCCCGTTCCATGCCACGGTGACCGTGCTGCACCATGTCACAAAGGGCCCCTGCACACACTGCCCCCTGCCCTGGGACCACCCCCAGCCCACCCAAAGTGGCTCAGGTTGGAAGGAATCCCTCACCCCAAGTGTCTAAGACACCCCGACAGGATCTTTAGGAACGGCTCAAACCATCAGCAAACGCTGCCCTGCTCTGCGGGCTCAGGGCAGCAGAAGGAGGCCCCAGGGCTGCCGACGCAGCTGCGCTGGGAAGGGCATGGGGCCTTCCACAGAAGCTGGCACGGCCTCCTTGGGACACGTCCTGGCTGGTGGCCATCCTAAGCGTGGCCGTGTGACACAGACGAGGAACGTGTGGGCCAGGGCAGGAATGCTGCTCTGACCCCTTGCGCCCGGGGAGCGCTGACATCAGCAGATGTGGCAGGGTCCCTGCCCAAGCAGACCTGCCACCCCCGAGCCCTGGCAGCACCAGTGCCCATCTCCTTCCCCAGAGACCTGTGCCCGTGGGGGGCTTCTGTGCCAGAGGGAGCCAAAGCCCACGTGCATTGGGGGCTGCGCTCCTGCCTGCAGGGGCTGTTGGCAGGAGCACCTGGAGCAACTGCTGGCAACACTTGGGTCTCTGTCGGAAGCTCTTACTCCATGCTGAAATTATCTTCTCATTGAAGTTATTGCCTTCAGCACAAAACCACCTCAGCGGCGAAGGCACAGAAGAATCTGGCAAGTAAGAATCCTCAGTTCAGGAATGCTTTACTTCCCATTGCTCGACTCAAGTAGTTCCAAAAAGTTGCAAACTTCCCAAATTAATTGGGATGGCCTGAGGAGGTGAAGATTTGTAATTTTGCTTCCCATCTCAAAGCAGCAACTCATTTGCCTTAACTTCATCCACAGAAGGTCACTTTACAGAACATAACACTACACAAAAAAAGGGCAAAAAACAAGGGCCATGCTTTGGTTTTCTAGGAAGGGATGATAATATCCTAATTCTCTTAAGGAATAAAAACTCTCAAGAAATGAGAGTCCACTCAGTGGTACAAAAGTAGCCCAAAGAAATGAGTAGATGGCAAAAGAGCTAATCCTCCCCTTGGTACAGATTTCTAAGTGGCGAGTAAAGTACAGCTCTCCCCTCTTGTTCCCTGCAGGAGAATCAGGACCATGAAGAGGAAAAGTCACAGATATTCTTTCTGCCCTCCCTAACCAAAGCTGTGCCAAAGCACAGATGCTGCCTTCAAACTGACTCAAATTCCAGCCTAGACCTCTCACCTTCCAGACAACTCCTTCTCCAACACCCCCCCAACACCAACCCCCCCAGACTCCCGCACAGAAGCCCTCAACACCCCGCCAGGAGCCCCAGCTGTCCCCGTCCCTCCGCAGAGCTTTCCCACCCTCCAGCAGATGCCCTGGTTCCCTGCAGGTGCCGTGGGATGGCACTCAGGAGGATCTGCTCCAAGGCCTTCCCCTGGAGCACGCTCAGGCTGCCAGGCCTATGGATCCTGGATCATCATTCCCACCGAGCCTTCCCGTGCACGGCTGTTCCATTTGCACCTTTGCGCTCAGCTCGGACTTCTCCACTTCACCAGGAGTGCTGGGAAAGGATGGAGAGCAGCCGGGCAAGCTCTTTCTCCAGCTCCCTCTTTACCCTTGGGGAGGGAGAACGTTCCACAGGAAAGCAACTGGTGCCACGAGGAGCGGGTGGCCTCAGGCACCTTTGGGGATGAAACAAGGCCTTTGTTTGACATAAGTAAGCACAAGCAATGCACATGAGTAAACAAGTAATTAGCACAGACATACCTAAGTACTTAGCACCAGTTAGCATAAGAAGAACCTGGTGGCCTAACTTGACATAAGAGTGACCTGACAAAAAGCTTTAGACATAGTCTACCAGAAGAACTAAGGGCAAGTGTGGAATCAGCCCTGTGCAGGGAAGCTGTGATGAAGACTTTGTGCTGCTTTGGGGCATCGAGACCGCTCCTGGCCAGCGCCTGGAAATCAGCTTCAAGTTTGGGAATCAGACACCATGTATTTCTAACCCCCTGCCTATCAAATCACCACAGCCGTGTAAAGAAGGACGGTATGTTTGATACATTCCTACATCAACCCACTTAAATTTATATGTGGCAGAGAAACATTTTAGTGGGTGCAGACCCCTGCCCTCCCACCAGGTCAATAAAAAGGCTTTTGGTAGACCATACATTTGGCTGCCGATTTGTTTGAACGAGGGAGACCCCTCAGGACTGCTGTATCCTGAGGGAACACCATTGGCCTTGGCCTGTAGGCACCTGCACAAGCTTAAAATCAGCTGCCTCAGCTTCCAGGACCTCTCTTGGCCAGCATCCTGACGTGGATGCAGGACTGCTGTGAGGCACTGCTGGGACCCAGCGGGACAGGACCGGCTGTCTCGTGTCCACGCAGCACCCCTCACACAGCCAGGGCCATCCCAAAACCAGACAAACACTCACTTGTCAGCAGAGGGGAGCAAGGAGCACTGGGCTCCTCTCAGGGTATCTCAGCTGGGCTGGCTCCACAACATGCCCCCACTCTCAGGCCTGCTGATGCCCAGCTGCCAGAAATGCCTACCTTGTTCTCTCCAGGATGTACAGGGAGAGCCAATGAGCAGGACGCCTTGGGAGGCAAACCTTCCCAGCCTTTTCTGAGGCCAGGGACACACCAAGATCAGCCAAGACTCTCCACGCTGCCTGGCCCACACAGCCCAGCTCTGTGCTGGCTCTGGGCCACAGCAGCTTCCACTAAGCAAGAGGCAAATGCACATTGCCAAGAGTTGAAACACAGCAGACAGGGAAGAGGTGAAAAGTGTGTGTGTAAAGGCCTTTTAATTCACAGCTCTCAGAGAGAGCTCTGGGGCTCACGGCTGGACAGAGATGCTCCTGCTCATGCCTCTGTCCAAAGGGGGAACACACCCTGCTGCAGGTGCTTGGGTTGGTCTCTGCAGGTCCAGGCAGATGCCAAACCCGCTCTTCACAGCCTTCTCCCTTCCCTTGCCACTCTGCCACAGAGAGCCAAAGGGGGACCCTTGCACCTACCTCACTGGGAGCTCCCTGGGAAGCACTTTCCTTGAGAAGCAAGCCCTTTTCCTCCAAAGGCATTTCCCCAAATGAAGCTTTCTTGGGCAACACCAACACACTCTTAAGAAAAGCTGGAAAGGCTTAATGACTTCAGGTCCTTTCAGGACAGGCACTCCAGCTGTAGCTCATATTCTCCCAAGTGTGTTTCCAGGTGGAGGTTCAGAGGGGCAGCCCCAGGCCCTCTACAAACACAAGCTGCCTGCTGCCTCTTCACCTGCCTCAACTCCTGCCTGCGGTCACGGCACCAAAACCAGGCTGTTCCAGCCAGAGCCCAGAGCCCTGTTCCTGCAGGAAGCTGTTGCCAGCACCTTCCAGGACTCTCCGCTGTGCATGCAGAGCTTTTCATGCCCGCTCCCAACAGGCTTTGGAAGGCAGAGCACAACCTGGCTGGCTCTGCCACCAGCACAGCCCAAACACTGGTGGAGGAAGAAGTAGCAGGGGTTGTTTTGCGGCCATGCCCAAGAGAAACTGGAAGGGTGCCCTCCCTCTGGTCTCACTTGGTTGGCTTTCTGACTGGCTCTGAGCCTGGGGCTGCCATTGCTCAGTTGTGGGGACCAGAACCACACCCGGGATCCCGGCACTGCCTGACCGTGCTCCAGGCACTCTGTGCAGAGATAAACAGTGTGTATCAAGCTTAAAAGGGGCCTTGACCAAAAGGGCTGCTGGTAAGCTGCTCAGAGACATCTGGTGCACAGCTCAGTCCCTGTGTGAGTAAAGGTTTGGGGCTTGCAAGCAATCGCCAACCAAGCATGGCCGGAGGGAGGGGGAAGGGTCCATTTGCCAATAGAGCGGCAGGAGGAAGGGATATTTACTGTTCAATTCTGTGACCACTAGTGATCCTGGGGGTGGGTCAAGTGAATCTGGACCTTAATGCTGTGATTCTACTTACTGCTATTGTGCGCTTATGGTGTCTGGACATTGTGGTTAATGTAGGTGGGTTTTTGTGATTGTGTGAGTGAGTGCCTTTGTGGGCTCAGTTATACGAAGGAGGGGGCGAGTGAGTGAGTGTACCCATGGTGCGGGGCGGGGAGGCTCTGCCCACTAGTGAGGCAGCCAAGTGAGGCCCAGGGTGCCGGCTGGGAGGCTGTGTGGGCAGATAGCGTCCTGCGGGGAGGCAGCTGGGGAGAAGCAGAGCAAGCAAAGAAGTGTGGGTGAGGACACGTGGCATGTTTGAATGTGTTTGTGTAGATTGTGCATGTTTTAACTGTGGCTAGACGAACTGAGAGGATTCCACTGCCTCAGTGGTTCGGGTTTGACCCCTGGGAGTTTGTAAATGCAGTGAATCACTGGATAGATAAAGGGGATGAATGGGTTTATTTAGAGGGACTTTATTGGACCTCAGCTAATGGTAACATAAAGGTAATTTACATCGTTTCTCTAGATTGGAAGCAACCCACTGTGGAGAATTTAGAAATTCACGAAGGAGTAAGTGGAATAGCCTGCCTTTGTGGGCAATTCTTGGGAGCCTTGGGCACCTCGAGAGACTGGCACCCTCCATGGGCACTATTGCAGTGCGGAGTTTGTGAGAAGCGTTGGTATTGCTGTTCAGCAGGCGGCGGGGCATATGCTCTGAGTGTGGATGGATGTTTCCTAATTGAGCCCATTTTGAACCTCAGATTTTAAAGCTTGTGTGTGGAAAAACACATCTGGTACCTGTAACCTGGGGTTGCACGTGGGAGGAGAATTGGGAAAGGACTGTGAGGCTTTGTGAAGAGAGTTTTGGGTGGAAGTGAGAAGGAGAAGGAGATAATGGGAACGCACCAGAGCAAAGAAGTTACCCCGAGCTAGCTCTTTAGGGTGTATCTTAACCCACTGGAAAGAAGTCACCAGTAGGGGGGGATTGGAGAACAAGATTTAATCCAACACTGCATGCGGTGGTGGCCATTATACAGGCTGGAAGATTGAGCCAAGTGGCCACCGGCAGGAACTTTAGATTGTAATACCTTGTTGCAGTTAATGCGGTTTTTAAGACAGGAAGGAAGTAGGATGAGGTCTCTTATGCTGATATGTTTCTTGCCTTACGAAATCATCTGGAATGGGAGAGGCACTGTGGGCTCAGCGCTCCCTCAGACCCACTGGTGTTAGCCCTTGAGAAGGAAAACAAAGGAAATAGAGGGCAAATTAAGCAATGTTGCTCAGCGTGCAGCATAGGACAGCCATGTACCAAATCAGATAAGGTCTACCGTGCTGCAGCTCAAGAACAAGATACAATAGATTTGCTGAAAGTGCCTCCTAGGAGACGGGAGGATGAGGATGAGGATGAGGATGAGGATGAGGATGAGGATGAGGTGGACTTTCCAAAAAAAGAGGATGCAGGCTTGGAAGGGACATCTACTCAAACCCACTCCCCTCCTGGCAGTCTGGTTTTGTCCAGAACCAGGAGACAAGCAGTGTTACAGGCCGCTCTGCGAGAGGCAGTGGGACCAGAAGGAGGGAGACTGATGGTTAAAGTACCATTCTCCACCCCTGATCTAGAGGCGTGGGAAAGGATTGCTAAAAATTGCCACAGCAACCTGACACTTATTGCGAAGCATTTACAATATGTTATCAAACAACACAACCCAGATTGGAGAGACACCCAGGTATTACTGGATACTTTCACTGAAACAGAAAAGCAGCTGATCCTGAGAACAGCAGGGGCTTTGGCAGAGGATCACCGTAAAAGCCAGTGATTGGATGTAAGAGAATTTTTCCCTCTCCAAGGGATCCTAAATGGGATCCAAATATATCGGCAGAGTTTCAGAAATTAGCAGATTATCAAGATTGGATAGCACTGGGAGTGGAGAGAGCTATCCCAAACACCAAAAAATAGTCTGTCCTGTATTCTATTAAGCAGGGGCCTTCCGAGACTCCATCTGAGTTTCTAGAGTGTCTAAGGGATTCTATGCATCGCCATGCATCATTAGACCTGGGGTCTGAGATAGGAATTGTGGTGCGGAGAATCACAAATGGGACATCTCGCCATGATCAATATGATCAAGTGAAGCCAATTTTATTGTACAGAGGCCTGTATTTAGAATCAGTTCTGCTGTGCAAGAGTCTCTATCTAATACATGATTGGTTAATCCTAGCTGTTTATGCGTCTAAAATTAAATGCTGGTTGGATCACCCGATTCTTCATGCGTCTTGCTTTGGTTGTCTGGCCCACCCTGAGTTCTCTTTTTTATTTTGCTGACAACTTTGCGGATTCCTCTGACTTCTTCTTTTCCTGTCGTCAAGGATTCACTGACCCCGTTTCTAGAACTGGTTCCTTTGTTACCAGAAGGCTGGACTGTGCATCTGCTGAATGTGTCCATTGTCCTGCAAAAAATCCTCAACAGGGGATGTTCTATTAGTTCCAGAAGCAGGGTGAAATCTATTAGGGTGGGATTTACAGGTGCAGTTAGACATTGGAGTACTGCCAGAGGAAGGAAAAATGGTGGTTAAACTTCTCCAATTAACAGAAGAGAATGAGGACAAAATTCATGAGATGGTGCGGGCAAAACCAAAAAATTAAGGTAAATTGAACATGAAACCTGTAGTAATAAAAACAGTTGATGAGAACCATCCAGTTCAGGTATGACAATACCCACTCTCCCTGGAAGGGAGACAAGGACTGCAGCTGGCCACCCAGGACCTACTTGAGTAGGGTGCCTTAGAACCATGTATGTCCCCCATAATACACCTGTTTTACCAGTAAAGAAGTCTGATGGGACTTACAAGCTTGTCCAAGATTTAAGAGAAGTTAACAAAAGAACAGTGAATCAGTACCCAGTAGTGCCTAAGCCCTATACACTACTGAGTAATATCCCCCCAGCACACCAGTGGTTTAGTGTGACAGACCTAAAAGATGCCTTTTGGGCATGTCCACTGGCAGGAGAAAGTAGGGATATGTTTGCCTCTGAATGGGAGGACCCCGATTCAGGGAGAAAGCAACAGCTTCGGTGGACTAGGTTACCACAAGGGTTTTCCAAATCCCCAAACCAAACAATTCTCCATCAAACCTGAGATAAAGATCATCCAGTATGGAGACGATTTGCTTCTCTCAGGACGGGAAGAAAACAAAGTTCGAGAATCCACCATAGCATTGTTAAGTTTTCTGGGGAGCCAAGGACTTTGAGTATCAAAAGGGAAACTCCAATTTGTAGAGAGGGAAGTAAAATGCCTAGGACGTGTGATTTGTCAAGGGAGCCAGTGGCTGAACCCTCAGAGAATTGCAGGGATTGCCTCACTCCCACGGCCAAAATCTAAGAGAGAAGTCAGAGGGCTTTTAGGCCTGTTGGGATAGTGTAGGCTATGGATTGAAGGATACATGCAGGCCATCAGGTTCTTGTTTGAAAAGTTAATAGAAGAAGAGATAAGGTGGGAAGAAGACGACAAGCAAATTTTGAAGCTTTAAAGAAAAAATTAGTCAGTGCAGCAGCACTGAGTCTTCCTGCCTTAGACAAACCCTTCTATCTGTTTGTGGATATAGAAAAAGGGGCAGCACATGGAGTGTTAGCCCAGGACCGGGGAGGATCCAGGAAACCAGTGGCCTGTTTATCAAAACTGCAAGACCCTGCCAGCTGTGGGTGGCCAACCTGCATTCAGGCGGTGGCAGCGAGCGCCCTACTCGTAGAAGAAAGCAAAAAATTAACCTCTGGGGGAAAATTGAAAATATATACCACTCACTCAGTAAGGAGTATCCTCAGCTAAAAGGCTGAGAAATGGCTCACTGATTCCCAAGTGCTAAAATATGAAGCCATCCTAATAGACAATGGATAATTAGAGTTAATTGTGAGTAACCAACTGAACCCTGCCCAGTTTTTAGATGGAAATCCAGGTGAGGATATAATATATAATTGCCTAGAGGTTATAAATTATCAAACTAAAGTAAGAGAGGACCTAACACATCAACCATTCCAAGGAGGGAAATGATTGTACATTGATGGATTTCCACAGGTAATCCGGGGACAATGGGTATCAGGATACATTATAGGAGATGAAGAGTTAGTGGCCCTAGAAAAAGGAAAGTTACCTTCCAACTGGTCAGCCCAAGCATGTGAGTTGTATGCCCTAAAGCAAACTCTGGAAATATTAGCACAGAAAAGAGGAACAATATATACAGACTCAAAATATGCTTTTGGAGTAGTGCATACCTATGGGAAAATCTGGGAAGAGTGTGGGCTATTAAATTCAATGGGGAAAGGAACTAAAAACTTATTTTAGAAGTGATAGAAACCTTACAAATACCAGAAGAAGTGGCAGTAGTATATGTTAAAGGACATAAAAAAGGGGTGACTCAAGAAGAACAGTGGAACCATTTAGCAGATTTAGACGCTAAGAATTCAGCCAAATCAGGGTCAGAAAAACTAATGATAGCATTAACCCCTATGGGAGAAATAGAAGAAGTTCCCGTATTCAGTGAGACAGAAGAGAAAGAATTCCTTAGAATAGGAGCTAAGAATGATAACAAAGGGAAGTGGAGATTAGCAGATGGGAGACAAATGTTGAATAAACTCCTTGCCAGGAAAATGTTAGAAGGCATACATGGAACAACACATTGGGGTACACAAGCGCTAAGTGATCAATTTCTAAGGGACTGGGGCTGCATTGGAATTTTTTTGGGATAGCTAAGCAAGTAACTGAAAGGTGTGTGATATGCCAACAAGTGAGTCAGAAAATCATGAGGAAAACACCCAGAGGAGGGCAAGAACTAGCCTTAAGACCCTGTCAAAACATCCAAGTAGACTTTACCGAGCTTCCCCATGTACAACGGTGGAAGTTTTTACTAGTGATAGTAGGCAACTTGACTCACTGGGTAGAGGCGGTACCCACGGTTAAAGCCAATGCCAATGTTGTGAGTAAAACACTTCTAGAATCAATCATTCCCCAATATGGGATGGTGAACAGGATTGATTCAGACCAAGGAACTCATTTCACCTCTAAAATATTGCAAAAAGTTGTTCAAACCCTGGGAGTAAATGGGAATTACATACTCCATGGCATCCACAGAGTTCTGGTCACACTGAGAGGATGAATCAAACTCTTAAAAGAGCTCTAGTTGAGCTGATGACTGAAACCCACGTCATAGATAAAATGTCTCCCTTTGTCCTTATTAAAAATTAGAAACCAACCCCGGTCAGATCTGGGGGTGTCACCCTATGAAATGACATTTGGTTACCCTTTTTGACCTCACCCCAGAGCATTGCCATCTATGAGGAAGGGGAAGCCAATGCCAAGAAATATGTTATGTCTATAGGAGAAACCTTACAAGGGCTAAGACATAAAGGAGCAATTCCTCAAACTAACACCTTGGATTTCAGAATCCATAATGTTAATTCTGGGGATTGGATCAAGTAATGATCAAGTCATGGAGAGATCAGCCTCTAACTCCTCAGTGGGAAGGTCCCTTTCAGGCACTGTTCATCACCGAATCAGCCGTGTGAACTGCAGAGTGGGGATGGACTCATGCCAACAGATGGACTCATGCCAACAGTTAAAGGCCCGGTAGAAGAACCCAAAGAGTGAACTACAACATCCAGACTGGGTGAAACGAGATTGACTCTTAAGCAGAGACTGAAAGACAACCAGAAAGACACCAAGATGCCCAAAGTCAAGCTTCCACCAACCAGTTTGAGGACTGTCTTCCTGTGTTAATGGGTGAGAATTATCAGCATCTGTTGATGGGAAGTACACAAGGGTCCGTAAAAGGTGATGGGACAGCTTCTTTAAGAAAATAAGACAAAGGAAGCAGGGCAAGACCCCTTTGTTCACTACCAAGAAGACCCCATAGCCCTGCTGTGGGTAGCAACCCCGTAGGCATGGTAAGGTAGGGACAAAAGGCCATACTGGACCTCTGTAATTCCCCAACTGTCTTTGAATACAAAAGGGACTGGAGGGCGAGACCGAGCTGGCCTCTGGACCCCTAAGATACAATGACTATGGATCGCAACCACATAGGCACGGTAGATGGGAGTCAGAGCCATACTGGACCTCTGTAAGGCCCTTTTGTCCATTCCAAATAAGTGTGTCTAAGGAAAACCTGAGATTTTTCTCCTGTTCCCACTGTCCTTGCCCACATCAACAGCTGCTAGTATGACTCATTCAAGAGAGAGAGAATTTTTTTAATGTAATTGTTCAAGCAAAATGACTTATAGAAAAAGAAAAGGGGGTTTGTTATAGATGGGTAATCCTATTGTTGACTCTCACAATTAAGGGGTGAATATTAAGTATATGTTAAGAGAAGTTGTGTAGGTGTATAGTTATCTTTCCCCTCCCTCTTGCATTGTTATCACGGGATGCCCTCAGTAGTCAAGGCATTTGGGAGGGTCGGCTTGTTGCTATGGCAGCGCCTGACCTCCAATCAAGCTGTAAGAAAGTGATCTCCACCACTGGACAGTGAAGAAGAAGTGGATTGACAAGACTTTGGGAGGGGCTAGAGGTATAAAAGATAGAGCATCCATTTTGTAGATGAGCACAGGGTGACTGAATGCTTTGCTTCTGGCACTGTATTTATTCTTTATTCACTCTTCTGTTGTATTTTGATAAGGTCGTAATAAACCATTTACATTTGTGAAAGTGAAAATAGTTTCTCACATGGGGTTAGGGAATGTGGGGCAAGGTGTCCACACTGGGTCAGACCTCAAGTTAAACTTCTCTGACCTGGCCAGACCTCTTTAGGAGCGGCCCTACATCAATATCAATCACAGAATGCTGCAATCACCTCTTCTCTAATGAGAACAGTAATAAAAGACACTCTTTAAAATAGGAATACATATTTCTTAGAAGCTCTTTGAAATATTTCTCCATAACTGTATAAGGAAACCTTCTTAATGAACTACATTAGAGCAGAGGGAAATCAAGGCAGAGCCATGGTTTGTCAGAAGTTGCTTGATCCTAATGAGCCCTGTGGTGCATTTGGAGCTGAGCCCTGGAACCTCAAGGCCTGAGAGGAGATTGCACAAACCTTTCCAGGAGTCAAAGTCAGAGGAAAAACCCAAAATGTCTCAAAGCATTAATGGGTGCCACTGAGGTCCATCCCAAACACAGGCTCCTCATGGACTCCTTGGAGGAGAGAACTGGAGGCCAGGATGGTAAAAAAAAAAGTCTCAGAAACTCAGTGTGGAAAGGAAAATCCAAAGTACCTTAAACTCCTTGAGTATCTCAAAACATCAATGAGCCCCACTGAGTGTCAGTACAAAGCTCTCAAGGGACACGTTAAAGCAGATAATTGGGGTCATGATTGCACAAACCTCTCACAGAGTCTGGATCAAAAGGGAAACACCAAGTACCTTAAAAGAACTGAAGTACCTTGAAGCATTAATGAGCCCCACTGAGTGTTGTTCCTGACAAAGCCTCTCCAGGGACTAATTACAGCAGATAATTGGAGGCCATGATTGCACAAAGCTCTCAGAGACTCCAAGGCAAAAGCCAAAGCCAAAGTGCTTTGAAAAACCTGCAGTCCCTGGGAGCATGAAGGAGCCCCCAGGGCCATTCCTGAGCAAGGCTCCCCAGGGACTCCTTCCAGCAGATCCTTGAGGCCACTGGGATGTGGGCTAGGGGGGGATGCTGAGGGCAGGAAAAGGGGGTGACAGTGCCCAGCCTGGCTGGGGCTGTGCCAGGAGGCCCCAGCCTCAGGACAAGGTGTCTCCTCACGGCCCTTGGTGGCATGGCCCTTGGTGGCACAGATGCTGCTGTGCCCCAGGGCACCAACACTTGGCTTCTCTTTGTCCCCACCTGTCATCAGTGCCTCCAGTTCTCTGCTCTGCCTGGGGCCTGGGGACACTTTCTCAGTCGTGTCCCTCAGTGGAACCCATTAAAAGTCAAAGAAACTTTGGAGTTGGATTCTGTCTTGGAGTTCTGGAGAGGTTTCTGCAGCTCCCTCTCAGGGCCTGATGTTCAGGGCCTGAGCACAAAGCCCCAGAGGGTCATTAAAGTCCTTGTGCTGTGTCTGTGCTGCTGAGCTGGGCCGGGCTCCTGGCACAGAGGGTGATCCTGGTAACCAAGGAGAGCTTCAAAAGCACATTTCTCTGGATGAGCAGCTCTGCTCCCAGCCCAGCAGGGCTGGGGCACTGCCTGCAGCCAGCCCGGGCACAGCACAGAGGCACAGAGAGCTTCCATCAGTCAGGGCTGGGAAGGTGCTGAGAGGTGCCTGGGGCAGAATCAGTGCCAGCCCTTGGCACAGGAACCTCTGGCTGCAGGACAATGCAGCTGCAGCTTCTGGAGTGATCTCCTACAGCTGGAACATCCCAATGCCCACAGACCCTGTGAGTACATTCTCTGATCATCTCTTATGCAGAGCAGCCGGGGGTGCCCAGGGCTGTCCTGCAAAGCAGGGTCCTGCAGCTCAGGGCGCTGTGCTGGGCCAGGGACTCTGCTGCCTGCCAGGGACAGCTCTCAGCCGGCCCGGGGAGCTGCTCCCAGTGCTGGGGGACAAAATGTGGGTGGAAGGAGACAGCTGGAAAGGCTGGAAAGTGTTCTTCTTGTGTGGTGAGGATTCTGTATTGCTCAGGATTGCTCCCAGCATGACATTTACCTCCAGAACATTTCCAAGCATATTAAACAGGGAGCACAGCCAGTCATGGGCTACAAAATGGGAAAATCCTGCATTTTTAGTGTACTGATCTGTGTTGCCTGTATGGGAAATTGCACATAGATATTCATTTCTCAGTTCACCATGAGAAATATAAAAAAAATTGTCTCAGATCTGAATAAACCAGGCAGTGACAGAAACGAGCACAGGGCCCCTTAGAGGCAGCATCAGTGTTGCTTTTCCAGCCTCCTCAGGGTTGCTCTAACATTGCCATCAGAGCCTGCAGAGCCAGAGCTGCCCCTGGGCAGTGCCTGAGCTGGGAGGGGTCTGCAGGGCAGAGCTGAGCCCCCAGGGCTGGGCTGGGCTCTGGCAGCACTGGCAGGGCCCAGCCCTGGGCACAGGGGAGCAGCTGCTGGCAGGGCCAGCTCCAGGCAGCAGAGCCCTGGGCAGGCAGGGGGGGGAAGTGCCCCCAAGCTGTGCTGGGATATTTAAAGTCCTCTCCAAACCCAACTATTCCATGATTACTTTTATTACAGAACCCCATGTGCAGCCACAGCCAATGTCCAACAGCAGCTCCAACAGCCACTTCCTCCTGCTGGCACTGGCAGACGCGCGGCAGCTGCAGCTCCTGCATTTCTGCCTCTTCCTGGGCCTCTCCCTGGCTGCCCTCCTGGGCAACGGCCTCATCATCAGCGCCGTAGCCTGCGGCCACCACCTGCACTCGCCCATGTTCTTCTTCCTGCTCAACCTGGCCCTCAGCGACCTGGGCTCCATCTGCACCACTGTCCCCAAAGCCATGCACAATTCCCTCTGGGACACCAGCACCATCTCCTACATGGCATGTGCTGCACAGCTTTTTCTGATTATCTTCTTCCTTGGGACAGAGTTTTCCCTCCTGACCATCATGTGCTATGACCACTATGTGTCCATCTGCAAACCCCTGCACTACGGGACCCTCCTGGGCAGCAGAGCTTGTGCCCACATGGCAGCAGCTGCCTGGGCCAGTGCCTTTCTCAATTCGCTGCTGCACACGGCCAATACATTTTCCCTGCCCCTGTGCCATGGCACTGCCCTGGGCCAGGTCTTCTGTGAAATCCCCCAGATCCTCAAGCTCTCCTGCTCCAAATCCTACTTCAGGGAACTTTGGCTCATTGTGGTTAGTGGCTGTTTAGCTTTTGGCTGTTTTGTGTTCATTGTTTTCTCCTATGTGCAGATCTTAAGGGCCGTGCTGAGGATCCCCTCTGAGCAGGGACGGCACAAAGCTTTTTCCACCTGCCTCCCTCACCTGGCTGTGGTCTCCCTGTTCCTCACGACTGCCACATTTGCTCACCTGAAGCCCCCCTCCATCTCCTCACCATCCCTAGATCTGGCCTTGTCAGTTCTGTACTCGGTGGTGCCTCCAGCCCTGAACCCCCTCATCTACAGCCTGAGGAACCAGGACCTCAAGTTTGCAGTGAGGAGACTGATGACTGGATGCTTTCAGGAACATTAAACTGCTGGCCAATTTCTGCAAATCACTTGTAATAAAAGTTATCTTTGATGCTTCTTGTTGGTTTCATTTTGGAGGTTCTTTTTCTTTGTTTTACATTTTAATGTTGTCCACAAAGAAATGTCCTTGTTTGTGCCATTTCTCATTTTGTTTCTCTCCACCTTCCCTGTGGCCACAGACTGTGTCAATGAGGGGCTGTGCTCTTGGTGGATTTAAAGGAACTAAAGGGTCTGCCAGCAGAATTTTCAGCAGAGATGCCCTTTTGTTGCCTTCTCTGGAGCTGCAGCAGCAATGTCTGTGTGCAGAGCGGGGGACAGAGTGGCTGGACAGCAGCCAGGCAGAAAGGGACCTGCAGGGACTGATGGACAGCAGGCTGGACATGAGCCAGCAGCGTGCCCAGGTGGCCAAGAAGGCCATTGGCTCCTGGCCTGGATCAGGAACGGTGTGGCCAGCAGGACCAGGGCAGTGATTCTTCCCCTGTGCTCGGCACTCGTTGGGCAGCACCTCGAGTGCCGTGTCCTGGCACTTGGACTTGTTAAACCTCACCTTGCTGGATTTGGGCCCTGGATCCAGCCTGTCCAGGTCCCTGTGCAGAGCCCTCCTCCCCTCCAGCAGATCAACACTCACAGGCAGCTTGTCATCTGCAAATTTCCTGATGGTGGACTCAGTCCCCTCATCCAGATCATGAATGCAGACATTTAAATCCAAGCTGGCTGGCTCTGACCCCTCGGCCATCCTGTGGGTGCCCTGTGATGGCACTCAGGGTGATCTGTTCCATAACCTTGCCAGGCACCAAGGTCAGGCTGACAGGCCTGGAGTTCCCCAGATCCTCCTTCCAGTTTTTCTTGGGGATGGGCTCACACTGGCTCCTCCAGTGCTCTGGGACCTCCCTGCTGAGCCAGGACTGATGGTAAATGATGGAGAGCAGCTTGGCGAGTTCATCCACCAGCTCCCTCATCCCCCTAGGATGCATCCCATCTGATCCCATACACCTGTGAGCATCTGAGTGTCTCAGCAGGTCCCCAACTGCTCCCTCCTGGACTACAGGGGGCTGTTCTGCTCCCTGTGCCTATCTACCAGCTCAGGAGATTTCTTGTCCTGAGGACAACCTATCCTAATATTGAAAATTGATACAAACAAGGTGTTAAGTTACTCAGTCTTTTCTTTGTCTTTACTTACTATATTCTCCACTGCATCCAATAAAGATGTTCTCCTTATCCCTGATTTTGCTATTAATTTATTTACAGAAACCTTTTCAATTTTTTTTCACAGAAGTGGCCAACTTAAGCAGTAGTTGAGTTTCACCTCTCAACTTTTCTTTCTCCATGACCTAATAACATCCTTTAACACTTCCAAAGTTGCCTGACATTCTGTCCAAAGTTAATGCACCCTCCATTTTTCCTTTGAGTTCCCACAGAAGCTCCATGGGCAGTCAGGGCAGTCATTTTCCTCACCAGCTCATCTTTTGCTACACTGGCACAGGCTGCTCCTTCCCCTGTAAGATTACTTCCTTGAAATGTGTCCATCCTCCCAGGACGCCTTTGTTTTAAAGGGCTGTTTCCCTTAAAAAAATCAGTACCTTATTCGGTACTCCCCAAATCTGCATCCTAAATAGGCCAAAGTCTGCCCTTCCTAATTTCAATGTGGAAGTTTTGTTGCTACCCCTCCTTCTTTCACAAAACATTGAAATCTTGATTATTTCATGGTCACTGTGCCCCAGGCAGCCTCCGACCCCCACATCTGCCACCAGCGCTTCTCTGTTTGTGAGCAGCAGGAGACAGAGCTTTCCTTGGGAGTGGAGTGTTTCCAAAAATTCAGTAAAACAGAAAACTCCTTAACCCCAATGCAGCATTAAGAAGCAGCATTCTTTATTCAGCCGGATGCACGGGGGATAGCTCCTCCCAAAGCCGAGCGTGCTGAGTACAGGAAAGTTTCTGTTCATATTCTGTATTTTGCACACATATTCATTGATTGTCCTGGACTAAACACACATCTGATAATCATTCCCCCAGAATCATTAACGTATTTCCCCTCCCCTTTTGCATGCTCTCTTCTGTTCTGGGGGTCTCTCTGGTGGTCCCTGGTGGTCGTGGACCCCAGTGTTCCAGTGGGCCTGGCTGAGCTGGCAGGACACTGAGGCTGGTGAACTTCCAGTTCCCCTTCTGACACAATGGGCATTGTGTGGTTTCCATAGGCCTGGGGTTTTGGAGAACAAGCTCCGGTGTTAACTCACCTGGTGTCGATAATTTATCATCTGGTAACATGAGGTCACAGAGTTATGTGAGGTCATCGAGCAGCTACAGCATCATAGACTGCCTCTGTGACATCCCAGAGCCTGCTGTGACATCATAGGGCAGAGGTCTGATATCCCAGAGCAGGCTGTGACATCACAGAGGGGCTGTGTGACATCCCAGGAGGGCTCTGTGACGTCACTGGGGTGGTCACTCCGCCCCAGCTCCCCCTCACAGTTTCTCCCAACAAGTCCAATGCTGTTCATGCCCAGCGGGGTCCCTTATCCCCTGGTATCCCCCCGGTCCACCTGGAGCCACAGCCCCCACCAAAGGACATTCCACAGGATCCCCCCCAGAGCCTGACATGGGGAAAAGGGGCCAGGGCTGTGTGACCAGGACATCAAGGACGTGGATTATCCAGGTCCCTGTGGCCTGGGTTGGGTTCCCCAGGGCAGGAAAGATGTCTGGCAGCTGGAGCAGGGTTAGGGAAGGGCCTCCAAGGTAGGGCTGGAGCCCTTGGGCTGTGAGCAGAGGCTGAGGGAGCTGGGCTTGTCCAGCCCAGAGCAGGGAAGGCTGAGGGGCTCCTCATCCCAGCCTGGCAGCGCCAGCAAGGAGGGGATGGAGAACACAGAGCCAGGCTCTTTACCCTAAGACAGCTTTGTGGCTGCCCCGGCTTTGGGATGGGTCCTGGGCCTGGAGCAGGAGCAGCTCTGGAGGGCCCCAAGGCCGGGGCTCTTGTGCTGGCCTGAGCAGATGGGATGGCAGCAGGGGCTGCAGAGCTCTCAGCACCTCAGCCCGAGGGGAGCAGGGCACCCAGGGAGCCTCCTTTGGCCTTGGCCAAGCCCCTTCCCCCATGGCTGGGGCTGAGTCCTGGCTGAGCTGCAGCTGCTGCTGTGCCCTGGCCAGGGGCTGAGGCCGTGGGGCCAGTGGCCAGAGCAGCCTGGGCTGAGCAGAGCTGTGGGGCCAGAGCCGGCTGGGCTGTGCTGGGGAGAGGCCCTTGGTGCTGCACAGAGCTCAGGGCAGCTGGCAGAGCTTGCAGGGAGCTGGGCTGGGCTCAGAGAGCCTGGCACAGGAACCATCAGTGTCCATCCCAGCCTGGCTGAGCGTGCAGGGCAGGACTCAGCCCAGGCCTTGTGGGGCAGGGCCAGCGCCTGTGCAAGGCATGGAAAACAGGCAAGTGTCTGAGAGAGGAGGCTGCTCTGTGCCCTTGGGGGCATGGACACAGCAGGGAGGGGGCCCAGGACATTTGTCTCCGCCCGCCTCTGTCCCCAGCCCTTGGCAGCCCTGGCTGCTGAGCCCAGCTTTGCCCTGGGCTGAGTTTGGCTGTGGCCCAGCTCCATCCTCCTGCGGGGCTCAGGGCCTGTTCCCGGCCATGGCCAGCCCTGGCTGGCCTCTCTGCTGGCCCAGAGGCCGGCAGAGCCCGGGGCAGGGCTGTCTGTGCAGCCCCACAGGTGCCACGGGCTCTGCAGGAGCTGGCAGAGGCTGCCCAGCAGGGAGGCCATGGGGCACAGAGCCCCAAGGCTGCTGTGGGCACCACGGCACAGGGGCCGTTCCCAGCCGCAATGCTCCTGTGCTGGGCTGGGCCTGCACAGGGGCTGTGGCACCATGGCCAGGCCAGCACAGGGTCACAAAGGGGCCACGCAGCCGCTGCCGGGGCTGGCAGCAAGGCCGGGCACAGACAAGGAATTGCTGAGCATGGCCTGCGCTGGCCAGGGCTGACTGTGCCAAAGGCAGAGCTCAGCTGCCCTTGGTGGCTGCAGGAACACTCAGGAGCCCAAAGAGCCTCCATGGCTGTGCTGGAGACCAAGGCTGGAGCAGGGAAATGCAGGCTGCTGCGCCATGGGGAGGGCATTGAATTCCAGCACACACCTCAGCTCTCTGATGATCCCGGCACCATGCTGGGCCCTGTTTCAGACTGGAGCAGAGCAGATGTTGATGGCACAGGAGCCCTGCGGGGCTGGCAGGGACCTGCAGCTTGCAAGGTGCTCTGCTCTCCCTCAGCTCCACTCTGAGAGATCCAATCCCAGTTTGGCACCTCAGGGCACAAGTGGCACTGCCTGTCCATGGGCACACAACTGATATCTGCCTGGAAAGGGGCACAGGTTTAAATTCTTGTACATTTCATAATATACAAGGACATTTTTATTATCTGGGTCACTTGAGTACTTTTAAGAAATACCAAAGTCTTCCCTCCAGGAACAGGAATTTCCTGGAAGTGTATTGATGGGAGAAGGAGAAGAAATACTGATCTTCCCCTTTACTTGAGTCACCAATATTGTTTATTACATCATCTCTCTCTTCCTTCAGGTATTTCCACCTCTTCTGTTGAAATGGCCATGTCTAAGGACATCTCTTCACTAGACCAGCTGGATCTATGTCCTTCCTGTTACTCCCAGATTTCCTCCTCCAGATGCTCTCTGGTCACACAAGGGCCTCTCAACTGACTGGTTACATGCTTTGAGCTTCAGGGAGTTGCCCAGTCTTTAAGAAGTTCAAAAATAAATATCACATTAATCAACACCTTACTTATATTAATATCTGTCACAGTATTGCCTTTTCTTATGTCTCTGTCTAAAACTGTTCCTGTATGGAAATCCCTTGGGGATGGGGGACATGTCAGATGCTGCTGGGACATCACAGAGAGCTGAGGGAAGAGCTGTGATGGTTATTAAACTGTTCAAATGTTCAACTTGTGTTTGTTGGCAAGAAACCTTTCTGTGCTTCTGAGTGTCACCAGTCCCTGAGCCCAAAGGACACAAACCTGATGAGTTGTGGTTCCCTGCAGGGGCCCTTGGACCTTGGCTCTGCCCAGGAGAGCTCTTCATCCACTTTCCCGCTTTTCCTCCCTCTGGGCATGGAAGGAGCTCGTGCCTTCAGTGTGTGACTCGTGTGTGCAAAGAGCAAATCTGGGCAGAATTGGGGCAGGGAGGGTTTGCGGGGACCTTGGGACCTGTGCTGGGCACAGAAGGTGTTTTCCATTGCTCTGAGACTGTCTGCTGTGCAAAGTGGATTTAATATCCAGCAGAGGAATGAGTTTTGCATTTGATGGAGCTGTGCCTTCCCTTGGCTTTGCTGAATGACAAGAAATGAACATCCCTCTAGGTCTGGGGCAGCTCCTTCTCCAAGGAAAGCAGGTGGGAGTTGGAGCCAAGGAGCTGAAACTTTGGCAAAAGGTTTAATAAGACATTCAATGAACACAAAACACTTCTCAAAGCTGTATATTGGTCCATTCAACTTCACAAACTCTAAGCCATCTGAGTTTTAAGTTGCTCAACATTTTCAAGAAGTCAGAAATAAAAGAACGAGAGACAGAAATAGAGAATGATGAAAAAGATTTGGAGAAGCACACACAGAGCTACCAACTCCTGGATTCCAGCACTGTTCAGATCGGAATTCCAAGAGGAGGTAGGGTCAAGATGTGTGCTCGCCTTGTGCTCAGCCTTAAATATCCCTTGTTCTTCCTGGGCCCTTCCCCCAGGTGGGACTTGGGGTCATTTGGTCACTCAGGAGCTGGGCTGGGGGCTCCAGAGGTGGCTGTGGAGCATTGCCTGTGCTGTGCCAGGGACTGGCAGACACTGCTGGGCTGGGATAGAGGCCCTGGGGGGATTGGGGTTCCAGGGCAGGGCAGGGCTGGGGTTCCAGGGCAGGGCAAGGCTGGACCTGCCCCTTCCTCCCCCACACACAAAATGTTTCCAGCCCACAATCTCCTCCAGTCTGTCACAACTGGCAGTGTTGGAGGTGAAATCCCAGTTGTGGCCACGGGCATCTGCAGGAAGAAGGACAGTTCTTTTCCATAGGAATGAAAGCCCCAGTTCTCGGTTTATTTCTGATTTAATTGCCTGGATTCTGTTTGGTTTTGTTGTTGCTTTGTTTCCTGTTTTGTGCCTGAAGTGTCCAGTCAAGAGCAGAGTGACTCTTGCCAAGGAACTTTGTGGTGCTGTTGCTCAATATTAAATCTGGTTTTTGCTGCTCCCTTGCTGGGGATTTTTTCAGCGCTCTCAAGCACCCTCATTGGCAACAGGGTGAAGGAGCCCTGGGCCAGGCTCTGGCCCTGGGGGACACGGGGACGCTGCCGGGGGGTCCCTGTCCCCTGTCCCGCCCCCCATGGCCCTGTGTCAGGCTCTGGGCTCGATCTCGTGGAACATCCTCTGGGGGAGGCTGCGGCGCCGGGGGCGGGGGGACCCGGGGGGACAGGGGACCCCGCTGTGCACGAGCAGCGTTGGACTTCTCTGGGGGAACTGGGAGGGGGGGCTGGGGCAGAGTCACCTCCCCAGTGACCTCACACAGCCCCTGTGATGTCACACAGCCCCTGTGATGTCACACAGCCCCTGTGGTGTCACAACCCACTCTTGGATGCCACATAGCTCCCTTGTGATGTCATAGGCCCAACTCTGCGATGTCACCCTGTGATGTCACAAAGCTGTGCTGTTACAGAAGATTCTGTGATGTCAGAAATTCACCCTGTACTATGATGTCACAAAGTCATCCTGTGACATCACAGTCTGTTCCATGATGTCATAGCCTGCTCTATGATGTCACACAGCCAACTCGGTGATGTCACAACCCACACTCTGATGTCCCTGAGCCACTCTCTACATGACGGCAGAGTCTGCCCTATGGCCTCACACTATGATGTCACACCCTGCTGTGTGATGTCACAAGCCCCTCAGTGATGTCACAAAACCCTCACTGTGATGTCATACTGCCACTCTGTGATGTCACAGCACACACTTTGACCTCACTGCCCGCTCTATGATGTCATACAGCCATGCCATGATGTCACAGCCTGCTCTCTGATGTCACACTGTCCCCTCTATCATGCCATAGCTGCTTGATGACCTCACACAACACGCTCTGTGATGTCATAGCCCAGTCTGTGACCTCACACAACCCACGCTGTGCTGTCACACAGCCCCTCTCTGACATCACAGCTGCTCTGTGCCTCCGTGACACAGCCACAGAGGCGCTGCTGTGACACAGCCCCCTCTGGGACACCCCACAGCCCCTGCCAGTGCTGAGCCCCTGTGAGCTCTGTCTGCGCCCTGCTCGTGTCCCTGCGATGCCCTGGCAGTGCCCCAGCCCTGCTGGGCTGTGCACAGGAGCTGCTCCTGGCCACAGCTGTCTCTCTGCAGCGCTGCCCTTGCCAGGAGCTGCCTCTGGGCCAGGAGCCTGGCCCAGCTCAGCAGCACAGACACAGCACCAGGACGTTAATGACCCTCTGGGGCTTTGGTGCTCTTTGCATCGGACCCAGACCTCAGAGTGTGCTCAAAGAACTTCTCAAGAACTCAAAGTCAGATTCAAAGTCCAGACTTTCTTTAACTTTTAATGGGTCCCACTGAGGGACACAACTCATGTGAAAGTGTCCCCGGGTTCCAGTTAGAGCAGAACACTGGAGGCAGTGATGACAGCTGGGGACAAACAAGGCAAAGGTGTCTCTGGTGCTGAGCAAACCTGGATATCACCATGGTGTCCTTGGACCTGCATTGTCACACTGACCCACGGTTCCATGAGGTTCCCCAGTGTCACCATGGTCACTGTCAGAGGCTGGATGAGATCAGTGTCCCGAGACACCTTGGGTTGAGCTGTCAATCAGTCCCACAGCTGGGACAGCGCTAACCCGGCTCTGAACGCCCGAGCAATCACAAGTCCCAGCTGGGGGGAGGCCCACGAAGGCCCAGGGGCTTAAAACCAAGGAGCACAAGGTCAGCCCCTGCTATGGACTCTGCCTTCTCCTGGGGCTTGTGTCTCACCCACACTGGAACCCCAGGAGCTGGGAGCCACATGTGTATCTTTCTGTGGAGCTTCTGTCTCTCTGTCTCTCTGTCTCTTTCCTCTCCTTCTAATGCTCTTTCTATGGAACATTTTTGGGTCCCTGAACAACTGAAGTGTTTAAGGCTGAGAGGTCCAGCTTGTTCTGGTGCTTTCCATGAACTGATTGAACTCTTGATTTATGAACCAATGCACTAGATGTGGAATCCTCTACACTGAACTCAGAAACAAACGCCCTCTGTCAGAGCATTTTCATCTTCTAGATCACTTTCAAGATGCCCATGGCGATGTTGCAATGATTATCACACAGCTCTCCATTTCTGGATGCAGGCTCTGCAGATTCTTTCTCTGCATTCAGTCAGGCTTGCATTCCCTGACAATTCCTGGTAGCCCGTCATGGTTTCTTAGGGCAGAACAGTAACAATGAAAACCTTACCAATGGCACAACTGCCCAGCCCACAAGGAAAAGAAAGAACAAGCTGTCAAGTTCTTCAAACATTTGTCCTGCTGTGCTGCAAGAGTTGAGCTGCACACAAGGTGTGGAAAGCCTAGAGAAGCTGCAGTTGGTGGCACATCTTGTGACAGAAGCTGCACCTCGTTCTCCAGGAAAGGTTCTTGGAAAGAGCAAACAGGAGTGTGGAGAAGATTCTGGGAAAACTGAAACAGCTTTTAAGAAATGAAATGAAAATGGAAAGAAACAATCCAAGATGTTTTTCTCTGTTTATTTTTATGCTCCCCTTTTCCATGTTGCACTGCTTCTCCATCCCCTTAATCCAAATAGATCTCAGCTCTAAGATCCATGACATGACAAGTTTTAGACACTGTAAAATACCATGAGCTACACACAGTTTTTGCCTTCCCCTGGTTTACTTGGAAAGCAGTGATGGAGACTAAGTGCAGCCCTTGGGTCAGGTACAAATTCAGCATTCAGGGAATGTGCTCCCCTAGGGTTTGATCCTCAGCGGGGACAATGCACAGCAGCGCTCAAGGGGATTCCTGTTCCCCTGTGCAGGAGTCCAGACTCTGAGTCTGGGCTGAACAGGGCAAAGTTCCCGTGTTTGGACAGGCTCAGGGGCTGCCCCTGGGGAGCAGGGGGCTGGGCGCGGGGGCGAGCGGGCAACGGAAAAACGGACACGGGGACAAACGGCCCCGGAGCTTCAGTTGCAGCGGCAGCAGCAGCAGCAGCGGCAGCGGCAGCGGCTGCAGCAGCGAAAACAGACAAAGCAGTGATTTTGTCGCATTCCTCTTGATTCTCCTCTCCCTTTCCCGCTGTCCCCTCCTCTCCCAATCTCTCTCTCCCCATTCCCGGCCGGGCCATGTCCCCAGCCCGCCCCCAGCACCGGGCGGGTCTGCCCCGGCCCCGTCCCCGTCCCCGGCCGTCCCGCCGGGGTCTCGTCTCCGCCCGGCTCTGGTCGTGCTGGCGGTGGCGCTGCTGGGCGGGCATCAGTGCCTGGGGCTGGGGCGGCACCGCCGCCCTCTGGCTCCGCCTGGCCCGAGCCCGGCCCCGGCCCCGACGTGGGCTCCAGTCCCGGCCCCGGCCCCGGCTCCTCCCGGGCCCCGCGGAGGACACACGCGGCGCGGCCGCTCCCGCCGCCCCCGCTGCGGCTTCCCTGGCCCGAGCTCCGCCGCTCGGCAGCGCGGCCGTCGGCCCCGAGCCGCCGCTTTCCCGTTCCAGGGACAGAACACCTGGGGAGGGCCGGCCCGGGGCGCTCGGGGGGCGCTCGGGGGCCGCTCCTGGCCCCGGGCCGAGCGCTGACAGCCCCGTCCCGCCCGCAGGGAAGGCGCAGGAGGAGGCCCTGCAGGAGCGGTACCGGCTGGGTTCGCTGCTGGGCAGCGGCGGCTTCGGCAGCGTCTTCGCAGCCACGCGGCTCTCGGACGGCGCCCCGGTGAGCGGCGGGGCCGGCGGCCGGCGCAGGAGAAGGGGGCGGAGGAGGAGGAGGATTAGCAGGAGGAGGAGGGGGAAGGAGGAGGAGGAGGAGGTGGAGGGGGCGGAGGAGGAGGAGGATGGGGCTCGGCGGGGCGGATGGTGCGCTCAACCCACTGCTCTCCCTTGCTCACAGGTGGCCATCAAAAGGGTGCCACGGAACCGCGTCCGGCACTGGGGCGAGCTGGTGAGTGAGCGGAGCCAGCAGCAGAAGCCGGGCCGTGCCGGGTGGCGAGGAGCCGGGGCCCGGCAGGGTGGGAGCCGCCGGGAGCCCTGCAGGGAGAGCGGGCATGGGCTGAGCGGGGCATGCAGAGCATCCCGGGCTGGCTGAGGGGTTCCCCAGCCCTGGCACGGCCTCAGCCCCCCTGACGGCATCGCGCTCCTCCCGCAGCCCGACGGCACCAGCGCACCCCTGGAGGTCGTGCTGCTGGACAAGGTGTCCTCTGGCTGCACTGGTGTCATTCAGCTCCTGGAGTGGCTTGAGCTCCCTGACAGCGTCGTGCTGGTGCTGGAGTGTCCGGAGCGGTGCCAGGAGCTGTCGGGTTTCCTGGCGGAGCGGAGGTTCCTGCCGGAGGAGGAGGCGCGGGGGCTGTTCCGCCAGGTGCTGGAGGCCGTGCGGCACTGCACCAGCTGCGGGGTCCTGCACAGGGACATCAAGCCTGAGAACATCCTGCTCGACCTGGCCACCGGGCAGCTGAAACTGATTGACTTTGGCTGTGGCGCCTTCCTCCAAGACACAGCCTACACCCAGTTTGCAGGTGAGCTCTGCCTGGGGATGCTCCTGGGCATCTCATGGCCCAGCTGGGGTGCAGCCCCAGGGCTCCCCCTATTGAAGCCAGGATGGGATTAATGCTGGAGCTAAGCTGATTTGGGTGGGGGTGGGAGGGGGACCAGCTCCAGCCCTGCCGACAGCCTTCAGCACCCACTGTGGCCTGGGCTAAGGCTGGAGCTGGGGCAGCCAGCCTGACAAAAACCCCAGTGGGGGTAGCAGAGAGGGGCGTCTGACCCTGTGCCCTGGATGGTTTGGTGTGCAGGCGAGAAGGGCTTGGACTGCTCTGCTCCCATTGTTTGCCTTGACTGGTTAACATTTTTGGGGGGCCGTGCAGGCGGGGAGTAGAGCGGGCTTTCTCCACCACTGGATGAGTTTTGCTTTTGTGTGTCATGGTTGGGCCTTCCCAGGATTTCTGCTGCCCTCTTCCAACACCAGTGGCTTCTTTTCCAGCCCCAAGTCTGTACACAAGTCCCAGGTGCTGGTGAGAGGGCAGCAGTCACCCTGTGTGCCACTGGGGCAGCCCCCACATGCCATGGGGTGCTGGGGTCAGGCTCTGGGAGCAGCAGCGTCCCCCTGATGAACTCTGTCTGTGTTCCACAGGAACCCTGTCCTACAGCCCACCAGAGTGGATCCAGCACCAACGCTACCACGGCGAGGCAGCGACGATCTGGTCCCTGGGCCTCCTGCTGTACCACCTGGTCATGGGGAAGCACCCATTCAGGAGGGGCCAGGAGATCATCTGGGGGCGGATCTTGTTCCCACGACGGCTCTCTCATGGTGGGTCCTCATCTCTGGCCATGGGGGCAATACCAGTGCTGGGAGACAGCAGCAGCTCATGAGCATCCCTCTCTGGCAGCTGCTGAGGAGGTGGCACATGTCCTGCTCTCCTGCTCTCCTCCAAACACAGAATCCATGGGGAAGTTTAGGCCCAGCTCTGGGCACACCCAGCATGGCCTGGGCATGGGAACAGGGGGGCAACTTCTCCAACTGACTGGTGATTTCTGGTTTGTTTCCCCAGAGTGCCAGGATCTCATTAAGAGGTGTTTGTCCATGCAGCCCTTGGACAGGCCATCCTTAGAAGAGCTTTTCCGTGATCCATGGGTGCAGGGTGGTCTTCTGCCCTAGAAGATGGGAGAGATCAACGTGCACAGTTGGATCCAGGGGCCTGGCAGGTAACAGCTCCACACATGTCCTGGCAATCAGTGGCAAAGCCAACCAGACTGGTTTTGTCCTGCCTGTGTCACTGCCCAGGGGTCATCAGATGGGAACACGCAGCCCTTGTGCTGGAGCTGAGCTGCTCTGCCCAGCACTGGTGGCCACCATCTGAGCTGGTTTTGCTTGTCCTGGTTCCCTGACAGCTGGGGCCCTGGGCAGAACCCAGACAGCCTGGGCTCACCCCAGGGAAGGAGAAGAAGCCCCTGGAGAAGCTGTACCAGGTGGGGCTGCTGCTGCTGGGGACAGTGAGGACGACATCAAAAATGACAACCTCTTCCTCCACCTGGTCACCGGCAGCTGAGGATGATGGACTTTGATTCTGACACCTTCTCCAAAGCCAGGCTCCACAGGGAATTTGCAGGTGAGTCCACACACAGGGGGATGCTCCCAGATTTGGGCATTGCACAGCCTGGCCGGGAACCAAAGGTTCCCCCTTTGCTGGGGCGGATGCAGCTGATCCTTCAGTCGGCTGCCAGGCTGCTTTTGGCAGGGCTGGGGGGATGGGCTGGGGTGCTGATGAAATGGGAGTGGGCTCCTGGCCCTGCCAACAGCCCCAGCACCCACCGTGCCCCGGGCTGGGGCTGGGGCAGCCAGCCCGACACAAAGAAACCCCCATGGTGGGAGCAGAGGTGGGACTCCAGAACCTGTGCAGGGGCTGCTTTGCTTTGCAGGCAAGGAAGGGCTTGGGCTGCTCCACTGCCCCTGTTTGCTTTGGGATCACCGTTATTTTGGAGGGCAGTGCAGGGGGAAGGGAGACAGCCTGGGCTTCCCTCACCTCTGGGTGGGTTTTTCCCTGGCCTGCCGGGGTTGGGCCTTCCTTAGCCCCTGATAGAGATAAGATTTTTGACCTTTTTTCTTGTTCCCCTTTTTGTCTGTAATCTATTTTCAATAATTTGTTGTGTGTTTTTCTAGAGGAAGCGTTCCAGGTGGGGTCCAGTGTGGATGGGGAAGTGCTTGGGAGCAGCTGTGGCGTGGATGGGCCGTGCCCTGGGAGAAGGCTGAGGACATCGTTTGGGACCAGCTTTTCTTCCAGCGAGGGATGGCGTGAGGTGGGTCCTGTCTGCTTGGCATGGTGGGATCAGAGCTTTGGGGAGATGGCAGCGAGCACAGGAGCATCCTGCTCTGGGCAGCTGCTGAGGGCTGGATGTGCCGTGGCCGGCTGCAGGCTGGGCACATGTCCTGCCCTCCTGCTCTGCTTCCACAGGCAGCAGGGATGGGCAGCTCTGGGCACAGCTCTGGGCACGGCCAGCATGGCCTGGGCACTGCGGGCGGCTGGGACAAGGGGACAGGAGCCTTCAGCTGACGGGCGCTTTCTGGTTTCTCTCCTTGCAGCCGGGCTCTGCAGGTGCTGAGGCTGCTCTGGGCTGTGCCAGGGCTCTGCTGGAGCTCAGCACCGGGCCGCAATCAGCCAAAGAAGAAATGGGGTGACCTGCAGCACAGACCTGCTTGAGCATTTCAGCATCACAGCTCAAGTTTGCAGAGTGTACACCTCCAAGGGCAAACATGACACCACCCAAAAATTAAACTTGTTCAATAGCTTCTGAAATGAAATCAATCTGGGATGACCCCAAATGACATTTTGCAGCTTGCTCAAGCTGTATCTCAGCCCTTCTCTGAACTGTTCTCTCCCCCACCTGCCTTTTACTTCCCAACTGCTCCCTCTTGTCCCCCAGTGAGTTCCCAGCCCATGGCAGTCTCCATCACACTGTTGCCTTCCTTGGTGCCCCTCACCATGAGGAAGGCCGAGCCCCAGGCTTAGGGACTCATCCTGTCACTGGCTGAGGAGCAGCAATGTCTCAGAGCTCCAGTGGGATTTTAGTGTCATTCAGAGCTCCTCTTCTGCCCTCAGCTGTCCTCACTGCTGAGTTCCCACTCCCTTTTCCTCGTCCTTGCAGCAGGATGAGCTCTGTGAATCCCCTTGAGCCTCCCCACTCTTCCCAGCCCACGCATCCACCTCAGTTATGCTGAAGCTGCAGCTTCTCTGTCTCCTGTGGCACACCAGTCCAGTCCCCTGTGCGGGGAGCCCCAGCCCCAGAGCACAGCACTCAGCAGTGCACTCCGGGCTGGAGCAGCTCCCTCCCAGCCCCAGCCCAGGGACTCCTCCGGCCCCGGGGCTTGGGGCACCGTCAGCACCCGCTGCTCCAGCCATTGCTTCTGCTGGTCCTGACAGCAACACCCAAAGTGGGGCTGATCCCGAGGGAGCAGCAGCAGGGCCTGGATGTGATCCCTGACTCTGGGGCAGGGCTGGACAAATGACACCCAGCAGCAGCAGCACATGGAGCTGACTTTCAGCACAGCCCCTGCCACTCTTGCCTCCCGTGTGCAGCGGTGTCACAGCAGCCTGAGGCACCTGGGAGCACCCTGAGCCATGCCAGGGTCAGTGCCAGGAGCATCCCCTGGCGCTGTTTAAAACCGGCTCAGCAGGAACTGGGGATGCAAACAGGATGAACCTGAGCATCTCCCACCAGCAGATACCTCAGAGCTTACACAGTAACACGGCCGTGACTCTCCCAAACTGGATTTAGGAATGGCACACCTACTGCAGCCATTGGATCACGAGCTGCCCAGATCCCTTTGGGACTCCTGCTTTTGGTGTCTCTGCCTCCTCTCCCTGCCCCAAGGAGGCTCCTCTCTTCCTCTCCCTGCCCTGACAAGACAGTCACACAAATAAAGACATGGGATTACCAGGTGCTGAGGAGCTGTAGAAGGAGCCTTCTCTAGGTCTGGCCTGTTTCCAAAACCCGCACAGTCTCCCTCAGCAAGGAACCTCCTTGTCCACCCTCTCCAAGGGTGTCAAACTCAGGAAGGGATTCCTGACACCCTGTCCAGCTGGGAGAGCTCCCGTGTCTCCATACCAGGGGATAAAACCAAACCCAGGAACCCTGGGGGGCCTGAGATTGTGGCATGGGGACATCTGTATTTATTTCCCAGTGGCAAACAAAAATGTGGAATGGTGCCAGAGCTTGTTTTGATCTACATCAGCTTTTGATAAATGTCCCTCCTCCTGACAGCGACTCCTCTGCAGCTGCACTGGGAGATCTCTGGGGCTGAGTCCACTAAGAGGAGATTTCAGTGGGGCTGAGGTGCTCGAGGGGCCCCATTTCAACGCTCTGCTGAAGTCCAAGGACATTGTGTTTCCCCGAGGAGCAACGCTCCTTTCTGGCACTCACTGCCCCGTGAGGGACATTATTCAGTTGCTGCCATTGGGTGAGTTCCAGCCACAGGGAGAGGGAGGAGGAGATGATCCCACCCATGGCTGCTGCTGGGTCCAGACTCTGGGTGAGATAAAGCCGAGACAGAGCTTCAGCATCTCCCCCAAAATCACAGAATCACAGAAGGGCTTGGCTTGGAAAAGACCTTCAAGTTCATCTCCTTCCATGCCCCCTTCCACTATCCCAGGCTGCTCCAAGCCCTGTCCAACCTGGCCTTGGACACTGCCAGGGATCCAGGGGCAGCCACAGCTTCTGTGGGCAAGCTCTGATCTCTGCCCAGGTGAGCAGGGACAGGACCCAAGGGAACGGCTGGAGCTGGGCCAGGGCAGGGCTGGGCTGGAGATCAGCAAAAGCTTCTTCCCCCAGAGGGGGCTCAGGCACTGCCCAGGCTCCACAAGGAATGGGCATAGCCCAGAGGCTGTTGGAGTTCCAGGAGCCGTTGGACCCCGCTCCAGGGGCTTCACAGGCTGCGATTGTTCGGGTGTCTGTGCAGGGCTGGGGGCTGGACTTGATGATCCCAATGGGTCCCTCCAAGCTCAGCCCCTTCTGCAATTCTCACCCTTTGGATCAGCCATTGTGTCCCCTCGAGGTGCTGGCAGAGCTGCTGGGGACAGGGCAGGAGCGGGGCAGCCCCAGTGTTCCCCTGTCTGTGACACCCAGAAGTGACAACCCCAGCGTTCCCCTGTCCGTGACACCCCAGAGTGACAGCCCCAGCGTTCCCCTGTCTGTGAAACCCCAGAGTGACAGCCCCAGCGTTCCCCTGCCTGTGACTCCCCAGCGGTGACAGCCCCAGCGTTCCCCTGCCTGTGACACCCCAGCAGTGACAGCCCCAGTGTTCCCCTGTCTGTGGCACCCCAGTGGTGACAGCCCCAGCGTTCCCTCCCTGGAGTCGCTCCAAGGGAAGCGTCCAGAGCCACGTCCAGTCAATGGAACTGACCGGCCACTGACCAGCCCGGCCTGGGCTGATGTGGATTGCTCTGCAGACAGCTCGGGGAAGGTGTAAGAGGCCGTCTGAAGCCCCCACATTTGCCTACCGATTGCCACAAGCAGAAACCCCTTCCCCCATTACAGTACCGGCTTGGAGAGAGCGGCAGTGCAGGTGCAGTTGCTGTACCGTTACGTTAGCTGTTCCGAACAAGGCCTGGCAAGGAGTTGGCAAGGAATTGGCAAGGACTTGGCATGAACCCACCAAGGAACGGCCTACTGCATATTTGCCCACTCTCCTCCTGAATCTGAATGAACTTTTAGGGTGACCCTAATGATCTCTCACTGAAGACCTCTCATCTGCCCCGTGACCACTGTGACAGACGGACGGAGATGGAAAACCCTCCTCCCAAGGACTGAGACTGAGACCCCTCCCACAAGGAGAGGGGAAACCACTAATGACACGACCTGTTCTTCTTCAGTAATTCCAACGGACTTATTCTTCATTGTGTTCGTCCTGCCTTGGTGGTTTCAGTGGACTCACCTGTTCCCCCACAGCAATCACAATAGACTCTCATTGTCCTGCATGTTCCCCCCTCTTTCCTCTGTGGACTATAACTGTGAGGATCTCGCCTGTGTTGGTAGCTATTCCCATCCCCCTCTTTTCTCTCTCTCTCTCTCTATCCTTTTATCTCCTTTCTGATCCCCACTATCGCATTTACTGTTTTGGCCCTTAATAAAGGCACATTTGTTGTGATTAACTGATAGTCTCTTGCTGTTTGCCGTTTTGCACTTTTGGGATTGGTGAAAAGAACCATCACGAGACCCCGCACAAGCAGATCGTGACAGATGGCCAGGGTGTCAGACCCAGCCAGCAGGGGTTTAGGAGGGCTAGGTCGTGTTTGAACAACCTGGTCTCCTTTCATGACCAGGTGACCCTCCTGGTGGATGCAGGACAGGCTGTGGATGTGTCTGTTTGGACTCCAGCAAGGCCTTTGACACTGTCTCCCACAGCACACTCCTGGAAAAGCTGCAGCCCACGGCTGGGCCAGGAGCACTCTGTGCTGGGTTCAGAACTGGCTGGATGGCCGGCCCAGAGAGTGGTGGTGAGCGGTGCTGCATCCAGCTGGGGACAGTCACCAGTGCTGTCCCTCAGGGCTCTGTGCTGAGCCAGCTCTGTTCAATATTTTTATTGACCACATGGATGAGGGCATTGAGGCTTTCATTGGTAAATCTGCAGATGACACTAAGCTGGGAGCACGTGTCCATCTGTTGGAAGGCAGGAGGGCTCTGCAGGGACACCTGGAACAGTTGGATGGATGGGTAGAATCCAATAGGATGAAGTTTAATAAATCCAAGTGCCCAGTCCTGCATTTTGGCCACAATAACCCCCTGCACTGCTCTAGGCTGGGGTCGGCGTGGCTGGACAGAAAGGGACCTGGGGCCACTGGTCGACAGCAGGCTGAACACGAGCCAGCAGTGTGCCCTGGTGGCCAAGAAGGCCAATGGCTCCTGGCCTGGATCAGGAATGGTGTGGCCAGCAGGAGCAGAGAGGTCATTCTTCCCCTGTACTTGGCACTGGTGTGCTTGGCATTCCTCCCCTGTACTGGCACTCTGCCTCGAGTGCCGTGTCCAGTTCTGGGCTCCCCAATTTGGGAAGGACATGGAGGGGCTGGAGCGTGTCCAAAGAAGGACAACAGGCTGGTGAGGGGTCTGGAACACAAGTCCTGTGAGGAATGCCTGAGGGAGCTGGGGTTGTTTAGCTTGGAGAAGACTCAGAGGTGACCTTATCACTCTCTACACTCTCTGAAAGGTGGTTGCAGTCAGGTGGGGGTCGGTCTCTTTCTCCTCACAGCAACTGACTGAACAAGAGGACACAGTCTTAAGCTGCACCAAGGGAAATTTAGGTCAGCTATTAGGAAAAAAGTTTTTTTATGGAAAGGGTGATAAATTACTGGACTTGTCTGTCCAGGGAGGTGGTGGAGTCACCATCATGGGATGTGTTTAAAAAAAGACTGGATGTGGCACTCGGTGCCATGGTTTAGCTGAGGTGGTGTTAGGGCATGGGTTGGACTTGATGACCTTAAAGGTCTCTTCCAACCCAGCAATTCTGTGATTCTGTCATTGTGTGACATCACAGACCAGGTTGTGGCATCATATAGTTGGCTGTGACATCTCTGGTTTATTATGCGACATCACAGAGCAGGCTGTGACATCAGAGCATGCCTGTATGACATCACAGAGCAGAGCAAGCTGTGAGGTCAAAGAGTGTGCTGTGACATTATAGAGTGGCTGTGTTCCATCACTGAAGGTGTTGTGACATCACACAGTGGGTCTGTGTGACCACAGAGGTGCTGTGTGGCATGTTAAGTGAGTTCTGCCATCAGAGAGCAGGCTGTGACATCACAGAGCAGGCTGTGACATCACAGAGGAGGTTGTGATGTCACAAAGTTGGCTGTGACATTACAGGCTGGCTGTGTGACATCACAGAATGGGCTGTGAGGCCACCGAGAAGACTCTGCCATCATAGAAAAGGGCTCTGTGACATCACAGAGCAGCAGTGTGATGCCACAGAGAAGGCTGAGACAATAGAGAGTGGGTTGTGCCATCACAGAGCTGACTGTGAAATCACAGAGCAGGCTGTGACATCACAGCGAGGCTGCATAACATCACAAAGGTAGCTGTGCCATCATAGAGCTGGCTGTGACATCACAGGGTGGCTGTGACATCACAGCCTGGGCTGTGACATCACAGGGCAGATGTTGTGACATCACAGAGCACACTGGGACCTCAAAGAGCAGGCTGTGACATCACAGGGCACCTGTATGAAATCACAGGTGGCCTGTTACATCTCCGAGTGGGCTGTGTGACATTACAGGGCAGCTGTGTGACATCTCAGGCGCTGTGTGACATCAGAGGGGCTGTGTGACATCACAGGAGGTTGTATGACATCACAGGGGCTGTGTGACATGGGGTTCCAGGGCAGGGCAAGGCTGGACCTGCCCCTTCCTCCCCCACACACAAAAAGTTTCCAGCCCACAATCTCCTCCAGTCTGTCACAACAGGCAGTGTTGGAGGTGAAATCCCAGCTGTGGCCACGGGCACCTGCAGGAAGAAGGACAGTTCTTTTCCATAGGAATGAAAGCCCCAGTTCTCGGTTTATTTCTGATTTAATTGCCTGGAATTTATTTGGTTTTGTTGTTGCTTTGTTTCCTTTTTTGTGCCTGAAGTGTCCAGTCAGGAGCAGAGTGACTCTTCCCAAGGAACTTTGTGGTGCTGTTGCTCAATATTAAATCTGGTTTTTGCTGCTCCCTTGCTGGGGATTTTTTCAGCGCTCTCAAGCCCTCGTTGGCAACAGGGTGAAGGAGCCCTGGGCCAGGCTCTGGCCCTGGGGGACACGGGGACGCTGCCGGGGGGTCCCTGTCCCCTGTCCCACCCCCCATGGCCCTGTGTCAGGCTCTGGGCTCGATCTCGTGGAACATCCTCTGGGGGAGGCTGCGGCGCCGGGGGCGGGGGGACCCGGGGGGACAGGGGACCCCGCTGTGCACGAGCAGCGTTGGACTTCTCTGGGGGAACTGGGAGGGGGGGCTGGGGCAGAGTCACCTCCCCAGTGACCTCAAACAGCCCCTGTGATGTCACACAGCCCCTGGGGTGTCACAACCCACTCTTGGATGCCACATAGCTCCCTTGTGATGTCATAGGCCCAACTCTGCGATGTCACTCTGTGATGTCACAAAGCTGTGCTGTTACAGAAGATTCTGTGATGTCAGAAATTCACCCTGTACTATGACGTCACAAAGTCATCCTGTGACATCACAGTCTGTTCCATGATGTCATAGCCTGCTCTATGATGTCACACAGCCAACTCGGTGATGTCACAACCCACACTCTGATGTCCCTGAGCCACTCTCTACATGACGGCGGAGTCTGCCCTATGGCCTCACACTATGATGTCACACCCTGCTGTGTGATGTCACAAGCCCCTCAGTGATGTCACAAAACCCTCCCTGTGATGTCATACTGCCACTCTGTAATGTCACAGCACACACTTTGACCTCACTGCCCGCTCTATGATGTCATACAGCCATGCCATGATGTCACAGCCTGCTCTCTGATGTCACACTGTCCCCTCTATCATGCCATAGCTGCTTGATGACCTCACACAACACGCTCTGTGATGTCATAGCCCAGTCTGTGACCTCACACAACCCACGCTGTGCTGTCACACAGCCCCTCTCTGACATCACAGCTGCTCTGTGCCTCCGTGACACAGCCACAGAGGCGCTGCTGTGACACAGCCCCCTCTGGGACACCCCACAGCCCCTGCCAGTGCTGAGCCCCTGTGAGCTCTGTCTGCGCCCTGCTCGTGTCCCTGCGATGCCCTGGCAGTGCCCCAGCCCTGCTGGGCTGTGCACAGGAGCTGCTCCTGGCCACAGCTGTCTCTCTGCAGCGCTGCCCTTGCCAGGAGCTGCCTCTGGGCCAGGAGCCTGGCCCAGCTCAGCAGCACAGACACAGCACCAGGACGTTAATGACCCTCTGGGGCTTTGGTGCTCTTTGCATCGGACCCAGACCTCAGAGTGTGCTCAAAGAACTTCTCAAGAACTCAAAGTCAGATTCAAAGTCCAGACTTTCTTTAACTTTTAATGGGTCCCACTGAGGGACACAACTCATGTGAAAGTGTCCCCGGGTTCCAGTTAGAGCAGAACACTGGAGGCAGTGATGACAGCTGGGGACAAACAAGGCAAAGGTGTCTCTGGTGCTGAGCAAACCTGGATATCACCATGGTGTCCTTGGACCTGCATTGTCACACTGACCCACGGTTCCATGAGGTTCCCCAGTGTCACCATGGTCACTGTCAGAGGCTGGATGAGATCAGTGTCCCGACACACCTTGGGTTGAGCTGTCAATCAGTCCCACAGCTGGGACAGCGCTAACCCGGCTCTGAACGCCCGAGCAATCACAAGTCCCAGCTGGGGGGAGGCCCACGAAGGCCCAGGGGCTTAAAACCAAGGAGCACAAGGTCAGCCCCTGCTATGGACTCTGCCTTCTCCTGGGGCTTGTGTCTCACCCACACTGGAACCCCAGGAGCTGGGAGCCACATGTGTATCTTTCTGTGGAGCTTCTGTCTCTCTGTCTCTCTGTCTCTTTCCTCTCCTTCTAATGCTCTTTCTATGGAACATTTTTGGGTCCCTGAACAACTGAAGTGTTTAAGGCTGAGAGGTCCAGCTTGTTCTGGTGCTTTCCATGAACTGACTGAACTCTTGATTTATGAACCAATGCACTAGATGTGGAATCCTCCACACTGAACTCAGAAACAAACGCCCTCTGTCAGAGCATTTTCATCTTCTAGATCACTTTCAAGATGCCCATGGCGATGTTGCAATGATTATCACACAGCTCTCCATTTCTGGATGCAGGCTCTGCAGATTCTTTCTCTGCATTCAGTCCGGCTTGCATTCCCTGACAATTCCTGGTAGCCCGTCATGGTTTCTTAGGGCAGAACAGTAACAATGAAAACCTTACCAATGGCACAACTGCCCAGCCCACAAGGAAAAGAAAGAACAAGCTGTCAAGTTCTTCAAACATTTGTCCTGCTGTGCTGCAAGAGTTGAGCTGCACACAAGGTGTGGAAAGCCTAGAGAAGCTGCAGTTGGTGGCACATCTTGTGACAGAAGCTGCACCTCGTTCTCCAGGAAAGGTTCTTGGAAAGAGCAAACAGGAGTGTGGAGAAGATTCTGGGAAAACTGAAAGAGCTTTTAAGAAATGAAATGAAAATGGAAAGAAACAACTGAAGATGTTTTTCTCTGTTTATTTTTATGCTCCTCTTTTCCATCTTGCACTACTGCTCCATCCCCTTAATCCAAATAGATCTCATCTCTAAGATCCATGACTTGGCGAATTTTAGACACTCTAAAATACCATGAGCTACACACAGTTTGCCTTCCCCGTTTGTTTTTTTGGTTTTTTTTGTGGTTTTTTTTTGGTTTTTTTTTTTTTTTAACCATTGCTGGAGATGTAAATGCAGTGCCTGGGTCAGGTACAAATTCTGCATTCAGGGAATGTGCCCCGATAGGGTTTGATCCTCAGCGGGGACAATGCAGGGCAGCGACCGAGGGGATTCCTGTTCCCCTGTGTAGGAGTCCAGACTCTGGGTCTGGGCTGACCAGGGCAAAGTTCCCGTGTTTGGACAGGCTCAGGGGCTGCCCCCGGGGAGCGGGGGCTGGGCGCGGGGACGAGCGGGCAACGGAAAAACGGACACGGGGACAAACGGCCCCGGAGCTTCAGTTGCAGCGGCAGCAGCGGCGGCGGCAGTCGCAGCAGCAGCAGCAGCAGCGAAAGCAGCAGCGAAAGCAGCAAAACCAGTCACTTTGAGGACTCCCTCGCCCGCTGTCCCGCACCCTCTCCCGCTCTCCCTTTCCCGGTGTCCCCTCCTCTCCCAGTCCCCCTCTCCCCTTGCCGGGCCATGTCCCCAGCCCGCCGCCGGCCCCGGGCGGGGCGGCCCCGTCCCCGCCCCGGTTCCCGGCCCCGTCCCCGTCCCCGTCCCCGTCCCCGCCCCGGTTCCCGGCCCCGTCCCCATCCCCGGCCGCGTCCCCGTCCCGGTTCCCGGCCCCGGCCCCGTCCCCGTCCCCGGCCGTCCCGCCGGGGTCTCGCCTCCGCCCGGCTCTGGTCGTGCTGGCGGTGGCGCTGCTGGGCGGGCATCAGTGCCTGGAGCTCGGGCGGCACCGCCGCCCTCTGGCTCCGCCTGGCCCGAGCCCGGCCCCGGCCCCGACGTGGGCTCCAGTCCCGGCCCCGGCCCCAGCTCCTCCCGGGCCCCGCGGAGGACACACGCGGCGCGGCCGCTCCCGCCGCCCCCGCTGCGGCTTCCCCGGCCCGAGCTCCGCCGCTCGGCAGCGCGGCCGTCGGCCCCGAGCCGCCGCTGTCCCGTTCCAGGGACAGAACGCCTGAGGAGGGCCGGCCCGGGGCGCTCGGGGAGCGCTCGGGGGCCGCTCCTGGCCCCGGGCCGAGCGCTGACAGCCCCGTCCCGCCCGCAGGGAAGGCGCAGGAGGAGGCCCTGCAGGAGCGGTACCGGCTGGGTTCGCTGCTGGGCAGCGGCGGCTTCGGCAGCGTCTTCGCAGCCACGCGGCTCTCGGACGGCGCCCCGGTGAGCGGCGGGGCCGGCGGCGGGCGCAGGAGGAGGGGGCGGAGGTGGAGGAGGAGGAGGAGGGGGAGGAGGAGGAGGGGGATGGGGCTGCGCAGGGCAGGCGGGCGAGCTCAACTCGCTGCTCTCCCTTGCTCGCAGGTGGCCATCAAAAGGGTGCCAAGGAACCGCGTACAGCACTGGGGCGAGCTGGTGAGTGAGCGGGGCCAGCGGCAGAAGCTGGGCAGGGATGAGCCGGGGCCCGGCAGGGTGGAAGCCACCAGGACACCTCGAGGGAGAGTGGGCGTAGGGCCAGCGCAGGGCGCAGAGCATCCCGGGCTGGCTGAGGGGTTCCCGACCCCCGGCACGGCATCAGCCCCACTGATGGCATCGCGCTCCTCCCGCAGCCCGACGGCACCAGCGCACCCCTGGAGGTCGTGCTGCTGGACAAGGTCTCCACTGGCTTTCCCGGTGTCGTCCAGCTGCTGGAATGGCTTGAGCTCCCCAACGACATCGTGATGGTGCTGGAACGCCCAGAGCACTCTCAGGACCTGCACCATTTCATTCGGGAACGGGTGGTCCTGTCCGAGGAGTTGGCGCGGGATCTGTTCCGCCAGGTGCTGGAGGCCGTGCGGCACTGCACCAGCTGCGGGGTCCTGCACAGGGACATCAAGCCCAAGAACATCCTGGTTGACCTGGCCACCGGGCAGGCCAAATTGATTGACTTTGGCTGTGGCACCTACCTGCAGGACACAGCCTACACTCGCTTTGCAGGTGAGCCCACGCAGGGGTGTGCTCTCAGTCCCGGCATCTCATGGCCCAACACCACACAGGCCAAGCTGGGTGTGGCAGCGGGGATTCTCCCTTTTGCTGCCCTTCATGGCACTGAGATTTCAGCTGAGCTGCTTTTGAGCAGGGCTGGGTGGGGAGCCAGCTTCCAGCCCTGCTGGCAGCCTTTGCCCACCACTCTGGGCAGGACTGAGGCTAGGGCTGGGCAGCCAGCCCAACAAAAACACCCATGGGTGGGGTAGCAGAAAGGGGTGGCCAGAACCTGTGTCCCAGCCGGTTTGGGGTGCAGGTGAGAAAGGGCTTGGACTGCTCCACTCACCTGGTTTCTTTTGGCTTCATAATGGTTTTTGGGGCAGTGCAGGCAGGGAGGATGAGGGCATGGTTTTCCCAAGCACTGAGTGGGATTTTCCTCCTCATGGTCGGGCCTTGCCAGGGCTTCCACTGCTCTCTTCCAACCCCAGTGGCTTCTTTTCCATCCCCGAGTCTGTACACCTGTACACAAGTCCCAGGTGCTGGCGAGAGGGCAGCGGTCACCCCGTGTGCCACTGGGGCGGCCCCCACACACCCGGGGATGCTGGAGCCAGGCTCAGGGAGCAGCAGCGTCCCCCTGATGAACCCCATCTGTATTCCATAGGAACACGGTCATACAGCCCCCCGGAATGGACCCAGTTTGGCTGGTACTACGGCAAGCCAGCTACCGTCTGGTCCCTGGGCATCCTGCTGCACCAGATGGTCTGCGGGGAGCACCCTTTCAGGAGGGGCTGGAACATCAGCTGTGACCATGAGCTCTCGCTGCCACAACGGCTCTCTCAAGGTGGATCCTCATCTCTGGCCACGGGGGCAATACCAGTGCTGGGAGACAGCAGCAGCTCGTGAGCATCCCTCTCTGGCAGCTGCTGAGGAGGTGGCACATGTCCTGCTCTCCTGCTCTCCTCCAAAACAGGGAATTGATGGGGAAGTTTAGGCCCAGCTCTGAGCACATCCAGCATGGCCTGGGCACGGGAATAGTGGGGCAAAGCCAACAGGAGCCTTCTCCAACTGACCGGTGGTTTCTGGTTTCTCTGTCCAGAGTGCCAAGATCTGATCAGGCGGTGTTTATCCATGCTGCACTCGGACAGGCCCTCATTAGAAGAGCTGTTCCGTGATCCCTGGCTGCAGGATATTGATCTGCCCTAGAAGAAGGGAGAGAGCCACAGGCACACTTTGATGCAAGGCCCTGGTAAGTTACAGCTCCACACATGCCTTGGCAATCAGAAGCAAAGGAACCCGGACATTTTGTCCAGCCTGTGTCACAGCCCAGGGGGCATCAGATGGGAACATGCAGCCCTTGTGCTGGAGCTGAGCTGCTCTGCCCAGCACTGGTGGCCACCATCCGAGCTGGTTTTGCTTGTCCTGGTTCCCTGACAGCTGGGGCCCTGGGCAGAACCCTGACAGCCTGGGCTCTCCCCAGGGAAGGAGAGAAGCTGGCAGAGCCCAGAGCAGCCTCAGCACCCGCAGAGCCCGGAGAAGCTGTACCAGGTGGGGCTGTTGCTGCTGGGGACAGTGAGGACGACATCAAGGATGACAACCTCTTCCTCCACCTGGTCACCGGCAGCTGAGGATGATGGACTTTGATTCTGGCACCTTCTCCAAAGCCAGGCTCCACAGGGAATTTGCAGGTGAGTCCACACACAGGGGGATGCTCCCAGATTTGGGCATTGCACAGCCTGGCCGGGAACCAAAGGTTCCCACTTTGCTGGGGCAGATGCAGCTGATCCTTCAGTCGGCTGCCAGGCTGCTTTTGGCAGGGCTGGGGGGATGGGCTGGGGTGCTGATGAAATGGGAGTGGGCTCCTGGCCCTGCCAACAGCCCCAGCACCCACCGTGCCCCGGGCTGGGGCTGGGGCTGGGGCAGCCAGCCCGACACAAAGAAACCCCCATGGTGGGAGCAGAGGTGGGACTCCAGAACCTGTGCAGGGGCTGCTTTGCTTTGCAGGCAAGGAAGGGCTTGGGCTGCTCCACTGCCCCTCTTTGCTTTGGGATCACCGTTATTTTGGGGGGCAGTGCAGGGGGGAAGGGAGACAGCCTGGGCTTCCCTCACCTGTGGGTGGGTTTTTTCCCTGGCATGCAGGGGTTGGGCCTTCCTTAAGCCCCTGACAGAGATAAGATTTTTGACCTTTTTTCTTGTTCCCCTTTTTGTCTGTAATCTATTTTCAATAATTTGTTGTGTGTTTTTCTAGAGGAAGCGTTCCAGGTGGGGTCCAGTCTGAATGGGGAAGTGCTTGGGAGCAGCTGTGGCGTGGATGGGCCGTGCCCTTGGAGAAGGATGAGGACATCGTTTGGGACCAGCTTTTCTTCCAGCGGGGGATGGCGTGAGGTGGGTCCGGTCTGCTTGGCATGGTGGGATCAGAGCTTTGGGGAGATGGCAGCGAGCACAGGAGCATCCTGCTCTGGGCAGCTGCTGAGGGCTGGATGTGCCGTGGCCGGCTGCAGGCTGGGCACATGTCCTGCCCTCCTGCTCTGCTCCCACAGGCAGCAGGGATGGGCAGCTCTGGGCACAGCTCTGGGCACGGCCAGCATGGCCTGGGCACCGCGGGCGGCTGGGACAAGGGGACAGGAGCCTTCAGCTGATGGGCGCTTTCTGGTTTCTCTCCTTGCAGCCGGGCTCTGCGGGTGCTGAGGCTGCTCTGGGCTCTGCCAGGGCTCTGCTGGAGCTCAGCACCGGGCCGCAATCAGCCAAAGAAGAAATGGGGTGACCTGCAGCACAGACCTGCTTGATCATTTCAGCATCACAGCTCAAGTTTGCAGAGTGTACACCTCCAAGGGCAAACATGACACCACCCAAAAATTAAACTTGTTCAATAGCTTCTGAAATGAAATCAATCTGGGATGACCCCAAATGACATTTTGCAGCTTGCTCAAGCTGTAGCTCAGCCCTTCTCTGAACTGTTCTCTCCCCCACCTGCCTTTTACTTCCCAACTGCTCCCTCTTGTCCCCCAGTGAGTTCCCAGCCCATGGCAGTCTCCATCACACTGTTGCCTTCCTTGGTGCCCCTCACCATGAGGAAGGCCGAGCCCCAGGCTTAGGGACTCATCCTGTCACTGGCTGAGGAGCAGCAATGTCTCAGAGCTCCAGTGGGATTTTAGTGTCATTCAGAGCTCCTCTTCTGCCCTCAGCTGTCCTCACTGCTGAGTTCCCACTCCCTTTTCCTCGTCCTTGCAGCAGGATGAGCTCTGTGAATCCCCTTGAGCCTCCCCACTCTGCCCAGCCCACGCACCCACCTCAGTTATGCTGAAGCTGCAGCTTCTCTGTCTCCTGTGGCACACCAGTCCAGTCCCCTGTGCGGGGAGCCCCAGCCCCAGAGCACAGCACTCAGCAGGGCACTCCGGGCTGGAGCAGCTGCCCTGCAGCCATGGCTTGGCTCTTTGTGGCAAGGGAATGCTCCCTGTTTGCAGCTGTCCCTGCAGGATGGCCCCAGGGCAGAGCCCAGCCGGGCTCCCACTGCAGCCCCTGAAGCATGGGGCAGACAGTGGTCCCAGAGCTGGGGTTCACGGGGAGCACCCGGAGCTGTGGCTTTCAGTCAGTGTTGGCAAATGTTGTGTTCTCATCTCCTGCAGCCTGTGGGGAAAGCAGCCTGTGCTGCCAGGCCTGTGTGTGCCAGGGGCTCTTGGATGTCTCTGTACCCATGGACAGAAGGCTCTGTGTGTGCCAGGGGCTCTTGGATGTCTCTGTATCCATGGACAGAAGGCTCTGTGTGTGCCAGGGGCTCTTGGATGTCTCTGTATCCATGGACAGAAGGCTCTGTGTGTGCCAGGGGCTCTAGGATGTCTCTACCCATGGACAGAAGGCCCTGTCTGTGCCAGGGTTTCCATAATGTCTCTGTACCCATGGGTATGGAATAGCATGGACACTGAAAGTGTCAGTCCCGTTGCTTGCACGCTCCTTCCTTTGTACACAAGACACATCCAGGCACACCCCCATGTACAGATACATTTAAAGGACAGGGAGGGACAGAGATTTCCCACAGTACTCTAACTTTGGCATAACTCACCTTTTAGCTGGTGGCCAGGGGATTTTTTTTCCCAGCTCTGTGTGAGAAGGTGTCCAGGAGCTGAAGCAGCAGCATTTAGAAGCAGTTTCAGGATTTCTAGGCAGGAAGTGGAGCTGACAACCATCCACGTAACTTGCCGTATTCATCAGGATGTGCTGCTGGTTCTTTGGGAATATGGCCCAATGGAGAGAAGAGACTTGGAAAAATCCCAGCTCTCTGTGGGTTTGTGCAAAGGGGGAGCAGCAGAAACACTTTGTGTCTGCTTTGGGGACACAAGGTCCAAGGAGCTGCGGTGGCAGAGGGTGACCTGGGCTGGTGGCAGGTGAAGTCCTGGTTCATGGCATCCCAGAGTGGCACAGGACAAAGCTCCAAGCACTCCCAACCCCACTGATGAAGTCTTTGTGATGCTGCACATCCTATAGGAAAAGCTGCTGTCACACAATGCACTGGGATTTCTAAGTTTCATTTTAATTACTTTAGGTCCAAGTTTCAAACTGCAATGTTTTTGTTCTCAAGACACAGTCGTGCACAATCCATCTCTCATCCTCCTATTGCTTCAACACCAATTAAAAAAAAATAAATCTTAATATTGGAAACAAAACCCAATGTCTTTAAAAAAAGAATGCTGGGGTCAGTCAGTAAGATGGATCCAGGCCATCAGAACAGGCACAAAGTAAATGAGTTCTCCTTTTAAAAAGATCAGTTACCTCTTAAATCCAAAGTTACAGAAGATTTCATTACACATTTGTTTCTTTTTGTTTTCTCTTTCATATTTTTCTCATTTTTAAAATTTTTTTCTATTTCTTTTTAAGTAGATAACACATCATGTAAAATAGGTAAGATTTTTCAGCAAAAATAAGATTTTTCAGCAAAAATAAGATTTACAGCAAAATAAGATACATTTCTGATAAACAATGAAAATATTTACTCCTCTGTTTACTTTTCTCTGGATACCCTGCGGTAAAAAATCTAGCAGATATGAGAAGAGGTGTCAAGTGTTTGCTTTGGACTAAGCTGGAGTTCAGCACTGCTGACATCCTGATCCAGCCAAGAGTTGCAGAATTCTTTTGCACATCCCGAATGTGTTTGCAGGCACAGCACCTGCAGTGCTGACACACCAGTGCACGTGAATAACTCTGTTACTCCCTCACAGAAGTTGGGCTCTGCCCCAGAGCGAGGTGCTCCAGCCCTTTGCTCCTGGTTCCCGTGGGGAGCAGCTCCCTTCCCTCTGGCTGAGCTGCTCAGGCAGAGCCCGGCAGCTCCTGGCCCTGCAGGGCTGAGGCTTTTCCCCGTGGCTGGGCACAGACTGATGGAGCAGCACTGCTGAACACGGGCACACACAGGGACCAGCAGCAGCTGCCTTTGGCCACCTGAGGCTCCAAGGCCCAAACTCAGAGCAGACAGGGCTGGAAGAGACTCACAGGCTCCCTGCTGGCTGTGCTGCCCCACTTGTGCCCACCTGGGAGCCCCCAGGGCCAGCAGGGACTTGAGATGGCAGCCCTGGGCTCCTGGAGCTTGTGCAAGGAGCGGGGCTGGGGACTCCCTGTCCATGGGGAGCTTCCAGATGGAAAAGGCTGCTGTGCCCAGGCAGCTCCAAGGGCACAGAAAGGAGGGTCTCCACCACGGGATCTGTGCCAGTCCCACAGTCCTGGGCAGCAGCCACCGAGCCCTCGGGAGCAGAGGGCACAGCAAGAGGGACAAAAGCAGGCAAGGTCAGAGACTGGAGAGAGCCAGACCCGGCAGCAGGAACAGCTGCTCCATTGCACTCTTGGAGAAAGCTCTTGGCTGCTTCAAAGCACTGAAAGGCGTGCAGGGCAGAGAGGAGGCCACACCAAACACTGCTCCTGTTTCCACAGCCTCCCCTCTCCGTGTCCCAGAAGGAATTGGATGGACTGTGCTCTTCTCTCCGAGTGTCTCGTTCAGCACGAGCAGCTGAGCGCCAGGAGCTGAAGGAGCTGAAGCCTCAGGCCTCAAGAGCTGGGCCTGAGGAGACTTTGTGAGCAAATGAATGCTGCTAACATGGACCTGGCTGAATGCAGCAGATGGAATCATGGAATCACAGAATCCTTTCTGTTGGAAAAGACCTCTGAGCTCATCCAGTCCAGCCGGTCACCCAGCAGGTTCGAGCCCAGCACTAAACCACGTCCCTGAAGTGCCAAGGCCTGGACAACAGCCCTGAGTGAGGCCCTGAGCCAAAGGTGGCCTCTGGATGAACCTTCCAACCAAAGGTTATCTTTGCATCTGCTCACTTGTCACTGTAGAGCAGGACGGGAACGAAAATGACTCCAAATCAAAGGCAAAGAGAAGGAACTCCGATCTATTTCAAATGCACCGCTCCATTTATAGAGAACATCGTGTGGACTGATTTCATTGGTCTTAGAGTAAAAACATCTCACACCACTGGTGTGCAGTGAATGACGCACGGTGGCAGAACCTATCTATAAACAATGTGAGCAACAAGATAGATTAGAGAATTATTTACATTCTTTCCCAACTGTCTCCCAGGCTCTCGCCTGGTTAGAAAACCTTCTCTTTTTCTCTCTGACTGAACTGAGAATATCCGCACCCTGCTTTCTGGGATTTCTGGCCCTGCCTCCTGTCCCAGAGTTTGGCAATTCCCCTTGCACGGCGTGCTGAGCTCTCCATGACCAGCTCGAGAGGTTTCTCAGCTGTTGCGTCCTGTGGCACGGCACAAGAATCTGCCTCCAATTAGCTCGGGAGCGCAGCTCCAGACACATGGGTTTGGTTGAGTAAATGCTATTTGTTTGGTGGGTAATGATGTTTTTCTAAGCTTATGCTTTATTCATAGCATGAGTGACATTTCTGCAAGAGGTAGTGATGTGTCTCTGGGTCTTAGTTCTGTTCTGGTTTTGGAAAATACACTTCAAACAGCTATAGCATTACACATTAGATAACCGGCGTATGAGTAAAATTACAGTAATAACTAGGGGCTTATGAATTAAATGAAATAAATATAGACACTAGGTTTTAAAAACAACAGGCCTTTACTATGATGAAAGGAATAATTTCGATTCAAGGGTGGAATAGATCTTGGGTTTGAATTTAATTATATGTTACAGTTTTGCAATTATCATTGTTGGATTACTCATGGGATTAAAATGCACATCTTTTAAAATGAAAGGTAGAAATGCAGCTTTTTAAACATTTCATTTCAAGATCATTAGGTACATTATTACCTCAGCTACAAGACAATTTCATTTTTGCTCTGATCCTCTTTGATTTCTAACAGACAGGAAACAGCCTTCAGTAGTCTCTCTTCATTGTGTTTCTTTTTCTGTATTCCCATGTCTTGGACTAAATTGCTTCTATTGAAGATCTGCAGTGGCCCAAATTACCATATTTGAGCTCTGAATTTGTTGTATCTCTCTTCCTGTTTTTTCTTTTGGCCTGTTTTCAGATTAATAATGTGAGACTAGATAAGCTTCACAAAAAAAAAAAGAGTCTATTTCATCATGTTAACCCAATAATACTATCAGGCAGCATCAAACAAACAAGCTGTGTGTTTCTCCAGAGCCCTGAGACGAATACCTTTTTTGAAACATGGAGATTTATATTCCTGTGGGAATGTAAGTGATATCAAGGGCAGCAGATTTTGAGTGCAGCTGTAGTTACCATTAACAGAGGTAAGTATTTGAAGGAATTTTGATATTTCAGCCATGGTTTATTATCAAGGGTCTCTTGTGTGAAATATGCCAACCAGAACATAGATGACCATTGATTGCTACATTTGGCTTCATTAAAAAAAAAAAAAAAAAAAGAAAAAGAAAAAAAAGGAAGAAATTTCTTAAATGCATTATGTTTTTAACATTTAAGAAGTAAGTTCCTGGAAACTCATACTCAGGTGCTGTGAATCACAAGAGTTTCTTGTGGAACAAAGCACAGCCATCTATACTGTGTGTGTATCTGAGTGTGCATGGGTTACTTTTTTGAGAATCGTGAATCTTTTCTATCTTTAGATTGTTTTTAATAGAAGAACTTTAAAATTCCTTTCACATTGATAGCCAGAATTTTGGATCAAAAACATAGAAAGAAATACAGAAGTGTGGGCATTTCTGAGGTTCTAGAGTTCCCCATATGACCAAGCAGTAGAGTTTATAATCTCTGTATTTTAACTTTCCTTGTCCGGTAATATGGACTAGAAAAATAAGATTTGTATATAGAGTCTAAAAGCATAGAAGATTAATAGTTTGAAGTACTGCCTTCAGCTTTCACAAAATTCATGGAGAAGTGAAGACTAACAACATTAAGGAGGTGTTCAATAGCTCTGTGTGATTGACCAAAGCAGTTTCATTAGATTTTCTTTTCCCTCTTTTTTTTTTTTTTAACTAATTTAAGCTGTGCTTTTGCCAAATACCAGTCTCAGAACTTTGCACCCTACATTCTGACAAGAGGCAGCAGTATAAAAGAGGTGGGAAGAGAGGCTTTAGCAATATATTTTCTCCTTTTGCCATTCTCCCAAGGCAAAACCTGGAGTCTTTCTGAAGCCATTGGCCAGCATTTACTCTTAATCTCCAGCCTGTATCTACATATTAATTTTAAAAATTGTATTCAATGGATCATGTAAATAAGTCTTCTGTCCAGCAATTATTCATGTAAGATGCAATGCAACCAAATTGTATTGTGATTTTCCTATTGCAAAATCTTGTCCTTTTTAAAAAATTTACTAATATTTTATTTTTCTGAAGGCAGAGTGGATGCAGACAATGTACCTGCCAAAGTCAGAGAGATTGCAGACAGAGTTTCCAGTTTATAAGTTTCCAGGGCTTTGTGTATTCAGATTCAGGCATTCTAACTTTGAACATGCAGCCATTTAATCTTGCAAAGACAAAGGTTGTATTGGCATGGAAGCAAATACAGAAATGCACTCTGTAAGGCCATGAAAGAATGTCACTGCATTACAGCAGCCTAACAAGGTATCATACATCAGCTGAAGCATTGTAATTGTCTGTCTATGCACTTGAGCTTGCCCAGAGCGAGGTAAACATCCATATGCTCCAGGGATTACTCATTAAATGAAGCATTATGGTTTAGTACTGAGAAATCTCTGCTGTCCTTCCATTATTTTCTACTTAAATGATCATTTTCTTCTGCATAACAGTAAGTTTTAATTACGCGATTTGCTGTGTGTGTATGTTGGATGTTTTTCAGTTGCTCATGCAGACTGTAGACAAACACATACATGTGTGCAGACACAACATTTTCCCTGCTATAATTTGGTATTTCTGGCACTTTGCAATAGTAGGGTCAAAGCCAAACTGTAGCTACCTCTGGAAAAATCTTAAAAGTAGCTGTAATTGAAAAAGGCAGTATAACTTTTCTGTTTTAAAACCTAGTGGAGACTTTTTTTTGGAAAATTGAATGCTTTTCATCATTGCTTCAATGTGAGTTTTTGATGAAGTCATGGAACTTTTGAATGTGTGTATTTTTTGAAACAATTCTGAAACTCATTAGGCAGTAACAGAAATGCCTTTATATTATTGTGATCCACTGCTAACTCAAAATTTGACTTTTGATAGATGTAGTAAAAAGAATGAAATTATTCTGAATTCTAAGTAAGTAAATACAACTAGTTTGATCCTCCAGGATAATTACAGTTTATAATACTGAATTGAAAAGTTTATTGTGGTTGTAAAACAAAAGGAACTTTTTGATAGGGCTTACTGTTGTAGTTCTGTGAGATGTAATCCTTTTGGATATTTCCTACCCCTCATGATTCACTCTGTTGCTAATGAAGCTGTATTCTGACAGGCCTTTAAATTAATGCCTATGCCTGTATGAAGCACAAGTATGGAGTACATAAAGTACAATTGTTTTAAGTATTTATATTTGTCTACTGATGCACTAGAATCTAACAAACTCAAAGGAGGAATCCCTTTCACGAGCTGTAAATTTCAAAAGTTCTGACCTATTGACTTCATGAGAGCAAAAATTCTCCAGTGGGAGTAAGATGTTCATCATGCCTTAACATAAAGTCCAGGAGTCAGGGAAATGCCTGGCTGGAATAAACAAGCAGCTCATCCAGTCTGCCATTCTGGCACCAAGGGCGGGTAAGACCAGATGTTTCAACGGAAGGCATAAATCTTCACAATTTTACTGTTCTGTATTGCAAGATGATGTTTCTTACATCACTCACACCTTGAAACCTGAAGATTAAGAGAGCTTATAACTCTTACTTCCTCATAGTCAGTTTATAACATAAATCTTAAAGCACATTTCTTAAATTATTCAGTAATTTTGAAAGCAGATTTTAAAGATACATTATCAACTGGTGCAAAAGTAAAACGCTTCACCTCCATGCTGCCTTTATTAGAGTAAAAGTTGTGAATATGAGAAATCCTGGTCATTTCAGTAAACTAAAAGTGAATTTTACTGCAGCGTGAGAGAGGCAAAGGGCCTTGTCAAGGAGAGATGTGACAGATCTCCCCAGCTGCTGGGTGCTGGGATGCCTTTTCCATCCTACCTGCCTGCAGGTACTCACCAGTTCATGTGTGGGAACCCTTCTGCTACCAATCCTGAGCCACTGATGGCTGTGAAACTGAAGGGTTTGTCTTTCACTGATCTCAGCTCTGATTTTGCCCCATGTTTGCCAGCCTTGGCAAATGCTTACTCTGTTGAATTGAACTTAGTTTGTTCAAAGCTGATCCTGGATTCTCACCAAAGATTTAGTTGTGAAATATCTCATCTTGTGCAGTGACCATAGCAAGATATTTCTCTTTGGCAGCAAACACTCATTAGAACTGATGACTACTATCACCTTCTTAACTTTCTCTTGACCAATTTTCACTTAATTTCCCACTCACTCCGTGAGACAATTATACAAAATAAATGATGAGGTAGCATGTGTAATGCAGCTACTGTTGAAACAGTTGGATGAGCATCAAACTAAATCCGAATTTTCCTTTTTTTATTGCCCAATGGGAGCTACTTTCTGGCTAATGTTATGAAGGTGGTGGTGTATGAGGGGAAATTAATACATTATCACATTGCACTATTGGTATTGGAAGTGGTTCTTCACACCCTGGGTAGCAGACATATAAACTTGTTTGCCAGATGGTGTTGCAGATGCAAGAATTTTACAAGGGCTCAGAGGGATGCTGGACAAGTACTTGAAAGTGATATCTACTTGGGGGTTGCAAAATAGACAGGCCACAATAGGCTCAGGAAATCTCCTGAGCTGAAAATAGATGGAGAGGAGGGGGGGCACTAAGGGTAGGGAAATATCATATATAAATGTTCTATATTTATTCTTCTTGCTGTTGAAAAGAGACCACTAGACTGGATGAGCCTTCAGTTTTGCCATTACAAACATTTTTATATTCTTATTTAAGTAACAAGTTGTTGTGTGAGAGGATTTTTCTGGAACAGGAAATTAATGTTGAAGGTGGAGAAAACCCAGAACTGCTTAAATGTAGAAAATCAGTAATATGTTTTGTGATCCATATTGCTAAGGAAAGAAAAATGAGAGACCACTTTAATGCTGAAAGAATATCAAATGTGAATACTTTCTCAGTTACTGACTGCCTAAGTTTGCAGTCTTGCCTTTTTAGCTTTTATATTTCACCTTATATTACCGTCAGGAATAGATCTTCATTGTTTTGTGGTGACTTCTACTGGTAGTTCACCAGGTACATATAGAAGGCATTTTCTGGTCTAGCTGTCTGTCTCCTACATCCTACATGCTTCTTTCTGTGGTAGAACTTAAGTTCCGTAACTTGCACTACAGTACGCATATACTATTGATAAAGGAAAAAACGGCTGTAGCACTATGTCTGCTAAAGATATTCTTCTTTTTCAGAAAGCAGATCCTTATGTGGAACAATTAAAGGAGACATGGTCAAGTTATAGTTCATGGGTCAGTTTAGTGACTCATGATACTGAAATTTTTTATGCACTTACTTTAATCCTGTTTTTTTCATTTGTCTCATCCTTCATTGGCGTTGGCCTTGCATGCTGAATTCTTTTCTTTTTATTGCTTTATGGTTTTTAATGTCTGCACAAACTCCTCTGAAAAACAAGAGTGTGGTTGAGGTGCCTCTAAAGAAACAGAGATGCCAGGGCTTGAGTGGGCTTTTTGAATTCACTCACTCTGCATGTCCTGACTACCAGAGCTGGGTTATAACTTGTAAAAGTCACTAGAAACAGCTGACTTTCTTATCATCCATAAAATTTAAATTTGCATCTGGCAGACTTTTTGTTGCCAAAAAAGTTTAGGAAAAAAGTTACGGTTATCATTGTTACTATTGCCCTTCTTAATTTTATTAGGATTAATGATGATGGTGAAAATTATAACTGTCCTTACTCCCAGAATTTCTCTACTTGATATTAAGAAGGCCAAAACTCTGCTGCAGTGGTTTCTTTTGCCTGTTTTAATGTTTTAATGGGTAATATCAGCTACAGACTTTTATCAGCTGTCTGAAGTTACTGCTTGCTGATCATTAGCATGACTACAACCCATGAGTTTATAGATATCCTGAGACCATTCAAGAATAAGTTCTGCGAGAAGGTATTTTTCCAGAAAATCTATCTGTAAGGAAAACGGCTTTTTGCATCCTGCAAGTGTATTAGTGGTGTGAGACAATAGCAATTTAACAGTCATTTTCTTGGTACAAGTTATTAGTCATCTTTGTTCTTTTGAGGAGATATTTTCAGTGGTTTGGGTTTGGTTTTTTTTTTTTTTTTTTTTTTTTTGGCATTAATGGCACTTCTGTCACCATCTGGCTTAGTCAATTACAGATCTCCAGAATAACAAAACTCACAGTTTGCATGTATGTCTCTGTTTATCTTGGGGTCCGGAGAAATGTGACTATTCTGCATTTCCTAGAAAGGGAGTTGTGAGACCTCAGCCCTCATTGCACATTACACAGAAAGAATCTGTAATGAGCTCTTTCTGTGCCTCAGGAGGAGCACAAAGCAGCTGGAGCGGGACTAAGAGTCCAGACAGCTGAGCTCAGTGGGGATGGAGGATAGTCAGCACTAGAGAGAAAATGTTCGATAGCTTGTCAATTCATGACCCTGAGGTCCGAGAGGCTTCCATTCCCTCGGACAAATGCTGATCCCCATTAATATGAATGGTTGAACTTCATTTGACATCAGTCAGTCCAGGGTCTGAGTGCAAGTACATTATTCCCCGTGCCATTAATGCAAGTCACATACCCCAGCTAGGCAGATAAGGGAAATAGAATTTTCAGTAGTCATTGTTGTTTTGCTTTGCAGTACTGTGTGGAGGTGGTCAACTCCTCATGCTTGATTATCTTCAAGATATTTGTTGCACTTTATAAAGTTCATCGGCAAACTTGTGCTTGCTTCTTAAAAGTAGTCTGCTGTGTCATGTAGCCCATTTGACTGGGTAGAAAGAAGCATGTCATGTTTAAGATAGTGACACTGATAATTAGCTGTTAGTATCTAATTCCACTTCTTTTTTTCACTTCAATTCCTCCTAGAATATCTAGTGAGTACATTTAGCATCAGTTTCCCCAGCAGAAATAGTAGGCACACATTTTCTTTACAATGACTCAATGATGTATGTACTAGTTACTGTTATATTTTAAGTTGAATGTACGAAAGGTATTATATAAGTTTTGAAAACTACCTTAATAGTGTTTTATTCTTCTCTAGGCACAGGAATTTTGATTTTGTATTGTGATTTAAATAGACAATAACTAAAAATGAAGGCTTTAGTTTCTTAATTGGTTGTCACATATTTTAGGGGTGGTTACCATTTAGTTTGGTAAAGGATCCGAAGACTCAGATTCCTTTTGAACAGCCAATATCTATTTTTTCTGATGATTTATTCATAGCAGTTAGGTTTTTGCAATTCCTTGTGAGGAAATTGCCCATAGGATCTGTCTATGTAAGGTTGTTGTATAATGCATGCTCATTTGCTTAGTTGTATTTGTAAGCTCCAGCTGTGCCCATCACTTGCTAAATCTGTCATTAAAGGATTTTGTTTTTAATTCTGCCTGGCTTTGTTTTCAGATGTCTCTGAATTCCTTCCTGTGTTGAGTCACAGCTGTGAAAAGAGAAATCTTCCTCTTTAATTCAAGGGGTCAGTGGTTTAAAAGCACTAAAGCCTGGTGGGGAACAGCTTAAGGAAGGTAGTTAATCATAGTGACCCCAAGACTTCATAAACTTACACAAGGCTCATCTGACAGGCAGAGTCCTGGATATCTTCAAGCCCTGGTTTCTTTGAGGAGTAACTGTTTTGCCAGGGAGTGGAATCCTCTATGGAACAAGCACCAGTGATGGGTCTTTGCCACCTGCTCAGCTGTGGCTATAGAAACACAGCTTAATCTTCTCCACCACATTTCTTTTTCTAGCTAAGCCAGCATGCAGCCCAATTCCTTTCTAGTAGTTTTTTTTCCCTGCAATGTTGAGAAATATTTAATGTGGTAACTACAATGGCTTCCACTTCCTGATGTCACTGGGACATAATAGACTGGCAGGAAAGAGCTGCTGATCTGGATAGAAAAGAGAGGTCAGGAGGGAACACACAGATGGTCTTGTGTGCTGGGCGAGCAGAAGTCATTGGCGTGGTTTGGGTGTCAATAATTCATCCAGTGGCATTTTTCACCCAACTTCTTCAGACTCCAGTGGGGAAATCTTGGAATAAATCCCCCTCTTGTCTCCGTGCAGGCAAAAGCCTTATTTCACATACCATGTTAATAACTGTGACACTCAGCTGTGGGCTTAGTTTTCACGGGATGGGCAAACCAGGACCATGTGGGTGAACTGTACGTGGAAGCTGTGAGATACTGAATTAAGTGATACAGCTAATGCAGTGCCTGTACCTATGCTGTGTGTACTCCACTTGTCCTATGCACACATTGCTGTTCTTGGTACAGGGGTTGATTATCTGCCTATGGATCAGTTCTTGAATTGCTTCAGCTTTTGGACAGTGTTATAAAAGAAAAGTGATCCTGTTTTCAGTCAGATTTTAATAGTGAAGTAGTTAATTCGTAAGCAGCTCAGGTAGACATTGCCCTTATCAGAAGAGTCCTTGGGAAGAGAAGGTCACTAGAGAGTAGAAAAAGTCATTTGATGGCTGTCAGACATCCAAGTTTAAGTGGAAGGGTGTTGGATGTTGAGCAAGACCTTCAGTGTGTGATTCAGTTCAGTTATTAATTTGTCCATTAACTGCTAAAGGAAATAGTAGAAAAATTAGGATTGAAGGAGACATGAGGAAGTCATATGATTTTATTTGTATTTCGAAGGATGGATAACTTCAGCTTTGGATTAGATTGCTTAGAGCTATGTCCAGTCAAGCTTCAAATGTCTGCAAAGATGGAGAATCCACAATTTCTCTGAGCTCCTGTTCCAGTGTTGACAATCCTTTCATTCCCTGAGGAATGAAACCTCAGAAGTCCCTCAAGATTGAGATTGCCTCATCATCTTAGGGGACAAATGACTTAGGGGAAAAGGAAATGAGAAGTGTTTTACATCCTGCCTTTTTAATATTGGTCTTCTGGTTATGGAAACTAACTGGTTAACCATCTAAATTTTTCCTTTTTTTCAGTGAAATACTGATTCATCCTTGCACACTGTGTCCTCACAAGACACAGGAAAGTTATTGTGATTTTAAACTAAAGTGGAAGTATTTCTGTGTTGAATGGAGGAGGTGATGCATGAATTCTTGGTTTCTTTTTCAGTAGGGCTGTTTCAGATTCCAGGAACTGTCATGATAGCACCCCTCATAAAGCAGCTTAAAAATAGCAAAACAACTATTGCACCAAATATAAAGTGATTCCTGCTGTGTCACAAACAGAAAGGTTTTTGAAGCTCTGAATAGATAGCAGCATGTTGTAACCCTTGAAAATGGTAAAATTGATGATCAGAGGACACAGGGCTGTTAAAGGTTTGATGACCTGCTGTCTGAACCCATACTGGCAGTGTGTTTTTCCTTACACAGCTCTGTGAAGTTCTTTATAGAAAATGAAACTGTGATTGCTTGTAATTTTCTGCAGTTTGCACAAGCACTTAAATCACAAATAAAACACTGTAAAAAGTGGCATGTGAGTCATGGATCTCCCTGCAGGAGTTCCAAGTCTGTTGTCCCTGTGGAGAAGGTTGGCTGTGTGACTAGGGGGATGTGGGTACTGGTCCTGACGGCTAGTGTGATGTTATCCAAGGGATGTCATCTCCGATGGCAGCATTAAAAGAAATCCAGCTAGCTCTAACAGGGATAGAGGGTAGAGAATGGAGACATTAAAGCTTTTAAAGTGCTCAGATGCTGTGATGATGAGTACCTGAGGGAAACCCATCAAGAGGAGCAGGTCCCCATTGAGTCAATGACTTGTGTAAGCTCACAAGTGGGATTTTTTATAGAGACTCTGCTGATTCTCTGTCACATATACTCCAAATTTAAATGAAATCAAGTGTTTAAAAAAACCAGGAAGAAAGCAAATGTGTTCAGTCTAACAATAAAATAACTGGGTTATTGGGCCAACAGATGATCACTGCTGTGCAGTGTACACGTTCATATGTGTATCACTTTACATTTTAGCTGCACAAAATGTTGATCCAAAATTAGGTGGACAATGCATTAAAAAAACCCGTCTCCAGTAGACTTCAAGAATATAGTAATGATTTTTAAAATCAATTTGTTGAAAGTGGAAATTAAAATCCTTCCGGCATGTCTTTCCCTATAGTGTAGTTTATATATGAAATCCTGCAGACTGTGCTGCACAGAGTTCACTGACAGTGCATCAAATAATGAGGCCATACGTTGATGAAAGGATGAAAGGAATTTTAGTAAAATATGCCATTGGATATACAGCAAACAGATTTGATCAAAGCCCAGCTGCCGTATGAAGTACACATTTTTTTAACCATTACTAAACTGCATTAGCCTGAATTATTTTGAAAGTTATGATTTGACTTCTACACAGCTGACAATAAACTAAATAGTACTGGCAGTTAAGGAAACATGCTTTCAGGATTTGTAAAATAGAAAAAATAAAAAAAAATTTTATTATATTAAGATGCCAACTACAGCGTGCAGTTGCCTCTACTCAACATTTGTAACATTCTGTTTTTATCGGAGAGTCTCACAGACTTTAGATTTTTATTTTTTAATCATTGCTGGAGAGGTAAGTGCAGTGCTTGGGTCAGGTACAAATTCTGCACTCAGGGAATGTGCCCCGATAGGGTTTGATCCTCAGCGGGGACAATGCATGGCAGCGACCGAGGGGATTCCTGTTCCCCTGTGTAGGAGTCCAGACTCAGGGTCTGGGCTGAACAGGGCAAAGTTCCCGTGTTTGGACAGGCTCAGGGGCTGCCCCCGGGGAGCGGGGGGCTGGGCGCGGGAGCGAGCGGGCAACGGAAAAACGGACACGGGGACAAACGGCCCCGGAGCTTCAGTTGCAGCGGCAGCGGCAGCAGCGGCAGCAGCGGCAGCAGCAGCGGCAGCTAAAGCACATACTCTATTGAGTCCCTCTCGCATCTCCTCTCCCTCTCCTGCTGTCCCGCACCCTCTCCCGCTCTCCCTTTCCCGTTGTCCCCTCCTCTCCCAGTCTCCCTCTCCCCCTGCCGGGCCATGTCCCCAGCCCGCCCCCGGCCCCCGGCGGGGCTGCCCCGTCCTCATCCCCGTCCCCGTCCCCGGCCGTCCCGCCGGGGTCTCGCCTCCGCCCGGCTCTGGGCGTGCTGGCGGTGGCGCTGCTGGGCGGGCATCAGTGCCTGGAGCTCGGGCGGCACCGCCGCCCTCTGGCTCCGCCTGGCCCGAGCCCGGCCCCGGCCCCGACGTGGGCTCCAGTCCCGGCCCCGGCCCCGGCTCCTCCCGGGCCCCGCGGAGGACACACGCGGCGCGGCCGCTCCCGCCGCCCCCGCTGCGGCTTCCCCGGCCCGAGCTCCGCGGCTCGGCAGCGCGGCCGTCGGCCCCGAGCCGCCGCTGTCCCGTTCCAGGGACAGAACGCCTGGGGAGGGCCGGCCCGGGGTGCTCGGGGAGCGCTCGGGGGCCGCTCCTGGCCCCGGGCCGAGCGCTGACAGCCCCGTCCCGCCCGCAGGGAAGGCGCAGGAGGAGGCCCTGCAGGAGCGGTACCGGCTGGGTTCGCTGCTGGGCAGCGGCGGCTTCGGCAGCGTCTTCGCAGCCACGCGGCTCTCGGACGGCGCCCCGGTGAGCGGCGGGGCCAGCGGCGGGCGCAGGAGAAGGGGGCGGAGGAGGAGGAGGATTAGCAGGAGGAGGAAGAGGAGGTGGAGGGGGCGGAGGAGGAGGAGGATGGGGCCCGGCGGGGCGGGCGGCGCGCTCAACCCACTGCTCTCCCTTGCTTGCAGGTGGCCATCAAAAGGGTGCCACGGAACCGCGTCCGGCACTGGGGCGAGCTGGTGAGTGAGCGGGGCCAGCGGCAGAAGCCAAGCCGTGCCGGGTGGCGAGGAGCCGGGGCCCGGCAGGGTGGGAGCCGCCGGGAGCCCTGCAGGGAGAGCGGGCATGGGCTGAGCGGGGCATGCAGAGCATCCCGGGCTGGCTGAGGGGTTCCCCAGCCCTGGCACGGCCTCAGCCCCACTGACGGCATCGCGCTCCTGCCGCAGCCCGACGGCACCAGCGCACCCCTGGAGGTCGTGCTGCTGGACAAGGTGTCCTCTGGCTGCACTGGTGTCATTCAGCTCCTGGAGTGGCTTGAGCTCCCTGACAGCGTCGTGCTGGTGCTGGAGCGTCCGGAGCGGTGCCAGGAGCTGTCGGGTTTCCTGGCGGAGCGGAGGTTCCTGCCGGAGGAGGAGGCGCGGGGGCTGTTCCGCCAGGTGCTGGAGGCCGTGCGGCACTGCACCAGCTGCGGGGTCCTGCACAGGGACATCAAGCCTGAGAACATCCTGCTCGACCTGGCCACCGGGCAGCTGAAACTGATTGACTTTGGCTGTGGCGCCTTCCTCCAAGACACAGCCTACACCCAGTTTGCAGGTGAGCTCTGCCGGGGGATGCTCCTGGGCATCTCATGGCCCAGCCGGGGTGCAGCCCCAGGGCTCCCCCTATTGCAGCCAGGATGGGATTAATGCTGGAGCCAAGCTGATTTGGGTGGGGGTGGGAGGGGGGCCAGCTCCAGCCCTGCCGACAGCCTTCAGCACCCACTGTGGCCTGGGCTAAGGCTGGAGCTGGGGCAGCCAGCCTGACAAAAACCCCAGTGGGGGTAGCAGAGAGGGGCGTCTGACCCTGTGCCCTGGATGGTTTGGTGTGCAGGCGAGAAGGGCTTGGACTGCTCTGCTCCCATTATTTGCATTGACTGGTTAACATTTTTGGGGGGCCGTGCAGGCGGGGAGTAGAGCGGGCTTTCTCCACCACTGGATGAGTTTTGCTTTTGTGTGTCATGGTTGGGCCTTCCCAGGATTTCTGCTGCCCTCTTCCAACACCAGTGGCTTCTTTTCCAGCCCCAAGTCTGTACACAAGTCCCAGGTGCTGGTGAGAGGGCAGCAGTCACCCTGTGTGCCACTGGGGCAGCCCCCACAGGCCATGGGGTGCTGGGGCCAGGCTCTGGGAGCAGCAGCGTCCCCCTGATGAACTCTGTCTGTGTTCCACAGGAACCCTGTCCTACAGCCCACCAGAGTGGATCCAGCACCAACGCTACCACGGCGAGGCAGCGACGATCTGGTCCCTGGGCCTCCTGCTGTACCACCTGGTCATGGGGAAGCACCCGTTCAGGAGGGGCCAGGAGATCATCTGGGGGCGGATCTTGTTCCCACGACGGCTCTCTCATGGTGGGTCCTCATCTCTGGCCATGGGGGCAATACCAGTGCTGGGAGACAGCAGCAGCTCATGAGCATCCCTCTCTGGCAGCTGCTGAGGAGGTGGCACATGTCCTGCTCTCCTGCTCTCCTCCAAACACAGAATCCATGGGGAAGTTTAGGCCCAGCTCTGGGCACACCCAGCATGGCCTGGGCATGGGAACAGGGGGGCAACTTCTCCAACTGACTGGTGATTTCTGGTTTGTTTCCCCAGAGTGCCAGGATCTCATTAAGAGGTGTTTGTCCATGCAGCCCTTGGACAGGCCATCCTTAGAAGAGCTTTTCCGTGATCCATGGGTGCAGGGTGGTCTTCTGCCCTAGAAGATGGGAGAGATCAACGTGCACAGTTGGATCCAGGGGCCTGGCAGGTAACAGCTCCACACTTGTCCTGGCAATCAGTGGCAAAGCCAACCAGACTGGTTTTGTCCTGCCTGTGTCACTGCCCAGGGGTCATCAGATGGGAACACGCAGCCCTTGTGCTGGAGCTGAGCTGCTCTGCCCAGCACTGGTGGCCACCATCTGAGCTGGTTTTGCTTGTCCTGGTTCCCTGACAGCTGGGGCCCTGGGCAGAACCTTGACAGCCTGGGCTCACCTCAGGGAAGGAGGAGGCGGCCCTGGAGAAGCTGTACCAGGTGGGGCTGCTGCTGCTGGGGACAGTGAGGACGACATCAAAAATGACAACCTCTTCCTCCACCTGGTCACCGGCAGCTGAAGATGATGGACTTTGATTCTGGCGCCTTCTCCAAAGCCAGGCTCCACAGGGAATTTGCAGGTGAGTCCACACGCAGGGGGATGCTCCCAGATTTGGGCATTGCACAGCCTGGCCGGGAACCAAAGGTTCCCCCTTTGCTGGGGAGGATGCAGCTGATCCTTCAGTCGGCTGCCAGGCTGCTTTTGGCAAGGCTGGGGGGATGGGCTGGGGTGCTGATGAAATGGGAGTGGGCTCCTGGCCCTGCCAACAGCCCCAGCACCCACCGTGCCCCGGGCTGGGGCTGGGGCAGCCAGCCCGACACAAAGACACCCCCATGGTGGGAGCAGAGGGGGGACTCCAGAACCTGTGCAGGGGCTGCTTTGCTTTGCAGGCAAGGAAGGGCTTGGGCTGCTCCACTGCCCCTGTTTGCTTTGGGATCACCGTTATTTTGGAGGGCAGTGCAGGGGGGAAGGGAGACAGCCTGGGCTTCCCTCACCTGTGGGTGGGTTTTTCCCGGGCATGCAGGGGTTGGGCCTTCCTTAATCCCCTGACAGAGATAAGATTTTTGACCTTTTTTCTTGTTCCCCTTTTTGTCTGTAATCTATTTTCAATAATTTGTTGTGTGTTTTTCTAGAGGAAGCGTTCCAGGTGGGGTCCAGTTTGGATGGGGAAATGCTTGGGAGCAGCTGTGGCGTGGATGGGCCGTGCCCTTGGAGAAGGCTGAGGACATCGTTTGGGACCAGCTTTTCTTCCAGCGGGGGATGGCGTGAGGTGGGTCCGGTCTGCTTGGCATGGTGGGATCAGAGCTTTGGGGAGATGGCAGCGAGCACAGGAGCATCCTGCTCTGGGCAGCTGCTGAGGGCTGGATGTGCCGTGGCTGGCTGCAGGCTGGGCACATGTCCTGCCCTCCTGCTCTGCTCCCAAAGGCAGCAGGGATGGGCAACTCTGGGCACAGCTCTGGGCACGGCCAGCATGGCCTGGGCACTGCGGGCGGCTGGGACAAGGGGCCAGGAGCCTTCAGCTGACGGGCGCTTTCTGGTTTCTCTCCTTGCAGCCGGGCTCTGCAGGTGCTGAGGCTGCTCTGGGCTGTGCCAGGGCTCTGCTGGAGCTCAGCACCGGGCCGCAATCAGCCAAAGAAGAAATGGGGTGACCTGCAGCACAGACCTGCTTGAGCATTTCAGCAACACAGCTCAAGTTTGCAGAGTGTACACCTCCAAGGGCAAACATGACACCACCCAAAAATTAAACTTGTTCAATAGCTTCTGAAATGAAATCAATCTGGGATGACCCCAAATGACATTTTGCAGCTTGCTCAAGCTGTAGCTCAGCCCTTCTCTGAACTGTTCTCTCCCCCACCTGCCTTTTACTTCCCAACTGCTCCCTCTTGTCCCCCAGTGAGTTCCCAGCCCATGGCAGTCTCCATCACGCTGTTGCCTTCCTTGGTGCCCCTCACCATGAGGAAGGCCGAGCCCCAGGCTTAGGGACTCATCCTATCACTGGTTGAGGAGCAGCAATGTCTCAGAGGTCCAGTGGGATTTTAGTGTCATTCAGAGCTGCTTTCCAGCCCTCAGCTGTCCTCACTGCTGAGTTCCCACTCCCTTTTCCTCGTCCTTGCAGCAGGATGAGCTCTGTGAATCCCCTTGAGCCTCCCCACTCTTCCCAGCCCACGCATCCACCTCAGTTATGCTGAAGCTGCAGCTTCTCTGTCTCCTGTGGCACACCAGTCCAGTCCCCTGTGCGGGGAGCCCCAGCCCCAGAGCACAGCACTCAGCAGTGCACTCCGGGCTGGAGCAGCTGCCCTGCAGCCATGGCTTGGCTCTTTGTGGCAAGGGAATGCTCCCTGTTTGCAGCTGTCCCTGCAGGATGGCCCCAGGGCAGAGCCCAGCCGGGCTCCCACTGCAGCCCCTGAAGCTTATGGCAGACAGTGGTCCCAGAGCTGGGGTTCACGGGGAGCACCCGGAGCTGTGGCTTTCAGTCAGTGTTGGCAAATGTTGTGTTCTCATCTCCTGCAGCCTGTGGGGAAAGCAGCCTGTGCTGCCAGGCCTGTGTGTGCCAGGGGCTCTTGGATGTCTCTGTACCCATGGACAGAAGGCTCTGTGTGTGCCAGGGGCTCTTGGATGTCTCTGTACCCGTGGACAGAAGGCTCTGTGTGTGCCAGGGGCTCTAGGATGTCTCTACCCATGGACAGAAGGCCCTGTCTGTGCCAGGGTTTCCATAATGTCTCTGTACCCATGGGTATGGAATAGCATGGACACTGAAAGTGTCAGTCCCGTTGCTTGCACGCTCCTTCCTTTGTGCACAAGACACATCCAGGCACACCCCCATGTACAGATACATTAAAAGGACAGGGAGGGACAGAGATTTCCCACAGTACTCTAACTTTGGCATAACTCACCTTTTAGCTGGTGGCCAGGGGATTTTTTTTCCCAGCTCTGTGTGAGAAGGTGTCCAGGAGCTGAAGCAGCAGCATTTAGAAGCAGTTTCAGGATTTCTAGGCAGGAAGTGGAGCTGACAACCATCCACGTAACTTGCCGTATTCATCAGGATGTGCTGCTGGTTCTTTGGGAATATGGCCCAATGGAGAGAAGAGACTTGGAAAAATCCCAGCTCTCTGTGGGTTTGTGCAAAGGGGGAGCAGCAGAAACACTTTGTGTCTGCTTTGGGGACACAAGGTCCAAGGAGCTGCGGTGGCAGAGGGTGACCTGGGCTGGTGGCAGGTGAAGTCCTGGTTCATGGCATCCCAGAGTGGCACAGGACAAAGCTCCAAGCACTCCCAACCCCACTGATGAAGTCTTTGTGATGCTGCACATCCTATAGAAAAGCTGCTGTCACACAATGCACTGGGATTTCTAAGTTTCATTTTAATTACTTTAGGTCCAAGTTTCAAACTGCAATGTTTTTGTTCTCAAGACACAGTCGTGCACAATCCATCTCTCATCCTCCTATTGCTTCAACACCAATTTAAAAAAATAAATCTTAATATTGGAAACAAAACCCAGTGTCTTTAAAAAAAGAATGCTGGGGGTCAGTCAGTAAGATGGATCCAGGCCATCAGAACAGGCACAAAGTAAATGAGTTCTCCTTTTAAAAAGATCAGTTACCTCTTAAATACAAAGTTACAGAAGATTTCATTACACATTGTTTCTTTTTGTTTTCTCTTTCATATTTTTCTCATTTTTAAAATTTTTTTCTATTTCTTTTTAAGTAGATAACACATCATGTAAAATAGGTAAGATTTTTCAGCAAAAATCAGATTTTTCAGCAAAAATAAGATTTACAGCAAAATAAGATACATTTCTGATAAACAATGAAAATATTTACTCCTCTGTTTAATTTTCTCTGGATACCTGCGGTAAAAAATCTAGCAGATATGAGAAGAGGTGTCAAGTGTTTGCTTTGGACTAAGCTGGAGTTCAGCACTGCTGACATCCTGATCCAGCCAAGAGTTGCAGAATTCTTTTGCACATCCCGAATGTGTTTGCAGGCACAGCACCTGCAGTGCTGACACACCAGTGCACGTGAATAACTCTGTTACTCCCTCACAGAAGTTGGGCTCTGCCCCAGAGCGAGGTGCTCCAGCCCTTTGCTCCTGGTTCCCGTGGGGGAGCAGCTCCCTTCCCTCTGGCTGAGCTGCTCAGGCAGAGCCCGGCAGCTCCTGGCCCTGCAGGGCTGAGGCTTTTCCCCGTGGCTGGGCACAGACTGATGGAGCAGCACCGCTGAACACGGGCACACACAGGGACCAGCAGCAGCTGCCTTTGGCCACCTGAGGCTCCAAGGCCCAAACTCAGAGCAGACAGGGCTGGAAGAGACTCACAGGCTCCCTGCTGGCTGTGCTGCCCCACTTGTGCCCACCTGGGAGCCCCCAGGGCCAGCAGGGACTTGAGATGGCAGCCCTGGGCTCCTGGAGCTTGTGCAAGGAGCGGAGCTGGGGACTCCCTGTCCATGGGGAGCTTCCAGATGGAAAAGGCTGCTGTGCCCAGGCAGCTCCAAGGGCACAGAAAGGAGGGTCTCCACCACGGGATCTGTGCCAGTCCCACAGTCCTGGGCAGCAGCCACCGAGCCCTCGGGGGAGCAGAGGGCACAGCAAGAGGGACAAAAGCAGGCAAGGTCAGAGAACTGGAGAGAGCCAGACCGCGCAGCAGGAACAGCTGCTCCATTCCACTCCTGGAGAAAGCTCTTGGCTGCTTCAAAGCACTGAAAGGCGTGCAGGGCAGAGAGGAGGCCACACCAAACACTGCTCCTGTTTCCACAGCCTCCCCTCTCCGTGTCCCAGAAGGAATTGGATGGACTGTGCTCTTCTCTCCGAGTGTCTCGTTCAGCACGAGCAGCTGAGCACCAGGAGCTGAAGGAGCTGAAGCCTCAGGCCTCAAGAGCTGGGCCTGAGGAGACTTTGTGAGCAAATGAATGCTGCTAACATGGACCTGGCTGAATGCAGCAGATGGAATCATGGAATCACAGAATCCTTTCTGTTGGAAAAGACCTCTGAGCTCATCCAGTCCAGCCGGTCACCCAGCAGTGTCGAGCCCAGCACTAAACCACGTCCCTGAAGTGCCAAGGCCTGGACAACAGCCCTGAGTGAGGCCCTGAGCCAAAGGTGGCCTCTGGATGAACCTTCCAACCAAAGGTTATCTTTGCATCTGCTCACTTGTCACTGTAGAGCAGGACGGGAACGAAAATGACTCCAAATCAAAGGCAAAGAGAAGGAACTCCGATCTATTTCAAATGCACCGCTCCATTTATAGAGAACATCGTGCGGACTGATTTCATTGGTCTTAGAGTAAAAACATCTCACACCACTGGTGTGCAGTGAATGACACACGGTGGCAGAACCCATCTATAAACAATGTGAACAACAAGATAGATTAGAGAATTATTTACATTCTTTCCCAACTGTCTCCCAGGCTCTCGCCTGGTTAGAAAACCTTCTCTTTTTCTCTCTGACTGAACTGAGAATATCCACACCCTGCTTTCTGGGATTTCTGGCCCTGCCTCCTGTCCCAGAGTTTGGCAATTCCCCTTGCACAGCGTGCTGAGCTCTCCATGACCAGCTCGAGAGGTTTCTCAGCTGTTGCGTCCTGTGGCATGGCACAAGAATCTGCCTCCAATTAGCTCGGGAGCGCAGCTCCAGACACATGGGTTTGGTTGAGTAAATGCTATTTGTTTGGTGGGTAATGATGTTTTTCTAAGCTTATGCTTTATTCATAGCATGAGTGACATTTCTGCAAGAGGTAGTGATGTGTCTCTGGGTCTTAGTTCTGTTCTGGTTTTGGAAAATACACTTCAAACAGCTATAGCATTACACATTAGATAACCGGCGTATGAGTAAAATTACAGTAATAACTAGGGGCTTATGAATTAAATGAAATAAATATAGACACTAGGTTTTAAAAACAACAGGCCTTTACTATGATGAAAGGAATAATTTCGATTCAAGGGTGGAATAGATCTTGGGTTTGAATTTAATTATATGTTACAGTTTTGCAATTATCATTGTTGGATTACTCATGGGATTAAAATGCACATCTTTTAAAATGAAAGGTAGAAATATAGCTTTTTAAACATTTCATTTCAAGATCATTAGGTACATTATTACCTCAGCTACAAGACAATTTCATTTTTGCTCTGATCCTCTTTGATTTCTAACAGATAGGAAACAGCCTTCAGTAGTCTCTCTTCATTGTGTTTCTTTTTCTGTATTCCCATGTCTCATCCTAAATTGCTTCTATTGAAGATCTGCAGTGGCCCAAATGACCATATTTGAGCTCTGAATTTGTTGTATCTCTCTTCCTGTTTTTTCTTTTGGCCTGTTTTCAGATTAATAATGTGAGACTAGATAAGCTTCATGGAAAAAAAAGAGTCTATTTCATCATGTTAACCCAATAATACTATCAGGCAGCATCAAACAAAAAAGCTGTGTGTTTCTCCAGAGCCCTGAGATGAATACCTTTTTTGAAACATGGAGATTTATATTCCTGTGGGAATGTAAGTGCTATCAAGGGCAGCAGATTTTGAGTGCAGCTGTAGTTACCATTAACAGAGGTAAGTATTTGAAGGAATTTTGATATTTCAGCCATGGTTTATTATCAAGGATCTCTTGTGTGAAATATGCCAACCAGAACATAGATGACCATTGATTGCTACATTTGGCTTCATTAAAAAAAAAAAAAAAGGAAGAAATTTCTTAAATGCATTATGTTTTTAATATTTAAGAAGTAAGTTCATGGAAACCTGGAAACTCATACTCAGGTGCTGTGAATCACAAGAGTTTCTTGTGGAACAAAGCACAGCCATCTATACTGTGTGTGTATCTGAGTGTGCGTGGGTTACTTTTTTGTGAATCGTGAATCTTTTCTATCTTTAGATTGTTATTAATAGAAGAACTTTAAAATTCCTTTCACATTGATAGCCAGAATTTTGGATCAAATACATAGAAAGAAATACAGAAGTGTGGGCATTTCTGAGGTTCTAGAGTTCCCCATATGACCAAGCAGTAGAGTTTATAATCTCTGTATTTTAACTTTCCTTGTCCGGTAATATGGACTAGAAAAACAAGATTTGTATATAGAGTCTAAAAGCATAGAAGATTGATAGTTTGAAGTACTGCCTTCAGCTTTCACAAAATTCATGGAGAAGTGAAGACTAACAACATTAAGGAGGTGTTCAATAGCTCTGTGTGATTGACCAAAGCAGTTTCATTAGATTTTCTTTTCCCTCTTTTTTTTTTTTTAATAATTTAAGCTGTGCTTTTGCCAAATACCAGTCTCAGAACTTTGCACCCTACATTCTGACAAGAGGCAGCAGTATAAAAGAGGTGGGAAGAGAGGCTTTAGCAATATATTTTCTCCTTTTGCCATTCTCCCAAGGCAGAACCTGGAGTCTTTTTGAAGCCATTGGCCAGCATTTACTCTTAATCTCCAGCCTGTATCTACATATTAATTTTTAAAAAATTGTATTCAATGGATGCTGTAAATAAGTCTGCTATCCAGCAATTATTCATGTAAGATGCAATGCAACCAAATTGTATTGTGATTTTCCTATTGCAAAATCTTGTCCTTTTTAAAAAATTTACTAATATTTTATTTTTCTGAAGGCAGAGTAGATGCAGACAATGTACCTGCCAAAGTCAGAGAGATTGCAGACAGGGTTTCCAGCTTTTAAGTTTCCAGGACTTTGTGTATTCAGATTCAGGCATTCTAACTTTGAACATGCAGCCATTTAATCTTGCAAAGACAAAGGTTGTATTGGCATGGAAGCAAATACAGAAATGCACTCTGTAAGGCCATGAAAGAATGTCACTGCATTACAGCAGCCTAACAAGGTATCATACATCAGCTGAAGCATTGTAATTGTCTGTCTATGCACTTGAGCTTGCCCAGAGTGAGGTAAACATCGATATGCTCCAGGGATTACTCATTAAATGAAGCATTATTGTTTAGTACTGAGAAATCTCTGCTGTCCTTCCATTATTTTCTACTTAAATGATCATTTTCTTCTGTATAACAGTAAGTTTTAATTATGCGATTTGCTGTGTGCCTATGTTGGATGTTTTTCAGTTGCTCATGCAGACTGTAGACAAACACATACATGTGTGCACACACAACATTTTCCCTGCTATAATTTGGTATTTCTGGCACTTTGCAATAGTAGGGTCAAAGCCAAACTGTAGCTACCTCTGGAAAATCTTACAAGTAGCTGTAATTGAAAAAGGCAGTATAACTTTTCTGTTTTAAAATCTAGTGGAGACTTTTTTTCGGAAAATGGAAAGTATTTCATCATTGCTTCAATGTGAGTTTTTGATGAAGTCATGGAACTTTTGAATGTGTGTATTTTTTGAAACAATTCTGAAACTCATTAGGCAGTAACAGAAATGCCATTACATTATCGTGATCCACTGCTAACTCAAAATTTGACTTTTGATAGATGTAGTAAAAAGAATGAAATTATTCTGAATTCTAAGTAAGTAAATACAACTAATTTGATCCTCCAGGATATTTACAGTTTATAATACTGAATTGAAAAGTTTATTGTGGTTGTAAAACAAAAGGAACTTTTTGATAGGGCTTACTGTTGTAGTTCTGTGAGATGCAATCCTTTTGGATATTTCCTACCCCTCATGATTCACTCTGTTGCTAATGAAGCTGTATTCTGACAGGCCTTTAAATTAATGCCTATGCCTGTATGAAGCACAAGTATGGAGTACATAAAGTACAATTGTTTTAAGTATTTATATTTGTCTACTGATGCACTAGAATCTAACAAACTCAAAGGAGGAATCCCTTTCACGAGCTGTAAATTTCAAAAGTTCTGACCTATTGACTTCATGAGAGTAAAAATTCTCCAGTGGGAGTAAGATGTTCATCATGCCTTAACATAAAGTCCAGGAGTCAGGGAAATGCCTGGCTGGAATAAACAAGCAGCTCATCCAGTCTGCCATTCTGGCACCAAGGGCGGGTAAGACCAGATGTTTCAACGGAAGGCATAAATCTTCACAATTTTACTGTTCTGTATTGCAAGATGATGTTTCTTACATCACTCACACCTTGAAACCTGAAGATTAAGAGAGCTTATAACTCTTACTTCCTCATAGTCAGTTTATAACATAAATCTTAAAGCACATTTCTTAAATTATTCAGTAATTTTGAAAGCAGATTTTAAAGATACATTATCAACTGGTGCAAAAGTAAAACGCTTCACCTCCATGCTGCCTTTATTAGAGTAAAAGTTGTGAATATGAGAAATCCTGGTCATTTCAGTAAACTAAAAGTGAATTTTACTGCAGCGTGAGAGAGGCAAAGGGCCTTGTCAAGGAGAGATGTGACAGATCTCCCCAGCTGCTGGGTGCTGGGATGCCTTTTCCATCCTACCTGCCTGCAGGTACTCACCAGTTCATGTGTGGGAACCCTTCTGCTACCAATCCTGAGCCACTGATGGCTGTGAAACTGAAGGGTTTGTCTTTCACTGATCTCAGCTCTGATTTTGCCCCATGTTTGCCAGCCTTGGCAAATGCTTACTCTGTTGAATTGAACTTAGTTTGTTCAAAGCTGATCCTGGATTCTCACCAAAGATTTAGTTGTGAAATATCTCGTCTTGTGCAGTGACCATAGCAAGATATTTCTCTTTGGCAGCAAACACTCATTAGAACTGATGACTACTATCACCTTCTTAACTTTCTCTTGACCAATTTTCACTTAATTTCCCACTCACTCCGTGAGACAATTATACAAAATAAATAATGAGGTAGCATGTGTAATGCAGCTAATGTTGAAACAGTTGGATGAGCATCAAACTAAATCCGAATTTTCCTTTTTTTATTGCCCAATGGGAGCTACTTTCTGGCTAATGTTATGAAGGTGGTGGTGTATGAGGGGAAACTAATACATTATCACATTGCACTATTGGTATTGGAAGTGGTTCTTCACACATTGGGTAGCAGACATATAAACTTGTTTGCCAGATGGTGTTGCAGATGCAAGAATTTTACAAGGGCTCAGAGGGATGCTGGACAAGTACTTGAAAGTGATATCTACTTGGGGGTTGCAAAATAGACAGGCCACAATAGGCTCAGGAAATCTCCTGAGCTGAAAATAGATGGAGAGGAGGGGGGGCACTAAGGGTAGGGAAATATCGTATATAAATGTTCTATATTTATTCTTCTTGCTGTTGAAAAGAGACCACTAGACTGGATGAGCCTTTAGTTTTGCCATTACAAACATTTTTATATTCTTATTTAAGTAACAAGTTGTTGTGTGAGAGGATTTTTCTGGAACAGGAAATTAATGTTGAAGGTGGAGAAAACCCAGAACTGCTTAAATGTAGAAAATTAGTAATATCTTTTGTGATCCATATTGCTAAGGAAAGAAAAATGAGAGACCACTTTAATGCTGAAAGAATATCAAATGTGAATACTTTCTCAGTTACTGACTGCCTAAGTTTGCAGTCTTGCCTTTTTAGCTTTTATATTTCACCTTATATTACCGTCAGGAATAGATCTTCATTGTTTTGTGGTGACTTCTACTGGTAGTTCACCAGGTACATATAGAAGGCATTTTCTGGTCTAGCTGTCTGTCTCCTACATCCTACATGCTTCTTTCTGTGGTAGAACTTAAGTTCCGTAACTTGCACTACAGTACGCATATACTATTGATAAAGGAAAAAACGGCTGTAGCACTATGTCTGCTAAAGATATTCTTCTTTTTCAGAAAGCAGATCCTTATGTGGAACAATTAAAGGAGACATGGTCAAGTTATAGTTCATGGGTCAGTTTAGTGACTCATGATACTGAAATTTTTTATGCACTTACTTTAATCCTGTTTTTTTCATTTGTCTCATCCTTCATTGGGGTTGGCCTTGCATGCTGAATTCTTTTCTTTTTATTGCTTTATGGTTTTTAATGTCTGCACAAACTCCTCTGAAAAACAAGAGTGTGGTTGAGGTGCCTCTAAAGAAACAGAGATGCCAGGGCTTGAGTGGGCTGTTTGAATTCACTCACTCTGCATGTCCTGACTACCAGAGCTGGGTTATAACTTGTAAAAGTCACTAGAAACAGCTGACTTTCTTATCATCCATAAAATTAAAATTTGCATCTGGCAGACTTTTTGTTGCCAAAAAAGTTTAGGAAAAAAGTTACGGTTATCATTGTTACTATTGCCCTTCTTAATTTTATTAGGATTAATGATGATGGTGAAAATTATAACTGTCCTTACTCCCAGAATTGCTCTACTTGATATTAAGAAGACCAAAACTCTGCTGCAGTGGTTTCTTTTGCATGTTTTAATGTTTTAATGGGTAATATCAGCTACAGACTTTTATCAGCTGTCTGAAGTTACTGCTTGCTGATCATTAGATTGACTACAACCCATGAGTTTATAGATATCCTGAAACCATTCAAGAATAAGTTATGCGAGAAGGTATTTTTCCAGAAAATCTATCTGTAAGGAAAACGGCTTTTTGCATCCTGCCAGTGTATTAGTGGTGTGAGACAATAGCAATTCAACAGTCATTTTCTTGGTACAAGTTATTAGTCATCTTTGTTCTTTTGAGGAGATATTTTCAGTGGTTTGGGTTTGGGGTTTTTTGGGTTTGTTTTTTTTTGGGTTTTTTTTTTTTTTTTTTGGCATTAATGGCACTTCTGTCACCATCTGGCTTAGTCAATTACAGATCTCCAGAATAACAAAACTCACAGTTTGCATGTATGTCTCGGTTTTTCTTGGGGTCCGGAGAAATGTGACTATTCTGCATTTCCTAGAAAGGGAGTTGTGAGACCTCAGCCCTCATTGCACATTACACAGAAAGAATCTGTAATGAGCTCTTTCTGTGCCTCAGGAGGAGCACAAAGCAGCTGGAGCGGGACTAAGAGTCCAGACAGCTGAGCTCAGTGGGGATGGAGGATGGTCAGCACTACAGAGAAAATGTTCGATAGCTTGTCAATTCATGACCCTGAGGTCCGAGAGGCTTCCATTCCCTCGGACAAATGCTGATCCCCATTAATATGAATGGTTGAACTTCATTTGACATCAGTCAGTCCAGGGTCTGAGTGCAAGTACATTATTCCCCGTGCCATTAATGCAAGTCACATACCCCAGCTAGGCAGATAAGGGAAATAGAATTTTCAGTAGTCATTGTTGTTTTGCTTTGCAGTACTGTGTGGAGGTGGTCAACTCCTCATGCTTGATTATCTTCAAGATATTTGTTGCACTTTATAAAGTTCATCGGCAAACTTGTGCTTGCTTCTTAAAAGTAGTCTGCTGTGTCATGTAGCCCATTTGACTGGGTAGAAAGAAGCATGTCATGTTTAAGATAGTGACACTGATAATTAGCTGTTAGTATCTAATTCCACTTCTTTTTTTCACTTCAATTCCTCCTAGAATATCTAGTGAGTACATTTAGCATCAGTTTCCCCAGCAGAAATAGTAGGCACACATTTTCTTTACAATGACTCAATGATGTATGTACTAGTTACTGTTATATTTTAAGTTGAATGTATGAAAGGTATTATGTAAGTTTTGAAAACTACCTTAATAGTGTTTTATTCTTCTCTAGGCACAGGAATTTTGATTTTTTATTGTGATTTAAATAGACAATAACTAAAAATGAAGGCTTTAGTTTCTTAATTGGTTGTCACATATCTCATTTTAGGGGTGGTTACCATTTAGTTTGGTAAAGGATCTGAAGACTCAGATTCCTTTTGAACAGCCAATATCTAGTTTTTCTGATGATTTATTCATAGCAGTTAGGTTTTTGCAATTCCTTGTGAGGAAATTGCCCTTCACAGGATCTGTCTATGTAAGGTTGTTGTATAATGCATGCTCATTTGCTTAGTTGTATTTGTAAGCTCCAGCTGTGCCCATCACTTGCTAAATCTGTCATTAAAGGATTTTGTTTTTAATTCTGCCTGGCTTTGTTTTCAGATGTCTCTGAATTCCTTCCTGTGTTGAGTCACAGCTGTGAAAAGAAAAATCTCCCTCTTTAATTCAAGGGGTCAGTGGTTTAAAAGCACTAAAGCCTGGTGGGGAACAGCTTAAGGAAGGTAGTTAATCATAGTGACCCCAAGACTTCATAAACTTACACAAGGCTCATCTGACAGGCAGAGTCCTGGATATCTTCAAGCCCTGGTTTCTTTGAGGAGTAGATCTTTTACCAGGGAGTGGAATCCTCTATGGAACAAGCACCAGTGATGGGTCTTTGCCACCTGCTCAGCTGTGGCTGTGGAAGCACAACTTAATTTTCTCCACCACATTTCTTTTTCTAGCTAAGCCAGCATGGAGCCCAATTCCTTTCTAGTAGTTTTTTTTTCCCTGCAATGTTGAGAAATATTTAATGTGGTAACTACAATGGCTTCCACTTCCTGGTGTCACTGGGACATAATAGACTGGCAGGAAAGAGCTGCTGATCTGGATAGAAAAGAGAGGTCAGGAGGGAACACACAGATGGTCTTGTGTGCTGGGCGAGCAGAAGTCATTGGCGTGGTTTGGGTGTCAATAATTTATCCAGTGGCATTTTTCACCCAGCTTCTTCAGACTCCAGTGGGGAAATCTTGGAATAAATCCCCCTCTTGTCTCCGTGCAGGCAAAAGCCTTATTTCACATACCATGTTAATAACTTTGACACTCAGCTGTGGGCTTAGTTTTCACGGGATGGGCAAACCAGGACCATGTGGGTGAACTGTACGTGGAAGCTGTGAGATACTGAATTAAGTGATACAGCTAATGCAGTGCCTGTACCTATGCTGTGTGTACTCCACTTGTCCTATGCACACATTGCTATTCTTGGTACAGGGGTTGATTATCTGCCTATGGTTCAGTTCTTGAATTGCTTCAGCTTTTGGACAGTGTTATAAAAGAAAAGTGATCCTGTTTTCAGTCAGATTTTAATAGTGAAGTAGTTAATTCGTAAGCAGCTCAGGTAGACATTGCCCTTATCAGAAGAGTCCTTGGGAAGAGAAGGTCACTAGAGAGTAGAAAAAGTCATTTGATGGCTGTCAGACATCCAAGTTTAAGTGGAAGGGTGTTGGATGTTGAGCAAGACCTTCAGTGTGTGATTCAGTTCAGTTATTAATTTGTCCATTAACTGCTAAAGGAAATAGTAGAAAAATTAGGATTGAAGGAGACATGAGGAAGTCATATGATTTTATTTGTATTTCGAAGGATGGATAACTTCAGCTTTGGATTAGATTGCTTAGAGCTATGTCCAGTCAAGCTTCAAATGTCTGCAAAGATGGAGAATCCACAATTTCTCTGAGCTCCTGTTCCAGTGTTGACAATCCTTTCATTCCCTGAGGAATGAAACCTCAGAAGTCCCTCAAGATTGAGATTGCCTCATCATCTTAGGGGACAAATGACTTAGGGGAAAAGGAAATGAGAAGTGTTTTACATCCTGCCTTTTTAATATTGGTCTTCTGGTTATGGAAACTAACTGGTTAACCATCTAAATTTTTCCTTTTTTTCAGTGAAATACTGATTCATCCTTGCACACTGTGTCCTCACAAGACACAGGAAAGTTATTGTGATTTTAAACTAAAGTGGAAGTATTTCTGTGTTGAATGGAGGAGGTGATGCATGAATTCTTGGTTTCTTTTTCAGTAGGGCTGTTTCAGATTCCAGGAACTGTCATGATAGCACCCCTCATAAAGCAGCTTAAAAATAGCAAAACAACTATTGCACCAAATATAAAGTGATTCCCACTGTGTCACAAACAGAAAGGTTTTTGAAGCTCTGAATAGATAGCAGCATGTTGTAACCCTTGAAAATGGTAAAATTGATGATCAGAGGACACAGGACTGTTAAAGCTTTGATGACCTGCTGTCTGAACCCATACTGGCAGTGTGTTTTTCCTTACACAGCTCTGTGAAGTTCTTTATAGAAAATGAAACTGTGATTGTAATTTTCTGCAGTTTGCACAAGCACTTAAATCACAAATAAAACACTGTAAAAAGTGGTATGTGAGTCATGGATCTCCCTGCAGGAGTTCCAAGTCTGTTGTCCCTGTGGAGAAGGTTGGCTGTGTGACTAGGGGGATGTGGGTACTGGTCCTGACGGCTAGTGTGATGTTATCCAAGGGATGTCATCTCCTATGGCAGCATTAAAAGAAATCCAGCTACCTCTAACAAGGATAGAGGGTAGAGAATGGAGACATTAAAGCTTTTAAAGTGCTCAGATGCTGTGATGATGAGTACCTGAGGGAAACCCATCAAGAGGAGCAGGTCCCCATTGAGTCAATGACTTGTGTAAGCTCACAAGTGGGATTTTTTAAAGAGGCTGTACTGATTCTCTGTCACATATACTCCAAATTTAAATGAAATCAAATGTTAAAAAAAAACAGAAAGAAAGCAAATGTGTTCAGTCTAACAATAAAATAACTGGGTTATTGGGCCAACAGATGATCACTGCTGTGCAGTGTACACGTTCATATGTGTATCAGTTTACATTTTAGCTGCACAAAATGTTGATACAAAATTAGGTGGACAATGCATTAAAAAAAACCCTTCTCCAGTAGACTTCAATAGTATAGTAATGAATTTTTAAATCAATTTGTTGAAAGTGGAAATTAAAATCCTTCCGGCATGTCTTTCCCTATAGTGTAGTTTATATATGAAATCCTGCAGACTGTGCTGCACAGAGTTCACTGACAGTGCATCAAATAATGAGGCCATACGTTGATGAAAGGAATTTTAGTAAAATATGCCATTGGATATACAGCAAACAGACTTGATCAAAGCCCAGCTGCCATATGAAGTACACATTTTTTTAACCATTACTAAACTGCATTAGCCTGAATTATTTTGAAAGTTATGATTTGACTTCTACACAGCTGACAATAAACTAAATAGTACTGGCAGTTAAGGAAACATGCTTTCAGGATTTGTAAAATAGAAAAAATAAAAAAAAATTTTATTATATTAAGATGCCAACTACAACATGCAGTTGCCTCTACTTAACATTTGTAACATTCTGTTTTTATCGGAGAGTCTCACAGACTTTAGATACAGCTGTGAGTGCCTGCAAGCATTTACACAAAATTACAAACTGTTGGGCAATACATTAATGCTTACATGAGATAATATAGCTACAAATTTAATACAATAAAGCATTAGCTGTGAAATGAAATTTACCTTTTAAATATTTATGTAAGTGTAAATCTTTGTTCCTTTATTTCTTTCTGCTTTGGGGAGGGTTTGTTTTAGGGTTGTTTTGGTTGAGTTTTTGATTTAGTAGGGTCTGCTGAGTTGTGATGGTGTGCATGATCTGCAGGTTGTGCCTGCACACAATTGGCTGTCTGGTGGTGCCTCAGATGTGTGTATGGCTGAAATGTGTAATCTGTTGCTGTATAGTGTGCAATTAATGGAGCCATACAGCACTAGGATCTGGCTGAGGTCTGGATTGCTTGGATCAAGGACAGGAGAGCCCCATCTACTTGCATCTGTAGATGTATCCATGCAGAAACTCACAGGCTGTTCTCTTTCAGAGTATGCACTGCTATCCACCTTGCTGCTGTATCCTGCAGAGCTGTAAGTCTGGATTTGATATATCACAGATTTCACCAGAGTGCTGCACTACTGTCCCTTCAAGCTGGGTTTTTCACAAATGTACAAAAGTCATGATAGGGCAAGTTCAAGTAACTAATCTGTAGAATACCCCATTGCCACTAGTTACTGGTAATGCCCAAAAATATCAGCCAGTTCAGACTTCTGGTCCCTGCTAGAGGACCGATGCTTCACTCCTGCATATTTTGGAAGGTCTCCTATGAAAGGAAATAGCAGAGAACGGTTTTTCCATAGCAAAACACTGGCAAGAACTCCTGGAGGCGAAAATGAGACTGTAATCCTTCCTTTGTGTTGGCCAAGGTAGGTTTATGTTTCTTCCAGCAGAAGAATGGTGGTTGCAGGGTCAGTGGTTTAGGTGGCTTGACAGTGCTGCCTGAGGGTAATTCAGGCTGCAGCAGGAGAAATGCCATCTGCTAGAGTTTAAATGCTCAGGCAGATCTCCCCAAAATGAGCATTTGTTTTCTCTGATGGCCATTGTGACATTTTTCTGGCTTTCCAGTATTTTCTCAAGAGCAGGCCAAGGCTGTTCCACAGGCAGAGCTTCCTGCAAGTGTTGTCTCCTTCACTCAGAGCTGAGCCAAACCACCCCAAGTGCTGCAGGTGGTGACAGACATTTCAGAGGAAAATTCTCTGTCTCTCTTTGAAACCCTTCAGACGTCACAGTACGTGGTTTTCCATCTAGTCTACATTTTCATTAATGTCTCTAGGAATTTTCATACTACTGCTTTTTTCTTTTCTTGGATACCAGAATTACAAAACTCATCTTAGAATCACTTTTCATAGCGTTAGTGGTTTTTTTTGGTCTGCTGGGGAAACATGCTGTACTTAAAATAATGTAACACAGGTTTGGCTTAGGGCTCCTTTTGATTCTTATGTGTTGCTAAATCGTGCCTTACACTGCCTTCTTCTTTGGCTTGTGTTTGGGTTTTGTTGTTTGGGGTTTTTTTTTTGTTTTTTTGTTTTTTTTTTTTTAATGATCAGACTTGTAGGGCATTCTCATGTCTTTCTAAATAAAGAGCCTATAGAAAGCTGTTATGATGGACGTAATACCTGAAGTCATAGTTCCTTCCCCAAAGGAAACAAGAGGAAATGAGGAAAAAGAATCCATAAGAGATACATATGCATCTAACTGTAGAGTGAAAGGCATGTTGATATTTCTGTGCAAAGATCCCAGCTTCACATCTGACTGGTGGGACATTTTATTTATGTCCCTACCTCCTCTTGGAAATACAATTTTCAGATGACAAATTGCTTTCCATCCTATCCTTTTTCTTGAACAATAGATACTGTGTTTGAGAAACAGCCTATAGAATGTAGAAAGCAGTGAGTCTGGTTGTTTTTTGGGGGGTTTTTTGGGTGTTTTTTTTGGGTTGTTTTTTTGGGTTTGGTTTTTTTTTGTTTGTTTGGTTTTTTTTGGTTTTTTTTTTTTTTTGAGGAGACACAATATACAAATAATTAGGGTTAGAGAATAGCATTTGCTTTATCATCAGTCTTGGATTTATGTGTTACATGTCCAAAATATAGAATGCCACAGAAAAAAATTTCTCGGAATCACCGTTTGTAATGATACATAACATGTCTGTGTGCATGGCTGTCTATCTGTCACTTTCTGAAAAGATTACTTCTGTGTCTGTGTGAAATTTTTGAGTGCAATCCTGACCTCACTGACATTGACCTGAAAAAGATCCTGATATCTTTTGAGGATGTAGTGCTCGTTTCCTATGTGTATAATTTTAGGTGCCCAACAGTAATTTTCATGGTCAGATGAGCTCTTCAGAGCAATGTGACACAGACCATTCTGTAAGGTTTCTACCATTTCAACCAGTGTTTATCTCCAAACAGACTACATGCCTTTTAGAAATGCTTCCACCAGCAGATTCCCTTCAGAAAGATGCTGAAAAGTATGAAAAAGTAAACAAAGTAAGGGAGTTCCTTCCTCCTTCTTCTCTCATTTCACTTCCTTAGTCACCATTTTTTACTTGAGCTTGAGTTCATCTCAACAAAAATCCAGTGTAATCCTCAAATGTATTTTCTCTCTCTATTGGAGAGCTTTATTTATTATCAGATGGTTCTCTGCAAGAAGATTTTTTTGCTGACTCTGTTCCCTCAATTGTGTCCTCATTGTCTCTCAGACCCTTCATTTTTCTTTGCTAGATTTGGTTTTTCTGAAGTGAGAGTCACAGCAGTGATTTTTCTTGCCAAGTTATTGGTGTTGAATGGATGGTGTGTAAATCCTGTGAGGAGCTCAGTAAAAGTTAAAGCCTTTATAGTTTTGCAAAACTCAGTGTAAGCTGGGTTATGCTTCTTAGGAGTCTCTGCTAATTGTTTGGGTATTTAACAATAGCGAAGACTGCTGCATGGCAAAACCTCATCTAAACCAGGTAGACTAAACCCAGTGATTTATGCAACATAAAATGAAAAAAAAATCACTTACTGTAGGCTCACATAATGCTTTTTGATTTTACCATTGTATTTTTATTCATTAATTTCTCCTGGTGTTGGGAAGTGAGGTAATGCTGATCTGGGGTTTGTGTAAAAAGCAGTATTTTTCTGAATCCTGAAAGGGAACATTTTCTGGACTATAAACAGCACAAAACCTACTTAATAAGTAGGAGAATAGTGATGAGAATAGTGAGAATACTGCTTACCAGTTCTTGGATGGAGTTAGCTTTAACTGAGATTCCACAATGAAGAGAAAAGCATCTTCTGCCAAATAATAAACAGACCATCTATCTAAGGGCTGCAAGAACATAGTTTCATTATGCTCTGGATCAATGTCATCTTTGTTATTGCAGAACTAAGTTAAGATTGTTAAGTAAGTCTGAAGGTGTAATTTTATTTTTAGTCTATTTGACTTTCTAAGTTACTAATCTAAGCCATGTATGCTTGCAGTTTTCCCTCTTACTAACAAAGGCAATTCAATATCCAGTTCATGATTATAGTACAGTTTTGAACCACACAGTAGACAACCACAGTAATTTTTCTTTTGGAATTTGTATGATAATTTCAAGGTGAGATATCTGCATAATGCATTGGACACACATATCTGTATACTTGTAGTTAAAATAACGTGCTTTAAATTTGTGTGCATATAGATTTTCTACTTGTAATAGTAGAAAATATTCTATCTAAATAAACAGATATTCATCTCTTAATAAAGAGATGATAAAGGGATAATGTACCTTTCAATAAATATGAATCGTAGGTGGGGTAATTTTTGTTTATATTGTAGCTGGTTAGTTTTAAATTTTTTAAAGCAATATATTTGTCTGAAAGGCCACTCATGCTATTTTGCTGATGTCTGGAAGGGACATTTTTTGCTCTCTTCTGACTCCATTGACCAAAATAAAATAAAACCACAAGATGTCAAACAAGGATAGATGAGGAGAAGAAAGAAAAACTCTTGCATCAGTGATAGAAAATTACGTATTGAAGCTACGTGGCTTAGGCAACTTACTTATTAGGTTTATAATTAACTTATAAGCTTATAGTGACTAGATTTTATAAGCTATAGTGGCTAGATTTATAAGCTTGGAGTGACTAGATTTTATCTAGAGCTTGTAGCTCTAGATTTTCAGTTGTCACAATTTGCAGCATTGCTATTAGATTCACTAAAACTGAGTCACAACTCTTTATTGGAAAATAAAATTCTGAATTTTAAAATGACCTTGGAAAAATAGTGCTGGAAACAGGTTTTAAATTATCCTCCAATTCCATAAAGGCTTTTTTCACAGAATTAACCGAGAGTTTCCTGAATACAGTTTAAAAAGTGTGTGTTTGCAGATGGGTCACAGTCGTTTCAGCTCTGGACGTCTTGACGCCAGGAGAAGTCGGAAACTACACAGTATTTGTGAATGCAAGATTTTGCATTTAGATAGGTTTGGGCTGAACGATCTGAAAAAGCTCCCATAAGCACAGAGCTCCTTACTGTCTGTGTGTTTGAGAAGGCTGAAGAGCTCTGTTTATTGCCACAAAGGGCCTGGAATAAATTATGTTTAGTAAGTTGGCCCCAGGTTTTCTTGTTTCAGACAGTAGCTTCGGAGCAATCTGTTTTATAGGCTCCACTAGATGTGACCAATTGCGGGGAGGTGACACCTCGTTTCGGGACGTGCCATGGCACATGTGCCAGTCAGGTCTGGCCCCTCTCTCTGTCAGGATGGCAACCCACCCGCAGCTCCACTTTCTGTCTTCTGGCAGCGTTACCCACAGCCCGGTCCCAATTTATGGGCCCTGCTGGGAGGTCCAAGCAGGATGGAGCCAGGCTGCTCAGCCCCTCTCAGCCTTGTGCCTCCCGCCCCTACATGGGGCAAATAAAAGCTCCTTTATTCCGCTGGAAATGCCCCCGTTTCAGCGAGGTGTGTGCATGGCTTCCTTCCCTGGTCGGTCTTGCAGGTGATAATTAACACAGTGCAGTGCTATTTCCTAGCTGAAGCCAAGGTGGGGAAGCAGCTTTAGCCTCGGCATTTTTCTTTTCAGACTCTTTTTCCTCATTTATTTTGGATCTGTTCATGGTGAGGAAGTTTTAGAAGGTGTTGGTCCTTAGCTCAAGTATCAAAGAACTGAACAAACCAGTAATTTTTCCTTCTCTGACCAAATTCTTCTTACTTTTGAGGGGAGGAAGGAACGGGGTAGTAGAATTTGCTTTTAGGATTCATGTTTTATTTCTGCTCATGGGACTGTTTGCTTCTGATCAGTGTGACTGTGGGTCTTTTCAGCACAGGACACTGATTGACATTGCTTATGTTACAGAGAGGAAGGATATTTCCTGAAGATTAATGGCAAGTTAGTTGGCCTGAAGTTCATTAACCTGAGCTAGACTGTTGGAAGGACTCTGTGTGGAAGCTGGAATTGTATTAGAGGATCATCATAAACTAAAAATATATGTGACAATCTGGCCAGATTGCAATGAATCTAAAGACAGGGTTGGCTCGAGCCCACAGAGCAGCTGCCTCCAGTGTAAACTAACCAACCGCCTTGTGAAGGCAAATGGTTTTTCAGAGACATTATTCAAATAAAAGGGAAAAGAGGAAAAAAAAAACAACCAAAAAAACCTGAAGGTTCCCATTAGCAAAAAATGCCTAAATGAAAAAGTGAGGTTGTGAGCTATGGCCAAAGGCCTGAGTTTGGTGCTGATTCTCAATCAATTCAGCAAATGACAGTGCATCGACAAAACTGGTTTTTTAGTCAAATTTAGTCTTGATTCTTCACAGTAATTTGCCTCAAGAAAATGAACCCCAAATCCTTTGGTGAATTCCCTGTTGTCTGAGGCCCAGACCTTCAGGCCATGACGTCTCAACATGCTTGCAGTGAGACTGGCTCCCACTTAATTGCTTCTTTTTGAAGTATGGTTTGTCACTATCATCCTGCTGAAGATGGACAGGGCTGGTGTCTCACCTTCATATATTCTTCCCCCTCCTCCCCTCCCCCTCTGTTCCCCTTCTTCCCCCTAAATAGATTTTTTAAAGGCAGTTTAACCCTACGATAGTCCAATCCACATCAGTCTTTTGTGGTGCACCCTCAAATAGATGTGTTGGCACAGAAGAAGTAAGGGCCTTCTCTTCAGATCTCATTCTGTAATAAAGGGAAGGGAAAGATGAAACAGGCATTTCATGTTTGTCTGTTTTCTCGCCATGTCATCTCATGAACATGCACTCCCCTTGGCCAAGAGTAGTACATTCAGACACTGAATGTCAGTGTTGAAGAGGGGACTGAGGAGAATGAAGCTCAGTGTTCCGCAATAGGAGCTACGCTTTGGGCATTTTACAAATTATTTCCCTCTTTCTCTTTCACCATCGTGCTCTTCTTGCACACTTCTTTGTCTTTTACTATTAACAGAAGTTCTGGAGGCTCAGAAAGCCCAAGTTTCATCTGAGAGAGATTTCCTCTGCTGGAGAAAACTGTTTCCATGCTTTCATGCCATGGTTCTGGGTGCTGCTGTAGCTCAGAGTTGCCTGACCCAGGGCTGCAGGAGCTCAAATGCTAGACCAGGGGCCACGAGCTGTGCTGCATCCCTCATGGGCTTGTAAGGAGCCTCTCCTTCGATGTCTGTGCAAGTGCTGGCTGACGTGGGCGCTAGGATTGCTCTTTTAATCAGGCAGTTCCAGTACCTTTCAGAAAATAATTTTCATGGCAAGTCATGAGCCATTAATCTCTCGACTAAGCATAACATTTCTTTACTCCTTGGTTTTACAGCATTACTCAAACACTGATATTTTTAATTTCACCAGCTGTCTCCCTTGACCTCTAGCATCATGCACTTGCAGGAGGAAGGATCTGGTCTTACAAGTATTTTCATACTCTGATCTCTGTGATTTATTAACCATCAAGTTTTGCCTTCAGAACTCAAGACACCATTTAAAATAATTTCTTGTGCAAAAGTGGAGTTATTGGGCAAAAGAGATCCTTGATAGCTGGGTACAAAGGACACCAGGATTGCTGTTGCTGTTTTCTTTTCAACTACTGTGCTGTGTGACCTTGAGGAAATAGGTTCACTGCAGCTTTATGGTTCTGTTTTTGCATAGGGAAAATAAGGACAGGGATAATTGCTTTCATTTGTAAAACACTTCAAGATTTATGGACTATGAATGACACTTATTAAGTGAAAAGTGCTGCAAAGCTGGCTTAGTTGCACACTGTGCTAACAAAATCTCATATCAGCCTATTGACCCCAGCCTGAAACACTCATTAAAGTTTGTAGGATGTTTTGGTGGATGAGTTGCAGTTATTCTGCTGGAAATATCATACTGAAAGCACTTTTAAATCCATCATCTGCACTGACTTTTTTTCTATTAAAACTAAACACAACTGCTTGTTCTACCCAATTTTCTTAGTTTATTAATGAAAGTTTTGATGGGTATGTACTCATTGTTAACGCTGCTTGTACCCCCATGGCATCTGAGACCTTACAGTTCATTCCAGTCATAGCATAAACATAAAATAGCTTTAGTACTGAGATAAAAAGTTATAAAACATTAAGATATCCAGTCAACTGGTATGAACTAACAAGTTGCGTGGTCACTTTTGAATGGCAAATATTCTTTGTGTGGATACTGTATTAATTTAATTTGTGCTTGAACTTTAGCTATGCTAGACACTGGTGTTGAAAAGTTTACATATTTTTCCAATGTCAAAATGTGCAAATTTAGTATTAAAGAAACAAAACATTTTTACTTGTACTGGAGAAAAAAAATCCTTTTGTAGCAAAGAAATTAAATGAGCTGCTCTTTAAAGGTAGGTCTGGCTTGCTTACAGAATTATTATTTATGCAGTAATGCAGGTCTACAGATGTTTTCCTTTTTCTCTTCCAGATAAAACTTGGGTTGTTTGAAAAGTGGGGAGATAGTGCAAAAGAAGATGCAGAAGAAGAGAGCAGAATGAGAACTTTGCAAGTGCCACATGCCTGCAGCCTGCTGTCTTTAGTGATGCTGTTCCTTCCAGTCACTGGAATGTCAAAACAAAATATCCTAAGACTGAAGCTTTCCTATAAAGGTAAACTTTTCAGTGTTTTTTTCTGATTCTGCTGCTTTTGTTTTGATGTGATGTTGCCAGCAGTTCATTTGTATTACTTACCAGGAAAACAAATCAGACATACAAAATAGAAGCCTTAAAGATGGATGAATTCTGCCTAGGGACGGTATTAAATTCTGGTTTTTTTTTTGTTTTGTCGTGTAGAGGCACATGTTTCTGAAATACAGCTGTCTTTTTAAACTATTATTTCTGTTTGCTCCAAGAGGATGTTAACAGACTACATAAATTAGAGGGGAGTTATACTTGAAACACTCCGAGCTGCATTGGAGATATTTCCATGTGGCTGGTGGGGATGATGTGAGACATGGAGGACATTCACATCTTCCTAGAGCATCAGAGAAGGTTGAGAGCGCTGCCTCAAGTGTTTCAAGGGGCCTGACATTTATTTTTGTAATTCTTTTTCTATCACTACGTTGGTATGTTAAACTCCACATATGTGGTTTTCTTTGTCCTTGCCTGTTTGGATCACAAAATCGTGTTTCTCTGTGGAATTTCTTAGTCTTGTGTGTAGTTCTTGTTGGGAATGGTATCTGAGGAGTTTCAACACAGACACATTTATGTATTAATGGACATTTTTTTAAAGGAGATAGATTTCATGTTGCTTTGAATGTAGATTACACCTCCACAGGCACAGAGATGTGACACTGATGCTGTCTTCTTTAGCTAAAACAAATGCTCTCCAGTTAGTTATGTTTCATCTATGTCAGCACCCTGCCCTTACGGGAGCTATTTCTGCTCTGTTTTTCAAACTTATGTCTTCCTATGCATGGCAGAATTGCACTCAGGATGGTGTGATGGGACAGGCTGTAAACCCTTCATCGGGGCTTATGATACGTTTGTCATGAGTTTAACACCCAGAGGAATTTATTGAGTAAGCAGAATGACATGCTATTTATTTACAAGCTTCTCTTTTGCTAGATTTGCATGCCACTGTGCATGCTATTCCACTGTGTAGAGATGTGTTTGGATGTGTTTGTGTGAGAGAGACGGAGGAAGCAAGATCAAGGCATCTTGACAACATTTTTATAAATTCAGGAAACAGTTGCACTCACTGAAGCCAATGAATACAGAAACTGAAAACCTGAGGGCTGGAGTCCCCGTGGGTGGGATGGTGTGTACCACGTGCTGGTCCCACTGAATCCCCCGCCAGGGCACGTCTTCCACCTAGAGCTGAACAGTGCAGGGCAGATGGCAACAAGGACCTTCAGCGTCCGTGTGGAGCTTGCGTGCTTGTGCGAGAGGGAGCGGCTGGGCGAGAAGCTGTTGTGCTTCCTGCACCACTCGCAGGAGGAGCTGTGGCGGGAGCAGAAGCGCAGCCTCCTAGAGACACTCTGCACCGGCTCCTACCTGGATGTGGAGAAAACCTCCCGCTGGTTCTACCAGTTGGTGAGATGCTCGTGGCTGCACGTGCCTCAGTCATACTCATGGCACTTGGTGTTTCAGCCCTGCAGCCGGTCCTGCCAATTCCAGCTGAGCAAAGGCAAGAAGAGCCTGACGGTGGAGATGCTCTTTGGGGTGCGCCAAGGGGACTCTGACATCTTTGTGGTCAGCCATCCCACAGAGGCCCAGAAAGGCAACTCCAGCATCTTTGTGAGCAGTCAGCCCACCGAGGCAGACATAATCACAAGCACAGCGTGGCCTGAGACATATGCTGTGGCAGAGGCAAAATTCTTGCAGCACATCGCCAGGCAGATGCCGTGCCAGAGCTTGCACCTGAAATGCCTGCAGGTCTTCACCTGCATCCTGAGGGGCACAGGTTTTTCCAGCTCTACCTGGAAGACTGTGGTCATGCACGTGCTGACCACCGTACCGCTGTCCCGGTGGCACAGGAGGGAATTTGCACAGCGGCTGTGGGACGTCATGGCGTACCTGCGCCGCTGCCTGCACTTAAAACACCTGGACCACTTTGTGCTAGGCAACGGGAGGCTTCCTGCAGAGATCAGCTTGCCGCCAGCAATGCGAAGGCTTCAGCCACTCAACCTCTTTGAGCATCTGGCCCGAGATCCTGCTGCCCACCTAGAGGCACTGAAAGCTTATGGTCGGCTGCGATTTCGCCTCCGGATGCTGCTCTCCAGCCACTGAGAGGAGTTCCCTGCACAGAGCTGTGCTGGGGGGGTCACACCCGATGGCAGCCACGTGAACGCTGCGTAATTGTTGCATTTGTCACTGGCAATCCTGAAGCTGCTTTCCTGCTCCTGCGGAAGGAAGATGCTGCAGCACATGGATTCGTTGTGCAGACACATCTCTGAGTGGCCTTGCCCTTCACCTTCCAGTTACGACGGTGCTGTTGCCAAAGTCTATGAGGCAGAAACTGGCTCCACCTGCACATCCTCACAGAAGAACAGTGAAGTTGATGGAGGTTGCTTGAAATATCTCGAAGACAGCAACCTAGTCTGTTAGGGACTTAATGTATTCATTTAATGAGCTGTAGCTTTAATTAGACTTGTTTCTTAGCATTCCCTCCAGATGCCCTTTAGTCTTGTCAGTGTATAACTATTCTGCAAAGTTACCCTTAGTGTAGAGAAATACCCTACTGTAGTTGCTTGTCTGCTTTTAAATAATACTTGAATATCTATGTTTGAGAAATTAATAAAAGAAAATAAGTTTCTCAAATTGCCTGAAATGTGTCATTCTTTGCATTTAACCCTCTGTATTTAAAGAATGTCCTTCCTATACCCCTATCTGAAATAAAAACTTTTTGCAAACAGAGATGTTGGATATATGAAGTGTGCTGTCTCTCAAGCATTTCCATAGAAACGCTTGAAGCTTGAAGTGAAAATGCCCTGAAGTGCCTGAAATTTTGCAGCAGAGTACTCCTGAATTTTTAGGAATATTTGGAAAAGTTTTCTTCACACAGTCACTTTTATACGCTCCTGGGGAACAATTCAGTCCGAAGAGTTGAAGTCAGAGAAGTCCCTAACTGCAAAACATGTGGTTCAATACATCTTTTTTGTTTTTCTCTTTTTTCTATTCCTGGTTATCTGTGTCCTTTCGGAGAGGCCCTGCTGGTCTATTAATATAACCTTTTCCACCAGGCCTATATAATATTGTCTAGCAGTGAGAGCTACTTTCCATGCACAGCTTTATCCATGGTGAGTTGCAGCTAAACAAAACATGATTTACTTCTTGCCATACATAGTAGAGATTCATGGTAATTTGGAAGCATTTATTCTCTTTGCCTTTGTACCAACACATCAAAGAACAAACAGTGAGATTGCAGGGTGACATATCAGTCTTCTGTGAAATCACAGAGCAGCTGTCTGACATCACAGGGTGACATCTCAGAGTTGTCTCTGTGACCTCACAGGGGCTGTGTGACATCACAGGAGGTTGTATGACATCGCAGGGGCTGTGTGACATCACAGGGGCTGTGTGACATCACAGGAGGTTGTATGACATCGCAGGGGCTGTGTGACATCATGGGGGCCGTGTGAGGTCACTGGGGAGGTGACTCTGCCCCAGCCCCCCCTCCCAGTTCCCCCAGAGAAGTCCAACGCTGCTCGTGCACAGCGGGGTCCCCTGTCCCCCCGGGTCCCCCCGCCCCCGGCGCCGCAGCCTCCCCCAGAGGATGTTCCACGAGATCGAGCCCAGAGCCTGACACAGGGCCATGGGGGGCGGGACAGGGGACAGGGACCCCCCGGCAGCGTCCCCGTGTCTCCCAGGGCCAGAGCCTGGCCCAGGGCTCCTTCACCCTGTTACCAACGAGGGCTTGAGAGCGCTGAAAAAATCCCCGGCAAGGGAGCAGCAAAAACCCGATTTAATATTGAGTAACAGCACCACAAAGTTCCTTGGCAAGAGTCACTCTGCTCCTGACTGGACACTTCAGGCACACCAAGGAAACAAAGCAACAACAAAACCAAACAGAATCCAGGCAATCAAACCAGAAATGAACCAAGAACTGTCCCTGTGTGAGTGTGAGACACAAGGAAATGAGGGCAAGGATAAAAGAAATACAGGCCCAAGAGCTTACAGAGCTCAAACTTAACAGGGCTTAACTTATACCTTAACCTTAACTTCCACCTTCAACTTCACAATTTAGCAAAAGAGCAGCACTTTACAGTATTTAACCGAACTTATAACCTATGACTTTGCATTTTAACTGAGAAATAACATTTAACAATATTCAACTTGGCTTATATTTTAAACCTAACAACTTAGCAAAGAACAACTCTTAGCACAAATTAACTTAGCTTAGACCTTGTGATTTAACCCTACTGACAGGCCTGACTGGCTCAGCTATCCAAGGCACTCAGACCCCTCAGAGAGCAGCATTTCTGCCACATTTCCCGAGCACAGGCACTCCTGTGTGCACACAGACACAAAGAGTCAGTGCAAGGCACCTGTGAGAAATTCCCCTGAGGGCAGGGAAATGCTCCCTGCTGATGCTTTGGCATCTCCCCAGCAGGGGAAGGGTTGAGCCTGGAGGAGTGGGGGCATCGGCCCAGGCTCCCTCGTTGTTGGGGGTCCCCGAGTGCAGCAAACGGGAGAGTTCCCGGCTCGGAGAGGCCCCACTCCGAGGGAGTCGCTGGCCCAGGAGAGCTCCAAGGGGCTCCTTTTGGAGCGCTGTCTGTAGGGCCCCAAGAGAGGGGCTTCAGTGCCAGCAATGTTTCATCCTGGCCGCACTTGGCATCCACAGCTTTCTTTGGCAGGGTGAGAACAGGGCTGTTGTGCCACCGAGGGAACAAAAACACTTCCCGGGGCTGCTCCTAAAGCAGCCAGGAGCTGGCAGGGCAGCAGCAGTGCCTGGAGCAGACAGTGTTTGTGATGAGCTCCAAGGAGCTGAGCCCAGGGGCTGTTGGCCAAGGCCGAGGCCCAGCGAGCATTTCTCAGCTGGCAGGGCGGCCGGAGAAGGTGGAGACGGGGGAATAATTCACGCCCTCAGTGTGCTCCCAGTCGCTCCCAGTATTTCCATGCCCGTGCCCCAAGTGCTGCTCCCAGCCCTGATCCCTGGGGATGGGAATGTCCCGCTCCCTTGCCGGGGCAGGGTCACACCTGAGCCAGGTGTGCAGGGCAGGCCCTTGCCCTGACCCCCAGCACTGTCCCAGCTGCAGGATCTGCTTCCCACCGGCCTCTTCCTCCTGCGGCCCCGAGCCCAGCTTGCTGCTGAACAAAGGGGCTGGGCCGGGGCCATCCCCCGGCGGGGGCTGCACACCCCCCTGCCCCCTCCCCAAATTCCCTCTGGGGGAGCAGGAGCTGGGGCTGGAGCCCTGTGGGGAGGGACAAGGGGGTGACAATGGGATGGGGGGTGTCACACACGCTCTGGGGGGACACACACGGCCCCGGGGACCCCCCCATATCTTCTGCAGAGCCAGGACGATGAACCCCAACATGGAGCCACTGACCTCTGGCAGTATCTTGGGGGGTGGGGTCTGGTGGCAGCTTTGGGAGTCTGGGGGAGTCACAACCACCCAAAAACGCCCTCCCAGCCCCACAGCCACTCCCAGACTCCTCAAACCACCCCACAGCTCCCAGCCAGGACCCCCCCCCCAACTACTCCCTGCAAGATAAATGACCCCAAGAACCACCAAAACCCGTTTCCATCTCCCCCAGGACCCACCCAAATTCTCGGCAAGCCACACAGCCCTGTCAGGGACCCAAATCTCCCTCATAGACCCTGTCAGGCCCCCTCCCAGCACCACAAATGCCCACAGGATTGACAGAAGCCCTTCCCAATCCCCCCAGGGGCCCCTAAACTCCCACCTCCCATGGCACTGACCAGGAGAGGTTGGTGGACAGGAACATTTACAGCCAGGATCAGCTCGGGCACTTCAGCAGTGATTTGGGCACTTTGGGGGAACATCCACGATAGGGAGACCCAGGCCAGGCACTGGGACAGACAATTAGAATTCTTGGAGAACAGGCGGGCTCAGGTGGACACCTTTTGCCGGCACACCTATGAGATTGTGGACATGTCCCCTGCCTTTGATAGCTTCAGAACACCCAAATCCTCCCAAATATTCTATTGAACCAACCCCAAATTCACCCCCAAATCCAGGTAAATGGTGCAGCTTTAGATCTCTTTGCTCAATTTCTTTATTTTCACCCCAGTTTTGGTTGTCTAGACAGGGTGAGGAAAGAAATTATTGAAATGGAAAAGACCTCCAAGATCATGCAGCACTGCTTGATGCCACCAGAAGAAATAACTGTAAGGAGCGGGTGAAATTTCTTTGGGGTGTAAAGTCAACAAATCACTTTCTGCCAGTGAATTTCCAGTTTAGATCAGAGTCCTGATGGATGTTCCTGCCCCTGTGTTCATCCAGGTGCCTATGGGGATCCAGGAGGACGTGGAGACCACCTTCCAGGTGTCTTCTCAGCAGGGATCACTGGGAATGTGGGTCACCAGGGCTCTGACCAAAGTGGGTCCTCCCATGGGGGATGGAGTTGGAGCAGGGCACGAAGCTCTTCCCACAGCTGAGACATTTGCAGGATTTCCCTTACCGGTGCCTCTGTTGGTGTTGGGTCAAGGTAGAGCTCCTGGAGAAGCTCTTCCCACACTGGGGACACTCGTAGGGCCTCTCCCCAGTGTGGACGCGCTGGTGGGTGACAAGGTGGGACTTTTCTTTGAAGCCCTTCCCACAGTTGGGGCAGCGGAAAGGCCTCTCCTCCGTGTGAATCCACTGGTGCCTGAGGAGACTGGAGCTGGTCTGAAACCTCTTCTGACACTCGGGACACTTGTAGGGCCTCTCCCCAGTGTGCATGCCTTGGTGTGTGACGAGGTGGGAGCTGCAGCTGAAGCCCTTCCCACACTCCCCACACTCCTAGGGCCATTCCCCGGTGTGGATCATCTGGTGCTGGATCAGGTAGGAGCTCTGCCTGAAGCTCTTCCCACACTCCAAGCACTTGTAGGGCTTCTCCCCATGGTGAACCTGCTCATGGCCCACCAGCTCCGAGCTCTGGCTGAAGCTCTGTCCACCTTCCTGGCACAGGATGCCAGGGCTTTTTGGGCTCCCGGGGTCCCTTCTCCCCTCCTTCTCTGCTTTGGGCTGCAGGGGCTCCAAGGAGTCCCCCTTGCCCCTCTCCAGGCTGTTGAGGGTCCCGCCAATGACGGCGCTCCCCCCTCTCTGGGCTCCCCACTTTGGGCTCCTGGGGGACACAGGGCTCTGCTCCTCCAGGCTGCCTCTGCTGTCAGCTGCCACCGGGACCCCGCAGTGTCCCCCCAAGGGGCCTTTTCCACTCAGCTTTGCAATTCTTCATTCTCCAAACATCCCCCCAAAAACCCAACCCAGGGACCCCCCCAGGATATCTGGGCTGAGCTCCCCATCCCCGGTCACCCATGGGATGAGGGGGTGATGGTCCCAGAGGGGCTGCGAATTCAGGGAGGGCTCCAGCTCATGGTTCCTTTTTCTTTTCCTGATCCTCCTTTGTCCCTCCTCTTCCTCTTCGTCCCATGCCTCCTCTTCCCTCCCTCCTCCTCCTCCCCCAGGAGCAGTGACACCCTTGGTGCCCTGTTCCCCCAGCCCTGGCAGCCCGCGGCAGGAGCGGGGATGGAGCCGGGACAGGTCGGGATGGGCAGCGCGGGGCTCTCGGCTGCTCCCACCCGCTGGGGGCGGGGGGAACCCGGCCCAGGCAAAAGGAGAGGCAAACTGGGAAAACTGGGGGCTGCACATCCAAACTGGGCCTTGCTGGGGACCCTGCCAGGGGACTGCCAGCCCTTGGGGCTCCTCTCGGGAGATCCGGGAGGGGGGAACGCAGAGAGGGCTGGGGGATCCCAGGAATGGCAGCACTGGGAGTCACTTTGTTACACTGGGATTGTACTGGGATCATACTGGGAGCAGCTGGGCCCATGCTGGGGCAGACTGCGGTCACACCGAGGGAGACTGGGATCATATTGGGATCATACTGGGATCACACTGGGACAGAGTAGGAGCCTGCAGCGGGCAATTGAGACCATGCTGGCGCAAATAGGATACACTGGGAATGACTGGGATCATTCTGAGTTTGACTGGGAGCAACTGTGAGCAACTGGGATCATGCTATGAGCAAGTGGGAGGAACTGGGAGTCACTGGGTGCATGCTGGGGGTGACTGGAAACAACTGGGCTTCTACTGGGATCAACTGGGATCATGCTGGAGGTGACAGGGATCATATTGGCAGTGAGTGCAACTACACTGAGGCTGACTGGGAGTGGTTGTGAACAAATGGGATCATGCTGGAAGGAACTGGGAGTGACTGGGAGTATGCTGGAAGGAACTGGGGTACACTGGGAGAGACTGGGAGTGACTGGAACAAAAGTGAGGGTGAAAGGGAGCAACTGGAACCATGTGGGGCACAACTGGTTCATACTGGCAGTGACTGGGAGCACACTGGTCTCATCTCTAGACCATACTGGGAAGGACTGGACTAATACTGGGAGTGTCTGAGAGTGACTGGGAACACACCAGGCACATCATTCCCCATACTGTGTGTGACTGGGAGCAACTAGGAACACACTGGATGAAAGTGGGAGCAACAGGGAACAGTGCTGGGGGCAAATTGTATCATAACGGGGAATGACTGGCAGCAACTGGGCTCCTGCTGGGAGCAGCCCCTGGCGGCCCCGGGAGCCCCGCACCCCTTTCCCGGCCATGCCGCCCCTCCAGCCCCAGCACCCCCCATTGCCGGGGTGCCGGCACTGCCAGGGGTCCCCCCCTCTCGGGTTCCCCGCTGGGGCTTCTGGGGCTCTCCTCTCTCGGGGCTCCTGCTCAGGGCAGCCGCGGCTCTCCCAGGGCTCTCCAAAACCGGTGTCCCCCCGCCGGGGCTCTGCTGCCCTCACCGCCCACCGGGACCCCCGGAAAACACCTCCCGGGGATCCACCGATGTCCCCCCCGAGGGCCAGCTGCGGCTCGGCTTTGGAGCCCTGCCAGCTCCAAACATCCCACCCAAAAAAAACCCCAAACCGAGGGAGCCCCGGGATATTTGGGCCGAGGTCCCCCTCCCCGGGCACCTGCGGGATGGGGGCGATGCTCCCGGGGTGCTGCGAGCTCAGGCAGCGCCAGGGCCACGCGATTCCTTCTCTCGTCTCCTCCGGCTGCACCCTGCTGCCGCTGCGCCTCTTCCTCCCTCCCTCCTCCTCCTCCCCCGCTCCGGGATCCTGAACCGTGAGGGGAAAGGGGGCGAGGAAAGGGCGGAACCGTGAGGGGAAAGGAGCGGGGCCAAGGGGACGCGCTGTCCTAAAAAAGCCCGGTTTGACCCAAAATCACCCAAAAGGGCATCAAATGCAGCCTACATCCACATGGTTCAGCCTGACATCAACCAAATGGGATTAAAAGTATCCAATGGGCTCTAAAATCCAACCAAAGGGGCCTAAAACTGCCCCAAGTGTTTTATAGCCCTCAAGAAATGGCTTAAGATCACCCGTAAATCTTTCAAATGTGACTAAAATCCACCCTGAAAGTATCTGGTCCAGCCTAAAATCATCCAAAGGTATCTAAAATCACCAAAATGTCCCTGACACCAACACAAGAAGACCTAAAATCACCCTAAAAAGGCTTGGTTCAACCTAAAATTGCCCAAAGCAGCAAAAAACCCTACTTAAATGCACCCAAAATACACAAAAAAGGGACCTAAAATCACCCACACAGGATTAGGATTCACCCATATGGGCCCAGTTTTTCCTAAACTCACCCAAATGGCCCCAGCCCCACCCACATGGGCCTAAAATCATCCAAAGGGGTCTGAAATCCCCCCTAAACCCCACCAGATTCGGCCTCAAATCAGCCACAGGGGCTGAAAATCCACCCGAAAAGGCTCGGGATCCCCGCAAGGGATCTGAAGCCCACCCTGAACCTGCCCGGTTCGGCCCAAAATCCCCCAAAGGGGCCGAGCCCGAGGCCGAGCCCGGGATCGGCTCCGGGGTGGCTCCGGGACCTCCGCATCCGCTCCGGGCAGTTTTGGCCGCGGCCCCGGACGGGCCTGGGCGGGACCGGGAGGGACCAGGGAGGGCTCGGGAGGGGTTTGGGCATTTGGGGCTTTTTTGGGCTTTGGGGAATTGTGTTGGGAGTTTACGGGGAATTGTTGGGTTTTTTGGGGAGAGTTATTGGGTTTGGAGGCAGTTGGGGGATTTTGGGGAGTTTGGATTTTGAGGGGTTTTATTGGTGCTTTGAGGAGGAAGTTGTTTTCCTGGGGGTATTTGGGGGTTAATTGATTTTTTTTTTGTGTTTTCTTTTGAATTTTGGAAGGTTTTACTGGGATTTTGTGGGGATTTTGTGGGATCCTCTGGAATTATTTCTGGGTTTTATTGGGATTTTTAGGGGATTTGGAGGCATTTTATTGGAATTGTTGGGGCATTTAGTGGGATTCTTTGGGGATTTGGGTTTGTTAGTTATTTTAGTGGGGATTTGGGGGGGCTTGTGGGTGTTTTTGGGTGTTGCCAAGATTTCTTTGGGTCTCGTGAGTATTTTGTGGGGCTTGTTGTGGTTTTGGAGACATTTTTGGGAGGATTTGTGGGGTTTAATTGGGATTTTGTGAGCTTTTATTGGGATTCGAGGGTGTTCTAATGGGAATTTGTGAAATTTAATTGCGATTTCATGGGGTTTATTGGGACTTTCAGGGGTTTAAACCAGATGTTGGTGCCTCTCAGCCCTTCCCCACACCCTGGGACAACTCCAAAGCCCCCCAAAATTCCACTAAAACCCCCCAAAATTCCCCAAAAATCCCAATTAAAAACTCCTAATAACCAAAGAATCCCACAAAATCCCAATGTAAACCACCAGAATTAAAAAAAAAAAAAAAAAAAAAAACAAAAACAAACAAAAAAAACCGCCCAAAAATTTCAATAAACCCCCCAAAAAATAACCACCCCAAAACCCTAAAAAATCCCTAAAATCCAAAATCCTCAAATCCCACAAAACCCCCATAACCCCACCAACCCAGTAATTCTCTCCAAAATCCAATAATTCCCCCTAATCTCCCAACAAAATCCCCCAAAGCCCATACATGCCGCCAAAATCCCCCCAAAATCCCCCCAGAGCGCCCCAGACTCACCGGAGGCAGTCCTGGATCAGGGGGCACCGGCCGGTGGAACAGAAGCCGCTTCAGGGGGCCCGCGGAGCTTTTTGGGGAGGGGGCACCATGGGAGACCCCCCAAAAACGGGGGAGGGGAACCCCTGTGGTACGCCCTCCCCCGAATGCCCTCTTCCCCGGTTCAGGAATAGCCAAACTCAAGAAAATGTAAACCAGGCTTGACTTTCCAGAAATTATTTTTGGCCGGGTTTAGCTGCACCCTCCAGGCTCAGGATCACCGGTGTATTTGCAGGTTTTGCTCTGCATCATCAGCCTGCCCAGACTCTGCTCGGTGTTTCACAAATGGAGAAGACAATGGATAATGTGCCAAGCTTCCTTGCAAACAGCAACACCTGCATCAGCATGACAGAAAAGAAGGGAAAAAAAAAAAAGAAAATATTCACCGGTTAGAACAGAGCCAGTGTCCCACCATCTTCCCCTCCACTGTTATTACAGAGGCAAACCTGGGCCTAAAGCTTCCACCTCTCAGTTCCTGATGCTGTTTGACTTCAGCCTTGACTCCCCCTGATCTACCTGACTGCCGTCCAAGTGGGGCTGGGGATGCTCAGCCTGGAAACAGGAGACACTGGGGAGGCCTCCCTGCAGCTCTGCAGGACTGGAAGGGTCCCACAGGAAAGACGGGGACAGTGTTCAGCCGGGCCCGTGGCAACAGGACAAGGGGGGATGGCTTTCAACTGCAGGAGGCTGATTGAAGTTGGATCTGAGGGAGCTGCTCTTTTACACGGAGGCTGCTGAGGCACTGGCCCAGGCTGTGGATGCCCCATCCTTGGCAACAGGGCTGTGAGCAGCATGGGCTGGGGAAGATTGCTCAGCTCGGAACAAGATGCTCTTTAGATCCACTGTGATGTCACAGATGTGATGTTCCAGCAGGAACTTCCAGCGTCCAGCAAAGAGCACAACACAACCACTGGCCCTTGTGTCAGCCCACCCTGTGCCAGCCCTCGTGCCAGCTCACCCTTCACCATGTTCCCTGTCACTCTTCTCGTCACCTGCGCCCTGATACTCCCATCAGTCCTGAAAGCTCTCTGTTGCCTGGATTTTGTCATCCGTCCCTGCAGGATGCTCACATTTGTCCTGAGGAAGGTACGGTGCCATTCCATGGAGGTGGACACCCCCCAGCTGCCCGGCTGGGCTGGAGTTCTGTGGGGATGGGGTGGGACAGGGACCCCACTCTGAGGTGTTGCTACCTCTGCAGGCTGTCACCGAGAGAGAGGACGAGATGGAGGTGGACATGCAGGCTGATAGAGAGGAGGACATGGAAGTGGATGGAGAAGAGAGTGGAGACAATGCGATGGAGGTGGACATGCAGATGGATACAGAGGAGGAGATGGAAGTGGATGGAGAAGAGACTGGAGAGGAAGAGATGGAGGTGGACATGGAGATTGATACAGAGGAGAAGATGGAAGTGGATGGAGAAGAGACTGGAGAGGAAGAGATGGAGGTGGACGTGCAGATGGATACAGAGGAGGAGATGGAAGTGGATGGAGAAGAGACTGGTGAAGAAGAGATGGAGGTAGATGTGGAAGAGGAGATGGACGTGGAAATGGAAGAGTACCTTGAGGACATGGACATTGATGAGAAAGATGAGGAAGAGGCCATGATCTTGGGATGAAGAGCAATACCAGCAGCAGGACAGGCATGTGGTCCCCACAGGCAGAGCGGGTCCCCTGCTGCCAGGCTGGGACTGGGCTGGGTGGTCCCTGCTCAGGGATGTGGGACCCGGTGCATTGGGTTCTGGTGGCCATCCCCAGCCTGTGCTGCGCTTGCTGGGCCAGCCTGGGGGCACATGGAAGAGCCCTCTCTGCCTGATTGGAGTGACCGTGCCTCTTGCTTTTCCTCAAGGACCGATGGAGATCCCGGACAGAGACGCCACACTTTTGTACATACCTTGTAGAGTTTGTTGTTGTCTTTAGGCTATAGGTTTTAGGGCTTCTTTTTGTCTTCTGTAAATACGTTTCATAGACTTTTGTTAGATATGTTCTTAGGTATATACGTTCCATAGATAGTTGTTGTTACAAATATTCTTACAATGTAAATGTGTTCTGTGTTTTCTTTGCTGTTTTTCTGAAAATAAACAAGCTTTATTTTTCACACCCCAGTTCTCTTTCCATTTGCTTCAGGCACAGGTAGCATTTGCAAAGTTGTGGTTTCCGCTTGCTCCAGGTTCCCAGGGCTGGAGGTCGGTGGGGGCGCTGGCACAGCCACAAGCTTTTGTTTGGGGGCAATATTGGGAAGGGGGTGGGAGAGGGGGCACAGGGGGAGGTGGGACCCACTGAGGCTCCCCCAGGTCACCCCAGGACCCCCAGGCCCCGTCCCAGCCCCCCCAGTTCCCTCCACAGCCCCGGCTGAGGGGGGCTCAGCCCAGGAGCCGCCGTCGTTCGGGGCTCCCCCGAGGGCAGCCGCCAACGGGAGAGCTCCCGGCTCGGAGAGGCCCCAGCAGAGGAGGGGATCTTGTCCCTCCTCGAGTGCCCTGAAGGGTCTTCAGGCCCCTCTGAAGAGGAGTTTTTCTCTTTTTAGGGATGTTTGGGGGGACCTCACCCCTCCAAGGGTGTTTTTTCCTCCCCATTTTCAGGTGTTTGTGGGGCCACAGCCCCACAAGCCCCTTTTCAGGGGTGATCATGACAGCTTTAAGTGACATTTTTCTGGGGGACTCACTCCAAGCCGCTGTAGGGGATGTTTTGCCCCCCAGGGTGGATTTTTGGGGTTTAAGGGCCCCCGCTCTGGTCGGGTCCCACTCTAACTCCCCTGAAGAGGCCAACACCACTCCTGCTGATTCCGGCAGCGGAGCCCTAGGAGGGTTGTAAGAGTTGAAATTTTTAAATTTCATTTTTATTCTATTTTATTTAAATTCAAATTTATTGATTTTTAGTTTTATTATAACTCCTTGAGAGGACAGCAAGGACATTCAAGGGCAGGAACATTTTTTCCTGGCTGGTGACTGGAATTTCAGACCCTGGCAGTGTGTGCAGAACCACACAGACTGGGATCAAACATGGGCTGGGATCACCTGGACTGAGATCCTATGGACTGGGACCATATGGAATGGGACCATAGGGATCAGGACGGTACACACTGGGATAAACTGGGTTGAGATTCTATGGACTGGGACCACATCGACTGGGATTGCACAGACTGGGATCCCATGGACTGGGAAAAAGCATTGGCTACCATTGGCTACCATCCACATAGAAAGGTGGCCACCTCAAGTTGTCTTGATCCTTTTTGGGTGTCCCATCCCCCTCTTTCCCCCGCCTTCCCCATCGTTCCCCCAATCCCCGCTCCCCTCCCCCGTGTTTGGTTTTGGGGGTTCCAGGCCCCTCCTGCTCCGTGGGGGGGTCCCGATCCCTCTTTGGTTTAATTTGGGGCCCCCAACCCCTTCTCACCGCGACCCCCGCGGCCGGGGGGGCTCTCAGCACCACCAGTGCCAGCAGTCCGGCCCCAGCTGCCCCCGCACGCCCCATCCCCATCCCCAGGGTCACCTCCCCCCTCCCCAAATTCCGCTCCCGGGGAGCGCTGGGCGCTGCGGGTCCGCCTGGCGACTGAGGAGTCATCGAGAACAAGCGCTCTGATTGGCTAGAAATGGCCCCGCGCAGTCTCTGATTGGCTAGCGCATTGAGAAGCGCTGTGATCTGCCTGGCAACCGATGAGCAGCGCTATCGCAGGCGCTGATTGCCTGAAAATCGCCGGCCCGGCAACTGAGTTGTCAGCAGCGCCGCGCGCTCTGATTGGCCAGGAGCTGTTTTGGGGTGGGGACGGGGGGAACTGGGGACCCCCAGGAGCCCCCCGGCTTTGGGGGTTTCCATCCCCCCTCGGCCCTCGGGGCGGCCCTGGGGCCACCCCAACACCCCCAAAGTGGGGAGGGTCCCCGGAGCCGTTTGGATCCCCCAAAAATGGGCTGGAAGCGGCAGGAGCCGCCCCAAAAAGGGATTGAAGGGTCCGGTCCGGGAATGGGGGAGGCTCCGGGGATGGCTCCGATCCGGATCGGGGCGGGCTGGGATTGAGGGAGGGTCCGTTCAGCGACTGGGCAGGGGTCTGGGACTGGGTCAGGGGCTGGCATTGGGGAGGGTTTGGGAATTGGGGAGGGGTCTGGGATTGAGGGGATTGGTCCATCTCGGGATTGGGGCAGGGTCGCTCCCTGGGGGAGGGGTCCATTATTGGGCCAGAGCCCCTCCCCTTCCCGAGCCCAATCCCGTTCCTGATCCTGTTCCCGATCCCAATCCCATTCCCATTTCTGTTCCCGTTCCCGATCTCATTCCCGACCCCGATCCCACTCCCATTCCCGATCCCGATCCTGTTCCCAGTCCCGGTCCCGCCGCTGTTTCCAGGAAATGGCTCTGCTCTCAACCCCGACCCCAAACCCAGCGGGTCAAACACCCCAGATCCTGGGGTCAACTCTCCCCGACCCCAAATCCTGGGGGTTCAAACACTGGGGGGGTCAAACACCCTCAAACCCAAACTCTGGGATGTCAAGCCCTACCCCCCCACACTCCCAGCCCCGAACCCCAAATTTTAGGATCAAACCCTCCAAATCCCAGATCCTGGGGTGTCAAACACTCCCCAATTCCCAAACGATGGGGTTAAATACCCCTGATTTTGCTGATGGAAAAAAAACTTATTTTCAGGGTTGGACGACCTGGTTGCGACAGCGGAACCCTTCTAAAAGACGGATGCTAAGAGACATAACCGGTGCTGTGGGAACAGGATTGGGAATTCTAAATAGCATTGATTCAGAAGTATTAATGAACACATTGGCTGCCACCACTAGATTTGACCAAATTCCAACAACCACTGCAGTCGTCCTTCTTGGCCTTGGGAAGACATCAGCGCTTGCTATCAAACATATTACCAAGTTGGGAGGAAGCAAGCGTAAATGATCACAAATTGGTAATTGATGCACTCGGTGCCACACAAAAGAACGTTTCTTTAGCTCTCAGCTGTATCCAGGCTCAATTAGGGATGCAGTCGGTTGCTGCCTCGATTATAAGAGAAGGTGAAGAAGGCACTTTTCCTACTGAGATTCGGAAAATAGTTTGGGACAGTGCCGCTGATTTTGAAAAGGAATTCCAATCCCGGTGGAACCTAGTGAACTTTACCTATGACCCCATCACAAACATAGCCACAGCTTTGGTGTTAACCGTACGTGATGCCTCAAGTGCGTTTGGTATTCCCCATCATTGCACTAGGACTGGGACACATATGGAGCCACTGGGAATGTGCTGGGGGCAACTGGGACCACGCTGGGGGCAACTGGGGACAAGGGTGAGTGACTGGGGCCCTGCTGGCAGAGACTGGGATCATACTGGACTCATACTGGGATCTTACTGGGAGTGACTGGGACTATTCTGGGGGCAAGTGGGAGAACTGGGAAAACACTGGATGGCACTGGGAACAACGGGAACAGTGCTGGGGGCAAATTGTATCATAACGGGGAATGACTGGCAGCAACTGGGCTCCTGCTGGGAGCAGCCCCTGGCGGCCCCGGGAGCCCCGCACCCCTTTCCCGGCCATGCCGCCCCTCCAGCCCCAGCACCCCCCATTGCCGGGGTGCCGGCACTGCCAGGGGTCCCCCCCTCTCGGGTTCCCCGCTGGGGCTTCTGGGGCTCTCCTCTCTCGGGGCTCCCGCTCAGGGCAGCCGCGGCTCTCCCGGGGCTCCCCAAAACCGGTGTCCCCCCGACGGGGCTCTGCCGCCACCCACACTGGGATCCCCCAAAAACACCTCTCGGGGACCCCCCGATGTCCCCCCGAGGGCCAGCTGCGGCTCGGCTTTGGAGCCCTGCCAGCTCCAAACATCCCTCCCAAAGAACCCGAACCCAGGCACCCCCCAGGATATTTGGGCCGAGCTCCCCCTCCCTGGGCACCTGCGGGATGGGGGCGATGCTCCCGGGGTGCTGCGAGCTCAGGCAGCGCCAGGGCCACGCGATTCCTTCTCTCCTCTCCTCCGGCTGCTCCCTGCTGCCGCTGCGCCTCTTCCTCCCTCCCTCCTCCTCCTCCCCCGCTCCGGGATCCTGAACCATGAGGGGAAAGGAGCGAGGAAAGGGCAGAACCATGAGGGGAAAGGAGCAAGGAAAGGGCGGAACCGTGAGGGGAAAGGAGCGGGGCCAGGGGGACGCGCTGTCCTAAAAAAGCCCGCTTTGACCCAAAATCACCCAAAAGGGCATCAAATGCAGCCTACATCCACATGGTTCGGCCTGACACCAACCAAATGGGATTAAAAGTATCCAGAGGGCTCTAAAATCCAACCAAAGGGGCTTAAAACTGCCCCAAGTGTTTTATAGCCCTCAAGAAATGGCTTAAGATCACCCGTAAATCTTTCAAATGTGACTAAAATCCACCCTGAAAGTATCTGGTCCAGCCTAAAATCATCCAAAGGTATCTAAAATCACCAAAATGTCCCTGACACCAACACAAGAAGACCTAAAATCACCCTAAAAAGGCTTGGTTCAACCTAAAATTGCCCAAAGCAGCAAAAAACCCTACTTAAATGCACCCAAAATACACAAAAAAGGGACCTAAAATCACCCACACAGGATTAGGATTCACCCATATGGGCCCAGTTTTTCCTAAACTCACCCAAATGGCCCCAGCCCCACCCACATGGGCCTAAAATCATCCAAAGGGGTCTGAAATCCCCCCTAAACCCCACCAGATTCGGCCTCAAATCAGCCACAGGGGCTGAAAATCCACCCGAAAAGGCTCGGGATCCCCGCAAGGGATCTGAAGCCCACCCTGAACCTGCCCGGTTCGGCCCAAAATCCCCCAAAGGGGCCGAGCCCGAGGCCGAGCCCGGGATCGGCTCCGGGGTGGCTCCGGGACCTCCGCATCCGCTCCGGGCAGTTTTGGCCGCGGCCCCGGACGGGCCTGGGCGGGACCGGGAGGGACCAGGGAGGGCTCGGGAGGGGTTTGGGCATTTGGGGCTTTTTTGGGCTTTGGGGAATTGTGTTGGGAGTTTACGGGGAATTGTTGGGTTTTTTGGGGAGAGTTATTGGGTTTGGAGGCAGTTGGGGGATTTTGGGGAGTTTGGATTTTGAGGGGTTTTATTGGTGCTTTGAGGAGGAAGTTGTTTTCCTGGGGGTATTTGGGGGTTAATTGATTTTTTTTTTGTGTTTTCTTTTGAATTTTGGAAGGTTTTACTGGGATTTTGTGGGGATTTTGTGGGATCCTCTGGAATTATTTCTGGGTTTTATTGGGATTTTTAGGGGATTTGGAGGCATTTTATTGGAATTGTTGGGGCATTTAGTGGGATTCTTTGGGGGATTTGGGTTTGTTAGTTATTTTAGTGGGGATTTGGGGGGGCTTGTGGGTGTTTTTTGGGTGTTGCCACAAGATTTCTTTGGGTCTCGTGAGTATTTTGTGGGGGCTTGTTGTGGTTTTGGAGACATTTTTTTGGGAGGATTTGTGGGGTTTAATTGGGTATTTTGTGAGCTTTTATTGGGATTCGAGGGTGTTCTAATGGGAATTTGATGAAATTTAATTGCGATTTCATGGGGTTTATTGGGACTTTCAGGGGTTTAAACCAGATGTTGGTGCCTCTCAGCCCTTCCCCACACCCTGGGACAACTCCAAAGCCCCCCAAAATTCCACTAAAACCCCCCAAAATTCCCCAAAAATCCCAATTAAAAAACTCCTAATAACCAAAGAATCCCACAAAATCCCAATGTAAACCACCAGAATTAAAAAAAAAAAAAAAAAAAAAAACAAAAACAAACAAAAAAAACCGCCCAAAAATTTCAATAAACCCCCCCAAAAAATAACCACCCCAAAACCCTAAAAAATCCCTAAAATCCAAAATCTCAAATCCCACAAAACCCCCATAACCCCACCAACCCAGTAATTCTCTCCAAAATCCAATAATTCCCCCTAATCTCCCAACAAAATCCCCCAAAGCCCATACATGCCGCCCAAAATCCCCCCAAAATCCCCCCAGAGCGCCCCAGACTCACCGGAGGCAGTCCTGGATCAGGGGGCACCGGCCGGTGGAACAGAAGCCGCTTCAGGGGGCCCGCGGAGCTTTTTGGGGAGGGGGCACCATGGGAGACCCCCCAAAAACGGGGGAGGGGAACCCCTGTGGTACGCCCTTCCCCCGAATGCCCTCTTCCCCGGTTCAGGAATAGCCAAACTCAAGAAAATGTAAACCAGGCTTGACTTTCCAGAAATTATTTTTGGCCGGGTTTAGCTGCCACCCTCCAGGCTCAGGATCACCGGTGTATTTGCAGGTTTTGCTCTGCATCATCAGCCTGCCCAGACTCTGCTCGGTGTTTCACAAATGGAGAAGACAATGGATAATGTGCCAAGCTTCCTTGCAAACAGCAACACCTGCATCAGCATGACAGAAAAGAAGGGAAAAAAAAAAAAGAAAATATTCACCGGTTAGAACAGAGCCAGTGTCCCACCATCTTCCCCTCCACTGTTATTACAGAGGCAAACCTGGGCCTAAAGCTTCCACCTCTCAGTTCCTGATGCTGTTTGACTTCAGCCTTGACTCCCCCTGATCTACCTGACTGCCGTCCAAGTGGGGCTGGGGATGCTCAGCCTGGAAACAGGAGACACTGGGGAGGCCTCCCTGCAGCTCTGCAGGACTGGAAGGGTCCCACAGGAAAGACGGGGACAGTGTTCAGCCGGGCCCGTGGCAACAGGACAAGGGGGGATGGCTTTCAACTGCAGGAGGCTGATTGAAGTTGGATCTGAGGGAGCTGCTCTTTTACACGGAGGCTGCTGAGGCACTGGCCCAGGCTGTGGATGCCCCATCCTTGGCAACAGGGCTGTGAGCAGCATGGGCTGGGGGAAGATTGCTCAGCTCGGAACAAGATGCTCTTTAGATCCACTGTGATGTCACAGATGTGATGTTCCAGCAGGAACTTCCAGCGTCCAGCAAAGAGCACAACACAACCACTGGCCCTTGTGTCAGCCCACCCTGTGCCAGCCCTCGTGCCAGCTCACCCTTCACCATGTTCCCTGTCACTCTTCTCGTCACCTGCGCCCCCTGATACTCCCATCAGTCCTGAAAGCTCTCTGTTGCCTGGATTTTGTCATCCGTCCCTGCAGGATGCTCACATTTGTCCTGAGGAAGGTAACGGTGCCATTCCATGGAGGTGGACACCCCCCAGCTGCCCGGCTGGGCTGGAGTTCTGTGGGGATGGGGTGGGACAGGGACCCCACTCTGAGGTGTTGCTACCTCTGCAGGCTGTCACCGAGAGAGAGGACGAGATGGAGGTGGACATGCAGGCTGATAGAGAGGAGGACATGGAAGTGGATGGAGAAGAGAGTGGAGACAATGCGATGGAGGTGGACATGCAGATGGATACAGAGGAGGAGATGGAAGTGGATGGAGAAGAGACTGGAGAGGAAGAGATGGAGGTGGACATGGAGATTGATACAGAGGAGAAGATGGAAGTGGATGGAGAAGAGACTGGAGAGGAAGAGATGGAGGTGGACGTGCAGATGGATACAGAGGAGGAGATGGAAGTGGATGGAGAAGAGACTGGTGAAGAAGAGATGGAGGTAGATGTGGAAGAGGAGATGGACGTGGAAATGGAAGAGTACCTTGAGGACATGGACATTGATGAGAAAGATGAGGAAGAGGCCATGATCTTGGGATGAAGAGCAATACCAGCAGCAGGACAGGCATGTGGTCCCCACAGGCAGAGCGGGTCCCCTGCTGCCAGGCTGGGACTGGGCTGGGTGGTCCCTGCTCAGGGATGTGGGACCCGGTGCATTGGGTTCTGGTGGCCATACCCCAGCCTGTGCTGCGCTTGCTGGGCCAGCCTGGGGGCACATGGAAGAGCCCTCTCTGCCTGATTGGAGTGACTGTGCCTCTTGCTTTTCCTCAAGGACCGATGGAAGATCCCGGACAGAGGACGCCACACTTTTGTACATACCTTGTAGAGTTTGTTGTTTGTCTTTAGGCCTATAGGTTTTAGGGCTTCTTTTTGTCTTCTGTAAATACGTTTCATAGACTTTTGTTAGATATGTTCTTAGGTATATACGTTCCATAGATAGTTGTTGTTACAAATATTCTTACAATGTAAATGTGTTCTGTGTTTTCTTTGCTGTTTTTCTGAAAATAAACAAGCTTTATTTTTCACACCCCAGTTCTCTTTCCATTTGCTTCAGGCACAGGTAGCATTTGCAAAGTTGTGGTTTCCGCTTGCTCCAGGTTCCCAGGGCTGGAGGTCGGTGGGGGCGCTGGCACAGCACAAGCTTTTGTTTGGGGGCAATATTGGGAAGGGGGTGGGAGAGGGGGCACAGGGGGAGGTGGGACCCACTGAGGCTCCCCCAGGTCACCCCAGGACCCCCAGGCCCCCGTCCCAGCCCCCCCAGTTCCCTCCACAGCCCCCGGCTGAGGGGGGCTCAGCCCAGGAGCCGCCGTCGTTCGGGGCTCCCTCCGAGGGCAGCCCGCCAACGGGAGAGCTCCCGGCTCGGAGAGGCCCCAGCAGAGGAGGGGATCTTGTCCCTCCTCGAGTGCCCTGAAGGGTCTTCAGGCCCCTCTGAAGAGGAGTTTTTCTCTTTTTAAGGGATGTTTGGGGGGACCTCACCCCTCCAAGGGTGTTTTTTTCCTCCCCATTTTCAGGTGTTTGTGGGGCCACAGCCCCACAAGCCCCTTTTCAGGGGTGATCATGACAGCTTTAAGTGACATTTTTCTGGGGGGACTCACTCCAAGCCGCTGTAGGGGATGTTTTGCCCCCCAGGGTGGATTTTTGGGGTTTAAGGGCCCCCGCTCTGGTCGGGTCCCACTCTAACTCCCCTGAAGAGGCCAACACCACTCCTGCTGATTCCGGCAGCGGAGCCCTAGGAGGGTTGTAAGAGTTGAAATTTTTAAATTTCATTTTTATTCTATTTTATTTAAATTCAAATTTATTGATTTTTAGTTTTATTATAACTCCTTGAGAGGACAGCAAGGACATTCAAGGGCAGGAACATTTTTTCCTGGCTGGTGACTGGAATTTCAGACCCTGGCAGTGTGTGCAGAACCACACAGACTGGGATCAAACATGGGCTGGGATCACCTGGACTGAGATCCTATGGACTGGGACCATATGGAATGGGACCATAGGGATCAGGACGGTACACAACTGGGATAAACTGGGTTGAGATTCTATGGACTGGGACCCACATCGACTGGGATTGCACAGACTGGGATCCCATGGACTGGGAAAAAGCATTGGCTACCATTGGCTACCATCCACATAGAAAGGTGGCCACCTCAAGTTGTCTTGATCCTTTTTGGGTGTCCCATCCCCCTCTTTCCCCCGCCTTCCCCATCGTTCCCCCAATCCCCGCTCCCCTCCCCCGTCTTTGTTTTGGGGGTTCCAGGCCCCTCCTGCTCCGTGGGGGGGTTCCCCGATCCCTCTTTGGTTTAATTTGGGTGCCTCCCAACCCCTTCTCACCGCGACCCCCCGCGGCCAGGGGGGGCTCTCAGCACCACCAGTGCCAGCAGTCCGGCCCCAGCTGCCCCCGCACGCCCCATCCCCATCCCCAGGGTCACCTCCCCCCTCCCCAAATTCCGCTCCCGGGGAGCGCTGGGCGCTGCGGGTCCGCCTGGCGACTGAGGAGTCATCGAGAACAAGCGCTCTGATTGGCTAGAAATGGCCCCGCGCAGTCTCTGATTGGCTAGCGCATTGAGAAGCGTTTTGATCTGCCTGGCAACCGATGAGCAGCGCTATCGCAGGCGCTGATTGCCTGAAAATCGCCGGCCCGGCAACTGAGTTGTCAGCAGCGCCGCGCCGCTCTGATTGGCCAGGAGCTGTTTTGGGGTGGTGGGACGGGGGGAACTGGGGACCCCCAGGAGCCCCCCGGCTTTGGGGGTTTCCATCCCCCCCTCGGCCCTCGGGGCGGCCCTGGGGCCACCCCAACACCCCCAAAGTGGGGAGGGTCCCCGGAGCCGTTTGGATCCCCCAAAAATGGGCTGGAAGCGGCAGGAGCCGCCCCAAAAAGGGATTGAAGGGTCCGGTCCGGGAATGGGGGGAGGCTCCGGCGGATGGCTCCGATCCGGATCGGGGCTTGGGCTGGGATTGAGGGAGGGTCCGTTCAGCGACTGGGCAGGGGTCTGGGACTGGGTCAGGGGCTGGCATTGGGGAGGGTTTGGGAATTGGGGAGGGGTCTGGGATTGAGGGGATTGGTCCATCTCGGGATTGGGGCAGGGTCGCTCCCTGGGGGAGGGGTCCATTATTGGGCCAGAGCCCCTCCCCTTCCCGAGCCCAATCCCGTTCCTGATCCTGTTCCCGATCCCAATCCCATTCCCATTTCTGTTCCCGTTCCCGATCTCATTCCCGACCCCGATCCCACTCCCATTCCCGATCCCGATCCTGTTCCCAGTCCCGGTCCCGCCGCTGTTTCCAGGAAATGGCCTCTGCTCTCAACCCCCGACCCCAAACCCAGCGGGTCAAACACCCCAGATCCTGGGGTCAACTCTCCCCGACCCCAAATCCTGGGGGTTCAAACACTGGGGGGGTCAAACACCCTCAAACCCAAACTCTGGGATGTCAAGCCCTACCCCCCCACACTCCCAGCCCCGAACCCCAAATTTTAGGATCAAACCCTCCAAATCCCAGATCCTGGGGTGTCAAACACTCCCCAATTCCCAAACGATGGGGTTAAATACCCCTGATTTTGCTGATGGAAAAAAAACTTATTTTCAGGGTTGGACGACCTGGTTGCGACAGCGGAACCCTTCTAAAAGACGGATGCTAAGAGACATAACCGGTGCTGTGGGAACAGGATTGGGAATTCTAAATAGCATTGATTCGGAAGTATTAATGAACACATTGGCTGCCACCACTAGATTTGACCAAATTCCAACAACCACTGCAGTCGTCCTTCTTGGCCTTGGGAAGACATCAGCGCTTGCTATCAAACATATTACCAAGTTGGGAGGAAGCAAGCGTAAATGATCACAAATTGGTAATTGATGCACTCGGTGCCACACAAAAGAACGTTTCTTTAGCTCTCAGCTGTATCCAGGCTCAATTAGGGATGCAGTCGGTTGCTGCCTCGATTATAAGAGAAGGTGAAGAAGGCACTTTTCCTACTGAGATTCGGAAAATAGTTTGGGACAGTGCCGCTGATTTTGAAAAGGAATTCCAATCCCGGTGGAACCTAGTGAACTTCACCTATGACCCCATCACAAACATAGCCACAGCTTTGGTGTTAACCGTACGTGATGCCTCAAGTGCGTTTGGTATTCCCCATCATTGCACTAGGACTGGGACACATATGGAGCCACTGGGAATGTGCTGGGGGCAACTGGGACCACGCTGGGGGCAACTGGGGACAAGGGTGAGTGACTGGGGCCCTGCTGGCAGAGACTGGGATCATACTGGACTCATACTGGGATCTTACTGGGAGTGACTGGGACTATTCTGGGGGCAAGTGGGAGAACTGGGAAAACACTGGATGGCACTGGGAACAACGGGAACAGTGCTGGGGGCAAATTGTATCATAACGGGGAATGACTGTCAGCAACTGGGCTCCTGCTGGGAGCAGCCCCTGGCGGCCCCGGGAGCCCCGCACCCCTTTCCCGGCCATGCCGCCCCTCCAGCCCCAGCACCCCCCATTGCCGGGGTGCCGGCACTGCCAGGGGTCCCCCCCTCTCGGGTTCCCCGCTGGGGCTTCTGGGGCTCTCCTCTCTCGGGGCTCCCGCTCAGGGCAGCCGCGGCTCTCCCGGGGCTCCCCAAAACCGGTGTCCCCCCGACGGGGCTCTGCCGCCACCCACACTGGGATCCCCCAAAAACACCTCTCGGGGACCCCCCGATGTCCCCCCGAGGGCCAGCTGCGGCTCGGCTTTGGAGCCCTGCCAGCTCCAAACATCCCTCCCAAAGAACCCGAACCCAGGCACCCCCCAGGATATTTGGGCCGAGCTCCCCCTCCCTGGGCACCTGCGGGATGGGGGCGATGCTCCCGGGGTGCTGCGAGCTCAGGCAGCGCTCCAGGGCCACGCGATTCCTTCTCTCCTCTCCTCCGGCTGCTCCCTGCTGCCGCTGCGCCTCTTCCTCCCTCCCTCCTCCTCCTCCCCCGCTCCGGGATCCTGAACCATGAGGGGAAAGGAGCGAGGAAAGGGCAGAACCATGAGGGGAAAGGAGCAAGGAAAGGGCGGAACCGTGAGGGGAAAGGAGCGGGGCCAGGGGGACGCGCTGTCCTAAAAAAGCCCCGCTTTGACCCAAAATCACCCAAAAGGGCATCAAATGCAGCCTACATCCACATGGTTCGGCCTGACCACCAACCAAATGGGATTAAAAGTATCCAGAGGGCTCTAAAATCCAACCAAAGGGGCTTAAAACTGCCCCAAGTGTTTTATAGCCCTCAAGAAATGGCTTAAGATCACCCGTAAATCTTTCAAATGTGACTAAAATCCACCCTGAAAGTATCTGGTCCAGCCTAAAATCATCCAAAGGTATCTAAAATCACCAAAATGTCCCTGACACCAACACAAGAAGACCTAAAATCACCCTAAAAAGGCTTGGTTCAACCTAAAATTGCCCAAAGCAGCAAAAAACCCTACTTAAATGCACCCAAAATACACAAAAAAGGGACCTAAAATCACCCACACAGGATTAGGATTCACCCATATTGGGCCCAGTTTTTCCTAAACTCACCCAAATGGCCCCAGCCCCACCCACATGGGCCTAAAATCATCCAAAGGGGTCTGAAATCCCCCCTAAACCCCACCAGATTCGGCCTCAAATCAGCCACAGGGGCTGAAAATCCACCCGAAAAGGCTCGGGATCCCCGCAAGGGATCTGAAGCCCACCCTGAACCTGCCCCGGTTCGGCCCAAAATCCCCCAAAGGGGCCGAGCCCGAGGCCGAGCCCGGGATCGGCTCCGGGGTGGCTCCCGGGACCTCCGCATCCGCTCCAGGCAGTTTTGGCCGCGGCCCCGGACGGGCCTGGGCGGGACCGGGAGGGACCAGGGAGGGCTCGGGAGGGGTTTGGGCATCTGGGGCTTTTTTGGGGCTTTGGGGAATTGTGTTGGGAGTTTACGGGGAATTGTTGGGTTTTTTGGGGAGAGTTATTGGGTTTGGAGGCAGTTGGGGGATTTTGGGGAGTTTGGATTTTGAGGGGTTTTATTGGTGCTTTGAGGAGGAAGTTGTTTTCCCTGGGGGTATTTGGGGGTTAATTGATTTTTTTTTTTGTGTTTTCTTTTTGAATTTTTGGAAGGTTTTACTGGGATTTTGTGGGGATTTTGTGGGATCCTCTGGAATTATTTCTGGGTTTTATTGGGATTTTTAGGGGATTTGGAGGCATTTTATTGGAATTGTTGGGGCATTTAGTGGGATTCTTTGGGGATTTGGGTTTGTTAGTTATTTTAGTGGGGATTTGGGGGGGCTTGTGGGTGTTTTTGGGTGTTGCCAAGATTTCTTTGGGTCTCGTGAGTATTTTGTGGGGCTTGTTGTGGTTTTGGAG